>NW_027526203.1:151219261-151397495 GCF_048455015.1 Haemaphysalis longicornis | reverse complement strand
TGAACGTTTTTAGAGAACAGTTTCGTGACGAAAAGGAAACGCTGGTGAGTGAGTCACTCGATGAAGGGCTTGGTGTCTGTGATTCGTGGGATGTCAATGTTGAAAGGTGTTCGAGACGAAAAAAGAAAACAGATGGCTGGTGAAAACTGGAAAGGAGAGGCGTGAACGGCTAACCAGAAAATCCAAAGGGTCATGAAATCCCCATTCGACCGTCTTCATTCTGAAATGGACGAGAGGTTTACTCGCCTGCAGGATACCGATGCCAAGTTTGGCTGTCTCCTTGACTAAACAAGCTGTGCTACGGTGACGACGAGAACGAACTAAAAGCAAATTGTTACACGACGAGAACGAACTAAAAACAAATTGCTACACCTTTGTCGAGTTTTATCGTTCCGACGGTGACGCGCAGGACCTCTATGAAGAGACTTTAGATTGCCCACTGCTGTCTTCACAGCATGTTGACCGGAGGTTATCAAAAGTTGAAGAACTTCTGAAATTTATCATACAGTATGGGGATGACAACGTATTTCTCAACCTTCGCGTCGCGATTAAAATAAGTTAGCCATAGCCGTTTCCATATCGCTGGCTGTAAAAAGTCCGTCAGCAAGCTAAAACTAATACTTTCCTATTTGCGGGCCACAAGGGGCCACGACAGACTTTCTTATGTTGGTCTGCTGAGTGTGGAAAGAGAAGAAACTGTAAAAACAAACTTTGATGACACTATAGAACAGTTTTCTTTATCGAAAGCAAGAAAAGTGCTGCTGTAGTTGTACGGAGTGCTGTAGTGTATAGAATTTTTCATATTTGTGTTGTTAATAACCAACTGATCTAATTAAAGCCTTTCAAACTCAAGGAATGCGTTTCTCGACAACTTGTTCACGATGAACATCAGTACTGGCGTCACAAGAGGCAATGATATGCTACCAGGAGACAACAGTGATTGCAGAAACGATTTTTTGAATGCATCATTAGCATTGATAACAAAATGTGGGCATACTATGCAGATTTCAAGTATGATTAAATATTCTGAGCAATCCGTTTAACGGTAAGGTAGCGGAAAACGATAACAACTATGTAAATGTGCACTTGGTCGCTTTCTTCTGCGTGTTTGTACATAATTTATGAGCGTCGCCGTATTCGTGTCATGCAAGGCCACAATAGATGACCAGCAAGCTCCAGTTCTTCTTTCACTTTTTTTTTCTACGCAGTGTCGAGAATTACCTCCGCGGGATCCCGAAATTGAAAACAAAAGTTTTTTTTCCTGCGGAACGTTTAGCCAGTGTCTGCAGTTACGTTCGACGGAACTCAAAATTGCCAATTAAAGTCACATTCGACGTACCTTCAACCAAATGATTTCAGTTACGTCCGGCCTAGCCAGGTATTTCACAGTAAAAAACTAGAGTGCAAAATACAAATTAAAATGAGCACATCGGCCGTACGGAACACTACATAGGCGACCCGGAATATCACAAAAGAGCAGAGGACGCCGCAACCGGCAGTCGGCGCCCGATAAAAAGGGAGGGGCGGCAGTGTCGTACCATTACCTCCCAGACAGCAATGGTCGTACACCTTCCTCTCAAACAGGAACGAAAGCTCGTTCTCGTTCCTTCCAAAGTTCGAAACGAGTTCCCGTTGCAAGTTCATTGCGAAAGGAACGCTTTCCAGTTATATTTCCAACATTGAAACTTGTCGCTACGTTAACGTTACATTTGATTTTTCTTTATTAAAATATAGTGCCGGATAATCCCGAGGCGAAATAAAGTGAGCAATTCAAAATTCACATCGAACTTTTTCGATTTCACAAAACACGCCATACTTGTATCGATTGCTCAATATGCACTGGACGCAATAGCGACCTTTCTTAACTGTTTCTGCCCAGGTCGTCTTTTAGGTAACTAAGCTTCGATTGCCAAGACCGCAGGCAGTCCTGAACTCACCGCAGTCTGTCCCAGCCGCAATCCGGCATTCCTTTTTCACATATATTCCTATGGCGCGTTTTAAAGGGGCACCAATGCTCGTGTCTTATTCGCGTCTGCACTCGCCGTTGCGTCAAGGCCGTGCGCACCGGGTGCAATCTGCTGGCAGGTGCGGCCCGCTGCGGGGTTATTCTTCTGCCTTTCACCTCCGAGGAAGCCCGTTCCGCGGAAGGGCGGGAAGAGAAACACAGCAGCGGTCTGTGGCTTTTTGCACTAGCTTCAGCGCCCTAAAGCCTTGGCGTCAAAAGCAGCCAAATCCTAAAGCTGTGGCACGTTTACAGAAGGAACGCCGTTGTTCCCTCGTTGTTGCTTCGTAAGCCTTACGAGTTACCATTACTGTCCCACCGGCCCTTAGTGGAACGGTAGCGTTCCTCCGTTCTACCCAGAAGGAACTAGTTCCAGGAACACCGTTCCGTACAACAGTGAGGGGCGGTAGCGCCCCCGACTTTTATTCATCACCCGTCGCAGCGTGTTAGCACCAGCCGGGGCAGACAGCCTTGTAGCAGCATCCCCGAAAAAGGCGCATCAGGCTTGCCGGCAAGTAGAGAAGCAAATCAAAAGATCACCGCATAACTCCGCACTTTAATATTTTGTGCTTTACCATTTACCGCGTGCCCACCTATGTATTTTCTCTAAAGCATGTACGCCAATATATAGTTTGGTACTAATATACTAGTATGGAACTCTATGAACGCAAAGAATAAAGCTTGGGGTGTTCTTAATTCTCGAACAAAAAATGCGTGCGAACCATTTCCTTCAAGACAACATTTCAGCCTTATACTTCAATGGCTATCATTTTACTCACATCTGCATATAAAGTGAATGTATGCGCCACGATTAAATATAACGTAAGAACCCCGTTGCCCATAATAGTTGCCACTTTCATAAAATGCATTTTTCGTTAGCAGGCCAGCTATACTAATTAAATTTCTTGAGATTTCTTCTTTCCTGGGAATAATAGAGGGTACCAAGGGATTGCCTTCTCTAACCCTCATCAATTAATTATTGTAATTGTAAAAGACTCTTGGCCCATGTAAACTTTGTTCTCGGCAAGAGCTGCATACGCTATGAACTGGAACTACGCCGCCCTCGACAAGAGGTTCTATTTTGTAATTCCCAACTTCTTCTTTCTTTTCGTATGTTGGATATGAAAACAAGTGTACATGCATTCGTATAAAAAAATTTTTAAGAGAGAACTCCAATGACCCAGGTGGAATTCTAACGCACATCGCCTCATTGTACGGCTGCAAGTAACACGCTCCAAACCGCTCGACCAAATTTATTTATTTATTTATTTATTTATTCAAATACCTACATCGCCTTTCCAGGCATTAGTGTAGGGGGGAGGGGGAATAAAAAAAGGGACACAAAGTACAAATACAGTTGTCGCATAAACAAACAAACAAACAGGTTGCGTTTCCTTAAATAATGAGTATACATCAAAGCGGTGAATTGGCGTTGGAAAAGGAGCACTTCAAGATGGGAAGATGGGAAGGAAATGGGATTTTTTTCTCATTATTGCATGAAAAAGTAGTCGTAAAATCTCACCCTATATATCTACGATGACAGGACGAACCGACGTAAGCGTTTCAACTATTATTTACCAATTCCACACCGGTTTGGCCGTATATCAGCAACATTTGTGTTTTTTGCCAATTTGACATCACGTATCGTATAACGGACCCTTGCAATAATGTTGCATAGGTTTCATTGAACCTGGCGGTATTTAGTACCGCCAGCTGTAAACGTTTTTCAGTGCTTACCTCACGTCGAACGTCGGTATAATTTCCATTTCGTACTTAAATTTTTACTGTTGCGTACGTCGGACGTAACTTCAATTTCATCTACAGGCTGTTACGCCGGAGGTAACTCAAAACACTGGAATAAAGTTCTGTCGCACATAATTTTAATTTTTATATTTGGGTTCGTAGGACATAACTCAACAATTGGCTGAAAGTTCTGTCTGTCGGTTGTAAATTTAATTTTAAATTTTTGGGTCCATCGGACGTAACTTTAAATAATATCCCAAAGTTCCCTAGGACATAACTTTAGTTTTCAATTTTAGTTTCCGTCGGACGTAACTCTGAACACTGCGGTTTTTCTAACCTTGCGGACATCAATTGTATGGTACGATGCGTGGATGTGCTGTAGGGAACAATCAATCAAGTAATCACTCATTCGCTTGCCCAAAACATCCAAATGGCTGTTATCGCATAATAATGATAATAATCAATCAATCAATCAATCTTTATTAAAGTGCCCAGGAACAGCCGAAACCTTCGTGCTGGTGCACTGAGAGGTGAAAAAAAAAGAAAAAGGCCGCATTGAAATACATCAGCGGCTGACACATAAACAGCCAGGAAAAAAGGTGGGTGAGTGAAAAACAATAAACTTGAATACCACAGAGAATAAAATTAAAAATGGTAACCAAACTACATTATACGACTAACAGAGACAGTAAATTATGATACATTGCAAAAACACATCGTACAATGGCCATTGCGATCGGATGAAGCATCAATTACACAAAAAGGAATGAAACAAAGTACAGGAAATATTTGTAACTATTCACATAAAGTGATAAGTTATAAAAACATTTGTTACTGTGCCCTGCCCGGGCCGCTTAAACATATGTATGAAGAGTTGACTACAGAAGTGTATCATAGTACATACAACGATTACGCCCACAGCACCAACAACATATACGAACAAATGAGAACAAACTCTGCGAAAACAACACACACATGAGGAAAATAACTGAAGAACACGAGTACTGTCGAAATGAAGTTAACGCGCCACGGCTAACAGCCCGGCCAAAAACCCCCCCAAGGGGCCGGCAAAAAATATCAAGTTCCCCGGAGTGGGTCACACATAATAATAATAATAATAATAATAATAATAATAATAATAATAATAATAATAATAATAATAATAATAATAATAATAATAATAATAATAATAATAATCGCAATCATTTCATCATGTGGGGGGCAAAAATATATTTGCCATGGGCGCCGTCCTATCTAGTTACGCCACTGGCTCCAGACCTGCGCCTTCCCACCAGGTGGTCAAATGGAGCTACAGAGGACCCTGCCCTCGTGCCGTCCTCGTCACTGGTCACTGCCACCTCGGATGGGACACTTGATGCCGCTTCCGCCGCATCTTCCTCCTCTGAATTGGTCTCCTCCGAGCTGGCCAGCGCGTTAATTATGCGGCCCAACTGAAGCCTCCCCGCACGGGGCACCTTGAGTATTCATGGTGACGGTGTTGGCGACACCGCGGACCCCGAGCCCCCAACATAAACTGTAACCTACCGTGGTGATGTGTTTAAAGGTGAAGGGTAGAAGCCTCAAACGGTGGCCGTCGGAGCCCATGTCAAGCTCCGGCGGATGGGCTCCCTGTCTGTTTACCAGGCAGGGAGCTCCGGGACCTCTCAGGCTATCAGGGTAAGGTTTGAGAAGAAAGTACCCCCGTCCCCTGCTTTTTTCTATGCTGTATGGAAAATTCAAAACACCCCTCCAAACGTGATCGGTCCCTGAAAAGGGGCCGCACCGAAGTATCTTTCCCTCCACTTTCAAGCAGTAGCTTCCCAAAGCCAGACAAATACTCTCGTTTCCTTGTTATCGAATCTCTTGACACAGCCCGCCCTCTTGCTTCACAATCAGTATTTTTTATTACAAAATACCTTGATGGAATAATTGGGAAAACCTACAATGCCAAAAAACAACGCACAGGTGAAGTCCTTGTTGAAGTAAAAAACCAGCAGCAGGCAACCACACTTCTTGGTCAGACGAAAATGGTCGATCTGGACATCAGGGTCACACCCCACCGCAGCCTGAATAGCTCGCAGGGTGTGATCTCTGAGGCAGATCTTCTTAACGAGACAGATGCCGAAATTCTTGAAGGTCTAAAGGATCAGGGTGTCACAGCCGTGCGCCGCATCACGATGCGTCGAGATAATAACATAATCCCCACGAAACATATTATCCTGAACTTCAACTGCTCCTCACTTCCTGACCATATCAATGCAGGGTTCATCCGATGCTCCAATCGCCCTTACATTCCAAACCCGCGCCGCTGCTTTAAGTGCCAGCGGTTCGGGCACGGAACCAACTCCTGCCGTGGTCGTCTGACCTGCGCGAAGTGCGCTCAGCATGATCATCCTTCTGATAATTGTCCATCATCAACCCTCACCTGCGCCAACTGCCAGGGACCCCATGCCGCCTACTCTCGAACGTGCGAGAAGTTTAAGCAGGAGAAGGCGATCATTAATGTGAAGGTAACTGAGAACATCACCTTCCCAGAGGCGAGAAAGAGGTTCGCCTCTTTCCCCCTGGGGAGGTACGCCGACGCTGCTCGCCGGGGGGCGGAGCGGCGTCTGGTGTCCACAGGGACGCAGTTCAGAGAGTCTGACCTGGTCCCTCCGCCGCCCCCCCCCTGGGGTGCCTCAGGCAGCCCAATCCGTCGCCACGCCGCTTGCTGAGGCAGCAGCGGTTGTGGTGACATCTTCTGTAGGGACCGGTGCCGCTCCCGCCTCTGTCTCCCCGTCCTCCAGTGCGTTGGAGGGCACCGAGGTGATGGACACCACGGGCCCCGCACCGGTTCCCACCGCCACCGCACCGCCCGTGCCACCTCTGCCGCCCCGGACGCCCTCGGCGGTGGCGGCTCAAGCGAAGGGCTCCCGAGGGGGGGCCAAGTCCGGGGGGCCCGGTCCGTCGGGCACCCCTCGGACATCCTACGACGACATGGATGTCGGGCCGTTCCTGCCGGCAAAGCAGCGCAAGGAACGCGTCCCGACGCCAAAGCCTCCCGACAAGCCAAAAAAGACGAGAGTCACAGCCCCGAAAGACGGCACATAAACAAACACACACACTCCAGTAGCTCTCACACTAAATAATGGGAAGAGAAAACATAATTCAATGGAACTGTAGAGGCCTTCTTAAAAATCTTGACGATGTATACGAACTATTGCATGCTAATCAGCCAAGTGTAATGTGTGTTCAGGAAACACATTTGAATTCCAAGCACACAAATTTCTTGAATAGTTACATGGTCTTCAGAAAGGACAGGGATGGCTGCACACACTCTTCTGGCGGTGTGGCCATAATCGTCCGGAAATCCTTAGCATGCCACCCTGTCACTTTAAACACTATCCTTGAGGCTGTAGCAATACGCTTAATAATATTTAATAGGTTGATAACGGTATGCTCCATATACATTCCTCCTGATGTTACACTTTCGAGTTCTGATGTCGAGGCGCTGGTTGACCAGCTGCCCGAACCGTACATTCTAACAGGCGACCTTAATGCTCACAATTCTCTTTGGGGCTCTTCTCGTACGGATGCCCGGGGTCGCCTGATAGAGAGGTTTCTTACATCCTCTGGAGCATGCCTTTTCAACAATAAACAGCCTACATATCATAACATAGGACACAACACATACTCGTGTCTTGACTTGGCGATTGGCTCAGCAGTTCTCTTTCCTCTCCTCGAGTGGGGTGTGGGCACTGACCCATATGGCAGTGACCACTTCCCCACCTCACTTACATATATAGGTAAAGGCCCAAGCAGTTCATCTTCCCATAATAGGTTCAATGAAGCACGAGCTAACTGGAATACATTTACAGAGACATCCAAACTACACCACACATCCATAGGACACCTACACGTCGAAGAAGCTACCCAACTCCTCACGGCGCACATCCTCGACACCGCCGAAAAGTCCATTCCCAACGCCTCTGGTGCCCCGCGCAACCAGCGGAGGCCGTGGTGGAATGAGGACTGTAGGCGGGCGCGAGAGGCCCAGAACAAGGCGTGGGGTATCCTTCGTCGGTACCCCACGTCGGGAAACCTCCTCTTGTTCAAACGGGCCAAGGCGTTAGGAAAACGTGCGCGCCGTGAGGCAAAACGAGAGTTGGCGTTCCTTCATAACATCAATAAACTCATACACAGACACACGGAAAGTATGGACGAGAATACGCAAACTCAAAGGACAACAAGCACACAGCCTGCCTCTGGTCAGCACAACAGGGGACACACTCTAAGACCAGGCTGACACACTCGCACAACACTTTCAATACGTTTCTAGTTCAGCACACTACACAAACACTTTCATGAAACACAAACAAACGGCCGAAAAGAAGCCTATACTAGAGAACAATAGGTCATCATCTTATAACTCAGAGTTTTCACTGCATGAGCTGAGGGCTGCTTTGAGCACGTGTAAACCCTCAGCTCCAGGCCCAGACAACATCACATACACAATGATACAACACCTGCACGCAGACACCCTTCTAACACTCTTACACCTATATAACAAGATATGGCTTTCGGGGCACATTCCAAACTCCTGGAAGGAGGCTATAGTTGTAGCTTTCCTGAAAGAGGGAAAGGACCCGTCGTCCCCCTCAAGCTACCGTCCTATAGCCCTGACGAGCTGCCTGTGCAAGCTCTTCGAGAAGATGGTAAATCGCAGGCTCGTGTACTTCCTCGAGTACAACGGTCTTCTCGAGAGCTGCCAGGCAGGCTTTAGGGTGGGGCGATCGACGAACGATCAACTGGTAGCTCTTGACTCGTATATCAAGGATGCCTTCGCGCATAAGCAGTATTGTTTAACTGTCTTTTTCGACCTTGAAAAGGCATACGACACCGCTTGGCGTTATGGGATCCTTAGTGACCTCAAGTCATTCGGTGTTTCGGGTAACATGTTGAACACTCTTGTTAGTTACTTGTCAGACAGAACGTTTCGAGTAAGAGTTGGTTGTGCACTCTTAAACGTTTACGTGCAAGAAAATGGCGTGCCACAGGGTGGCGTGTTGAGCTGCACTCTCTTCATAGTAAAAATGAACTCTCTTGGTAAGGCACTGCCACCTACAATCTCTTATTCCATGTATGTAGATGACGTGCAGATATCCTATAAATCATGCAATATGTCAATCTGCGAACGTCAAGTCCAGCTTGGTGTAAAGAAACTTGCCGGCTGGGCAGACAAGAATGGTTTTAAATTAAATCCTGTAAAAAGCTCTTGCGTTGTGTTCTCCAGGAAGCGCGGGGTGCATATGGACCCAGACATTACTCTTAATGGCGTGTCGCTTCCTGTGAACAAGCAGCACAAGTTCTTAGGTGTTGTGTTTGACCAGAAACTTACATTCATTCCACACATCAAGGAACTTAAACATCAATGTCTGAAAACAATGAATATACTTAAGGTTCTCTCCCATCAATCTTATGGTTCCGACAAAGAACTCCTACTACGGCTCTATACTGCTTTGGTTGGGTCTCGTTTAGACTATGGCAGTGTGGTATATGGGTCGGCGACTAAAACAGCGTTGCGAATGCTTGACTCAGTGCTACACTTGGGGCTTCGTCTCGCCTCGGGTGCTTTTCGCACTAGCCCTGTCGAGAGTCTGTATGTCGAGTGTAATAAGTGGAGCCTTGAGAACCAACGAACATACATGGACTTGCTTTATGCTTTTAAAATTTCATCACTGAATAATCATCCTTTTTATCCTGTCTTTAACGACACATCCACATCTCTGCTCTTTGTAAATCGCCCATCCGTTCCTGTGCCCTTTTCACTTAGAGTGAAAGAGCGAGCCTCGGATCTCAGTGCTTCGTTTTTAAATGTGTACAGGTCATCCTTTTCTAACAGTTTACCGCCTTGGCAAGTTCGTCCTGTGTCGTGCGACCTTTCTTTTATGAAACTTGACAAAAATCGCGTACCGCGAGCTGCAATACTGCAGCACTTTCTGTCTCTGCAGTTTAAATACCCACTTGCAGAATTTTACAGTGACGCGTCTAAAACCTCCACCATGGTCTCCTGCGCTGCTCATGGTCCGGATTTCAGTGCAGCCAGAACCATGAGCGTCCACACAACAATTTTTTTCAGCAGAAGCGTATGGAATTTTACTGATTGTACGACACATTCTTGAAACTCAAATTCCCAATTCCATCATCTATACAGATTCTTTGAGTGTTGTTCGCGCACTATCATCGCACAAGCTCCCCAAAAACCACATAGTTAATCTTGTATTCAACACTATCATGTCCGTGTATGCACAAAAGCATCAGCTGGTCCTCTGCTGGGTCCCAGTACACGCAGGGATCGCTGGGAATGAGTTGGCAGATGAGAGGGCTGCTGCTGCTGCACTCAGGAACACTGTGGACATTACAACGGTACCCTACACAGACCTCAAGCCACACATAAGACAACACATGCGCAGAACATGGCAAACACACTGGGACGAACAGACAGACAACAAACTACATGTAATAAAGCCACACTTGGGACGGTACACATCTTACTCACACAACAGACACACGGAAGTCGCCTTGGGTAGGCTACGGATAGGGCACACGCATGCAACTCACTCGTATCTGCTGGCGGGATCTCCTAGACCCCAGTGCAGCAGGTGCGGAGAGGCCCTATCCGTAGTGCACATACTAATCACATGCAAGGCACTTCACACAACACGACACAAACACTTCCGAGAACTGTACAGACAACATATTCCCCTACATCCATCGTTTTTCCTAGGTGACGAAGCCATTGTTTCCGTGAAACGTGTGTTTGAGTATTTGTCGGACGTCAAGTTTTTAAACCTCATTTCCTATCACGCATCATGAAATCTGGCCCTATACACCAGCCATGCTCATTGTCGTTTTGTGATTTTACTTTTGTTTTTGCTGATTTTACTTAGTGTTTAAGGTATCACCTCTCATATACGACTATTGTTTTGGCGCTCTTTGCCCCAGTTGGCCTTGCGCCATAAACATCAAACCATCATCATCATCATCAACTGAAGCCTCCTGGCAGCAAGTCGGCTGTGACGTCCAGGGTCATACACATTGTTGCTCCTGGCGTGCAGTCCCTGGTGGCCACCGCGAAGGGGCTCCTTCGCGGGCCTGCGGAGGAGATTTCACTCATATTTTGGGCTGGCTGCCGCACCGGTGAAGGGCCGGAGTCCCTTGTCGAGACACGGATAAAGTAACCCAGTTCTCCTCCAGTTCCAGTTGTCCCTCCTGCTATGCGGTGTGCTGCGGCTGCGGCAACCTAGGTAGAGGGGAAGGTTGGGGGCTGGGTGGAGGAGTAGGCCGGGCTTGAACGGGTACCAGAGCGTCTGCAGTGCCGGGCGGAGCACCAGCTGCGGCCCCTCCAACTGCGTCTGGGCACCCTTCGTAACCGCTGCAGCCCTCAACTTCGGGCGTCTCCGGAATGGCCGCAGCATCGCGGACTTCCTTTAAGATGTCCCTATAACGAGCGCTCTGCAGGGCCCTAGAAATGGATAGCGTTTGATGTATTTTTAGGTGCTGACGTAGATCCCTGGCTGCACCCTCGGACTTAACCGGAGACGCAACTTCGCGAGTGTTACCAGCCCGTTCCTGCTCCATTCCCCTATTAGCGTTTTTGGGGGAGACGAGGATGGGAGGAGAGGCTGGTCAGATGGGGAAGTTTCGATTACGGCACCATGTCCCCCGCTTGAACGGAGCTCATGATCCCCAGGTGTAGAAGGCCCGGAGATCGCATTACCGCCATCCCCTCCATGGGAACTGCGACCTGCCCGCCGAGCGCATCTAGTTACATGTGACGAGATTGCTGACAGCGAGGTGTACCCGAATTGTTAGCATTGCCCACAGCTCCATTCAACGATTAATCCATGTTATTTTTGATAATGGTCGGCCAGGTTCAGACCAGAGCTAACGAAATATCACGCCTAGAGCAGTGTTGCGGAGTTACCACTCCGGAATTGGAATCATTCCGGATTCATTCCACCTTTCTGAGGTGCCAGAATTGAATGGGAATGGAATGAGGACAGTGGCAGGAGGAATGGAATGGGAATGGAATTAAGCGCATTTTCCCCGGAATGGAATGGGAATGGAATAGTGATTTTTAGACGACAACGCCGACATCCTGGCGCCGTCCTGCTACTTAATTGGTCTGTGGTGACGACTTCATCGGTATATCTAAAATGGAGCACCGGCGACGAAAACGAGAACATAGAGTAACCAAATCCGCGCAGCCTTCGGCAGCGCTGGTACAGCTGAACTTCGAGCAGCGCAAGCGCGTTTGGCCGCCGGGCCGGTGGCGATGTTAGGTCGGCTCTTCGTGCTGTGACAGGCTTTTTTAGGCATAGCTTTCTCTGTACAACTAACTATCCGTGGCACCGATGACGGACCGTCGTGTCAGTTGCAGGCCCCATGTGCCCTGGCCAGCAGGCGGGGAATAGCATCGAGAAGCAGGAGGGGGGGTGGATACAAACGGCACGCATCCAAAGCCGCAGTGTTTCTCACAGCAAGATGATGCTGCGAAACCTTGGAACTGGCAATATAAAGCATTCGCTCATGAAACATGAAACGACGAGTCTGCTTGGCGTTCCCCTCCCACCCTCCGTGCCCTGCGCGCAATGAATAGTGCTGCACCTTGCAAGCCGACGGGGTAATCATCTCCCGGGAATGCGGCGCCAACCTGTGAACCCTCTGTCCGTCTGCTGCAGCGGGGCGCCAGCAAATGAAAACCAAGGCAGCAAAAATGAAATTAAGGGGGGGTGGGGGGGGGGGGGGGTATGTGTGCCCGGCACCCGCCATAGGCTCCGTGCACTTGTGTTTCGAGCGCGACCGCAGCGCCGCCCAAAAGCGGCGCCGTCGAAAATCGGATGTTGGTCACCCCGAAAGAGCGGCTTACCGGGCGGAGATTCCGCAGTCGTTGTGAAAAAGTCGAGCTAGTAGTGCGCATTTCTGTACGTATTGCTGGGTCTATACGGCTCCACAACATTTTAAAAAGGTCGCGAGGAGGTTGACGAAAAAATAGGTTATCTCGGTTCCCTTGAAATGAAGCGGAAAGGCGACAGCGATGAACCCGCGCAGTGCGACGGGCAATGTAAACAACGCCGATCGACTTCTGGCCATAAGCGTTCGCTTTGCTGTTTTGTGTGAATGTGGTTTATGCTCTGGGGGGACCTTGTTCCTGTGCACACCCGCCATCAACTTCATGTGACAGCCGGCGAAACTTGCACCGGCAACGCGAGCTTCGTCGGGAACAAAAACAGCGCTCCAGCATCTCACCTGAGTGCTACGCAATATGACGCACAGTAACGGTTGACACGAAACTGCAGTGATCCAACAGGCAACCACCGCAGCTAAACGAATGGGCCATTATTATGCGCGTCAATCATCTTGGAGCAGTGACTGTGTCGGTCGTTTTCTTTTTGTCGCTGAGCTTATGCTTCCCCGGCATTTTAGCATTACGTGTTGCTTATGCTTTACCAATCTGTATCGGTTATTCCTCTTCTGTATTATGGTGCTCATCGCTGCTTACCCCTTCCTATATAAGTGTACGCGCGGAGGTTCTGCCCGTGCGGCCTCGGCGGCTGCTTTGACGCATGCAGATATCGCGGCCAACGTACGACTTACATTTCGTTGATTCGGACAGAGCTGGAACACCGGCTTTGATACCGGCGCTAAAATTTGGCAATAGCTGCCCGGTGCTCACAGTTATGAGTTGACGAACATAGCAACTGCATCGGCACGTTTACGCGAGCCGTGGCACCCGGCCTTGCGCGTGCAGCTTCTCCCGCGTACCTCGCTTACACTCACTGAACTCATAATAAAGTGCAGAGATGCGTGAGCCGCGTGTTTACAACAGAACTCACAACCATTCACTGTAGCCGCATCTAACTAAAAGTCGCAGCCCAGGGTCACGTCTGTCATGTGCCCAACGCCATTGCTGGAAACATCGGACGGCTCCGTTGCGTTCACTAGCTCCTCCCGGATGCAGTAAACATCGTTTGCAGCGTGTAGCTGGCGACCAGGTTTTGAGGTTTTCTTATATGAAAAAGAAAACGAGCCAATATATCCCATCTCTCTAAAACCGTTAAAACGAGCGCGCTGGTTTGAGCAGTCATCGCAGCGTAGCACGGGCAGTACGGGGAAGGGCGCAAGCGATGACAACATCCGATAAATGCCTCCAGTGGCCGTAGATGGCGCTAGTTGTTCAGGCGCTGGTGTCGCCACCATACCAGCGCACGGAGCCTATAGGCATAAGAAGCGAGCTTCGGATATGTTACTGAGATTTCTACCTCCACGCTGTCGTGCGGTAGGGGGAAGCTGTGATATACGATTGCATAAGATATTAAATACGACAATGCAGAAGACACAGCTGTCAAAAGGCGTTTGTTTCTAACAGTTCCGGCTTCTTCAGCGCCCTTGTTTGCGAGTGCTTTGACAGCTCTCTGCAGTGCGACACCGTGCTTTGCTTCAATCCGAACGTGCGGCCTTCTTCTCCAGTTGTTCCAAACTGGTTCGTGGTTTGGTTGCAGTGTTTCTGTCCATAGGGCCTTCGCGCCCGGAGTACAAACGTACCTGATTACTGAAGCCTTAGTCGTCGGCGTGAAAGTTGAAGCGTCGCCACAATTCAGGTAGGGAGGCCTCATTTCGAAATTTTGTTCAGGTCCTCGTGCATATTGGTTGCGCGTTCACGAAAACAAACTGCCTGATCATACTTCTTTATTTTACCAGGTCTCTCGTCACTATATGGTTCTGTCACTTTAGGTTGGGGGGCCATTAATGCCCTGTATTGAACGGATTGGGCTGAGGTAGTGCTAGGGCAATAAACGAACGAAATGGAGGTCAGCGTGGAAGCGGTGGTGAATTTCCTACTGTGAATGCAAAACTGCTAACGTTGTTCCGTGACGCTGCCTACCAGTCTCTCGCGTTGGTACAATAGCATTAGTGCTCAATGCTGTAAATTCACTTGAAATCATTCAAGTAAGCATTTAGAATGCGTGTACGTGTGAGAAAGCTCCGCGCGACATTCCTGTGAGTTATCCACAGCGTACTAATTACGCTGGTATGACGGTACGCAAAGCAGATAGCAAGACAGAACACGACAGACTGTCCAACGAAACGGACATCAACGTAATAGCTCCTTCACCTCGCGTCGCGCAGGAACAAACCATTAAAACAATAACATGCAAACACCAAAGTCAGTAGCGGGATCCAGCTACTTATATGTAAACAGGGGCAGTGTGACACTTCCCCTTTTTAGAGCGAAAGCTTTTTTTGGCGGGACATGTGGCATTCTGTCAAAAAAACTAGTTCATTGCCACATATGTACCGATTTCTACCGAAAAGCTATGATAACATCTCTGGACACAGGGCGCGTGCGTGAAACCGGGGACCGCGAATAAAGTCTTCCTATCTCTCTATCTCTGAAACCGCGCTTCCATTGTGTCAAAAAGGTTACTTGAAAATCGTGAAAAAATAACAGTTCTAAATAAGACTTCACACGCATCGACCCTGAAGACGGAGTGCAATAGTATATCTTTATCTCATAAACCACGTAACCGTGTACATTTAGATCGTTCGTAGATGCGTTACTGAGAACGCAACGAACCCATGAGAAATAGTCTCATGGGTTCGTTGTTCGCTTGCGATTTGGCTGTGTCAATGCTTGGCGATTGGTTGGATGCACTTTCAGCGAAATTTGGACGAACTTTTAGCTTTCGCACTTTTCTCTACTTTCGTTAGGAAGGGATGGTAATTGTTTGCATTAGAAGGGTAGTTGTTCTGCACGAGATATGTAACCAAGCTGCTACCACCTCCCAAATCGGTGACAAGTGGGACATTTTGCATAATTTTGCAGTTTTCAACGCGTATGATAACGTCAAATTCATGTTGCGTTCCTCGATAGCTCGATAAAGCGCCGGAGGCAGTTTTTACGTTGAGGAATTAAAAGAATGGAATTGGACTGCCCGTCCATTCCAGGAATGGGAATGGGCTAGATTCTGCAATTCCGAGGAATTGAAAGGAATGGAATCACGACAAGCTCTAATTCCTCGGAATGGAATTGGAATGGAATGGGGATTCCCATTCCGCAACACTGGCCTAGAGCATATGAGCTCCGGTTTGTACTTAATCTTGATGGTACTGGCCTTTTTGTTGCCAACGATCTTTGGCTTTTCCGGATGAGCGGCATCTTGCTTAAACTAATCGACATCACTAGGGCACCTAGCATAGTGACCAGCCATCACCCTGACTCTGCCGTCGGCACGCCCGCAACGACGACATTTCCACTTAACGTCAAGTCCGTGGGCCTTCTGAACATCTTCAAGAAAAGCCGACCTAGAGCGGGCAACGAGTTGGCAGAGGTTGCATGGTAAATCATTGGGAGGATATCCAATGTAGTGAATTGCTTCCGCCATGGCAACCACCAAATCTGCCAACTTCAAAGAAAAAGAAATTAAACACAAAACAGAGTACCGATAGACACAACAACACCTTCAAATGGCACGGACACTTGATCCCTATCCACTTCGGCCGCACTACCGCAGATTGGATAAAACGAATTGAGGAGAGGGAGCCCCACCCACCACACCATTAGCAAAAAAAAACATAATAAAAGAGAAAAACAATAAAAACTAATCGAAAATTCCGCGCCGCCGACATTCGAGCCGTCTGCCTTGCCCACCAGGGTGGTGTAGAGGTCTGAGCCGCTACCAAAAAGGTGCGCTTGAAAGCATTTCGTCAACCTGGACTTAGGCGAAAATGAAAAACGGAGCCGGAAACAGGCACGGAATACTGAGTTTTTCCGGGCCAGTTCCCCAATTACCAATCCACAGTTACCAGCCCACTCAAAAGTGGGCGCGAACACCTGTCCCACACAGAACTAATAGTTTTAACTGAAGAGTGAAGATTAACTGAACGCCCCGTTCCCAGCCCCGCCGCCGCCCGCCCAGGGTCCGAAAGCCCAGAGAGGGTGATGGTAACACCCCCCAGACACAAGGCAAACGAGCCCTCGAGGCCACGGCCGAGGCCCAGACCGAGGCCTTTAATCCCAAAGTTAGAGCTTAACTATTGTTACCCGTGCCCAGGTACGCACACACCGAACACCAGCGGCTTGAAGCCGACACCCTGTTGGCCCGGGGTCGACATTGCTCTCCCAATAGAGTAAAATGCGGAAAACCAGGTAAAACAAAAGTGGCAAAAAATGCATCAAAACAAAAGAAAAAGCGGTGGTCACGTCAATCCTTGCACGGGACGGGCCAAAGTAGAGCGGAGAGTAATAATTAGGCGTGAAAAAGAACCAATTAGCAGGAAAACCAAATTAGAATTCAAAACTCCCGCCGCCGCCGCCGCGTGCTTCGCGACCAACCACGCAGATAGCGCTACGTGTACGTGCGTGCAGCAAAACGTGCGAATACCCGTGCCGAACGCCGGAAAAACGCCAAAAGTCACGCGGAAGCGGCTCTGTGTTCCAGAAAAACGAAAAATTAACGAGCAGGGAAGACAATAAGCATTGAAAACGGGAAGCTACATTAAATTAACCCTAACCAACGAGATAAAACAATGGCGACCCTGGGCTCACATTGCTGGCGATGGCGGGCAGGGGGCGGGGGGCGGGGCTCCGTGGGCTTCTAGTGGCTACCCACGGGCGGCATGTCGTCCAGGAAAAGGCCCAGGTAGCCACACAACCAACTCAGGTGAAGGAGCAGCCGAAAGGCCACGGGAACTGAAGGGGGCGTAGACCAGAAAACAGAAGCCGGGAGAGGAGGGTTTGACAGCAAAATCCGGAGAGTTTGGCAGCAAAATAAATACTTTCATTGATACTTTCACCCAAGCAACCGCCGGACATCCGTCGAACGTCCGACGTATGTCCGCTCCGGCTCTAGCGTATGTCCGAAGGATGTCCGTTTGGGAGCCGACGGACGTCCCCTGTACGTACGACGGACGTCCGATTTTAACACTTCCGTACGTCCTATCAGACGCCCGGAATTGGATACGTCACCGGACGAATTTCGGATGTTGCGTACAATTTTACGGTATCATGCTTATGTACAATTTAAAACATACACAGTGTTTTGCAGCAGTTAAACTGCCATAAATGAACACTTTATTCGCCTCTAGCATCCAATTCACACATCATGACATCTTGCTTCGGCCATTTGTCCAGATTTTCTTGAAGCCAAAGAATGTCATATCCTGGAGTTGCTCTTGCTACAATCAAACATTTTTTGGGTGCCTGAGGAAGAAATTAAATGTGATGATAAGAAAACAAATACAAATATTTCTTTGTAAAACAGTATACGTGCAACTCAGCCGTGTGCTTTTTAAATGACGGAAAGATATAGTATGTGTTTAGCGGAAAAACTAGCAGGGTAGGGGGTGGGCCGCATTTACCAGGATTTCAAAACAATCCATCCCTAGAAGAAAAAACACAGGCAAATTAGGCGCAGCAGAGTAGATCAGCTCAAGGAATTGAGGTTTGAACAGAGCAAAGTAGACACCATTCTGGAGGTGGCTCCCATACCAGCAGCTGCAAAGTTGCCGTGAGGAGAAGACATTCCATAGCATTTCCACCTTTAGGGTTGCTGAACTTTCCACGCCATCCACCCAAGAGTCTGTTGTGCCACGGAGCGCTAAGAAAAAAGGAAATGAAAAGCACAGGTCATTCCAGCCAGAATAAAACAGTCAAAGGTTGCCGGGGGAACGAACCACTCACATGAAAATAACTGCCGGGTTGCAGTGGGCACGATGAATTCCACGAAAATCCACGATGTTCAGGCTCTCATTACTGTCTGCTCGGGCTGAGACTGCAACACCACTGCACAGTGCAAACCTAGAAGAAAAAAAGACGGGAAAATGAGTTGCAGCAGAGTAGGTCAGCTCAAGGAATTGAAGTTTGGACGGAGCAAAGTAAACACCATTCTGGAGGTGACTCCCATACCAGCAGCTGCAAAGTTGCCGTGAGGAGAAGACATTCCATAGCATTTCCACCTTTAGGGTTGCCGAACTTTCCACACCGTCCACCCAAGAGTCTGTTGTGCCACGGAGCGCTAAGAAAAAAGGAAATGAAAAGCACAGGTCATTCCAGCCAGAATAAAACAGTCAAAGGTTGCCGGGGGAATAAACCACTCACATGAAAATAACGGCCGGGTTGCAGTGGGCACGACGAATTCCACGAAAACCCACGATGTTCAGGCTTACTGTCTGCTCGGGCTGGGACTGCAACACCACTGCACAGTGCAAACCTAGAAGAAAAAATATATGCCTGAAAATACATTGCAAGGCCAAGCAAAACAGTAAGTGGTTATGAAAAGATGAGCCACTCACATCTTAGATGCTGCCAGGTTGTCTTGCAGATGAGAAAATTTCTTCGAATAACCACCCACATGATATTGAGACTTTCACTGTTGGCTGCATTTCAATTTATTACAGGTGGCAATGGCAGTTGGCAGATTGACTCAGTTTAAAAGCGCACAGGGCAAGTTTGCCTGCCAGTGAAACGTATAGCCGAAGCATAGAAGCCATGAGAAACCCTGCACAGCGCCACTGTCAACTGTTTAGTTCTAATAGGCAGAGTGCCAAAAAAAAACTAAGCCACTGAATCTAAGCCTTGCTACCTCGCCGTTTTACTGAGATCAGAAGCACTGCCCTCTTCCGAAGACAATAAAGCAGCTACAGTTGGGCACACTGGCCTGAGCTCATACTCATACACTCTTAGTCAATTCCTGGTTATACGACCCGCATGCAGGCGGGCCGCCGCGTCATTTTAAAGCCGCTTATAAAGCGGCGGTTCAGGCGGCCTCGCGCGCAAGCGGCCCGCCAAACACGCGGCCCACCGAACACGCGGCCCGGCGTTTAAACGGCCGTATTGAGGGCCGCCTAACCAGCGGGCCACCTAACCACCGGGCCGTGTGTTCGGCAGGCCACTGGCCGTAATTTTTCTGCGCGGCCCGTTATGCTAATCTATTCCCGCTTACAAAGCGGCCCCCAAATCAAACGGCCCCACAAATAAGCGGCCTTGTTGCTTTTCGCAAAAAAAAAAAGAAAAAACCAGGCACTCAGCCAGAATTGCGTTTATCTGTTTTTTTTTCCTCGATCGCATAGCCAGGCCAACGTCAGCATCCCGTGACGAATGCTCTAACACATATTACATCGCACGATACACACAAAGTGCACATAGGCACATACACGCAACCCTACGGAGAATCGAACCTGTGTCTACTACAACACATGAAGAGGCGGGTATCATAACCACTGCGCCACGACCCACGGGTTGCTGGGGGAGTGCAAACATGGGCTTATAAGTATTGTGCTTGCTGTTACGCGTCAAGCGGGAGTCTTAAATAACACATTCGGCGGCGAGAGACTTTCGTTAGACCACCGTTTTTGAATCCCTCTACCAAAGAGGCATAACACTACGGTTTGGGGGGCTTTAAGTGCATTGGTACGAGCGGAAACCTTTTGTCATGCTGTGTTCCCGTTTCAACAGTATGATGCGCCATGCGGTTATTTATTCCATCGATGCAAACGGAATTGATAAGAGTTCTTCTGCCTTGCTACCAAAAGTATACTTGGACATTGGCGGAAAGTGCCCCCAATGACAATGCATGTAAAGCGTGCAAATAACTAGCACGTAAGGCAGACTGTCGTGCTGAACATAAGAGCTGTCTGGTCACGAGTGGCAAGTATGCCAAGCATGAAATGGTGTACTGATTTTTTTCTGCTCGTCGTAGCTCTTCTGATGGTGCAGTTACATGCCTTCACCTTTATTTTTGTAATAGGAGGCGGTAGTAAATTACCTCTCTGGTAATGTAATGAAACGATAATAAATTATTCACTCTATATAACATTGTGTCGCGACGCCTGCAGAATTAGTGATCGCGAGCGCACAAAGAATATCTTACCGTTTTCTCGCGCAGACCGGATAGGCCCTCGGCCGTGTAACTTGTAACGCCCTGCATTTCCAGAAAAATGCAGTTTTCACGGAAGTTCCACCTTTAATCGTTATAATATCGTAAATAAAGATCACTGGTGGAACCAAAATTTGAGAAACCAAAAATTAGGAAAAGTATAAAAAAAAACGACAGGAACTGGCAAACTGTATAACGCCCTGCTTTTCCACAAAGATGCAGATTTTGCGGAAATTCCACTTGTAATCGTTATCATAGCGTAGATCGAGGTAATTGGCCTAACATAATTTTGAAAAACTAGAAACCAAGAAAAATATAAAAAATACGGAAAATGGTGAGCCGTGTAACACCCTTCATTTACAAAAAATTCAGATTTGGCGCAAGTAACACCTGTGATCGTTATAATAGGGTAAATGGAGATAATTGGACGGACAGAAATTTGGCTCTAAAAGACTCACACTCAAGAGAAGCGGCATAAGAATGCTGGGAATTAGTAGACAATTCTCGTAATTTGTCCAATTTTTTTACGTGGCCTCATTTCATTCGCGCTTTCGATATTAACGAGTTATATTATTGTACGCGGAAGCGCAAGGTCGCGGTTCAGCATTTTCAACATTTTCAAGGCTGTTCACCAAAACCATAGCACTTGGTCATGAACGCACACTTGTGCATCTGAAGTTTAGACCGTATAAAACAATGCCACCAATAAATGGGTTACAATGGCTGCAATTGCACTAACACATTTGTGATTTGTGCACTTCTGGAACATCTTCATGACCTCAGTTGTTATGCAATGAGGTTTTACCTTTATAATCTCAGTGTTTTGCCACCTGATCTATCAGGCCTCAATGCACATACCACGAAATAAAAAAAAACCTCCCTATATTTTTAATGCCATTTTGCAAGCAAAGCTGTAAAGCAAGTATCTGTATACCTTAAACCTATCCGGATCTTGAAGTGATAGTCTACTCATACAAGCTTGGGACATGAACAGAGAGCTGAGTTGGGTATGTAAATTTTTAGTATTTCGTCATTCTCGAATTCATGAACATGCACAAGTGTGACATGAAAATTACATGAATGACACCATGTCGAAGGAACGATGTTTTCTTTTTATTTCATATCAAAAATGCAAATATGAAGACGAAATAATTATACTGAAATAACAAATACAAATATTAGCAGACTGCCCTTTTGGAACTCACAAATGAAAATATTCTTTTGTGGAAGAGCAAATAAGGACCTGTCAAGATAAAATTATTGCTTTCATTTATGGAATTTTCAGCAGCTTGCTGAACAGGGGGAAACAACTTTTTTGCAGGCTGCTGACTGTATAACGCCGAACGTTTGGCCTAAAGCTGACGGGTATTTCATGTCCTAATGTAATATATTACCAAACAAAGAAAAAGTACTTTCTCCATGCTTCAATTATGGTCCAGGTACACCACTTCCGATGATGTAGAAGGCCTTTGTAGAATCCCCCCAGCAATCTTTGGCCCGGGAGCTGCTGCTTCTCGCACTGGAATGGAAACAGTGTTGTAAACATTTCAAAAACGTTCAGTAACAGGTAGCAATCTGTTGTGTTGGCACTGAGTGAAGAAAAGAAACGGCAGGTGAAAAAGGGACCAGGTACAAAATGGTGGCGTTATTTATCGGCGGTATTAGATGATGGGGCGCCTGATGGGGCGCAGCAGAAGTATTACCAACGCGTTAGCATATATGTGAAAATATCATAAATCAGGCAAGTGCATCGCTGTAGTTTAGGCAATTATTTCTTTCTTACTGCTTGTAGATTCAAACGCTCTTCGAAAGGACGTTTTATTCATATACATAGGAAGGCCGAGCGCTTTTTCAGTGCATAGGCATGCGAGAAAACTGCCATAATTCTATTTGACGCCAGCACGTCAATTGGACGTCGTAAAAAAATTCTGTTCACTGTTACACGCGGAGGGTATACCCTAGTTTCTTTTTATGAAACAATTTCCACCAATTGTATGGCGCAAAAGATTTTATGAAAGATCGAATAAAACTGCTAGCAATATCTTTTGCTAAAGCATAGG
This sequence comes from Haemaphysalis longicornis, assembly GCF_048455015.1. Taxonomy (NCBI): domain Eukaryota; kingdom Metazoa; phylum Arthropoda; class Arachnida; order Ixodida; family Ixodidae; genus Haemaphysalis; species Haemaphysalis longicornis. The sequence goes on along the minus strand of NW_027526203.1, from coordinate 151,374,771 downwards.
TAAACTGCGCCCACCGAGCAACAGCCAGCGCATCTGTAACAACCACAGCGTCCTGTATAACGCTTTTATAGAAGGCTGTGTAACAACATTAGAAGCCACCGCTTTGAGCAACCCCCACGCCGGCGCCGCGCCGCGTTTGCGCTGACAATGCTATCATGTTTCTTCAAACCGCGAGTTGAAACTCCAGACAGACGGCAGCCGTGCTGAACACAACATTATGGGGGCTGGTGTTACTAATGAATGTTGCTTCATGTGAAAACTTTACCACTTCAACGCACCGTAAGGAACTTTCCAAATCGCCACAGGATCCAGACTACTCAACGTGCCAGAAAATTCACTAGCCGAAACGACGACGCGAAAACTTAGTTACGAAAAAACATTACCTAACTTTTTGCTACGCCTACCGAAAATGACAAGCTGTGGCCATAGAATATTGAAAAATACAAAATTCAAACTGGGTTTTATGTGGCTTGACCTTGACAATGGGACGCGTCTAAAATGCAAATTCTTTATGGCACCACGGTATACTCATTACGACAACGAAAGTACCTCACGTGTGCAAGCGTTTTCGTTTTTCTCCTGGATCCCAAAACGGCCGCCGCACTGGGAAACCGAATCCTCTCTATAAAGCACGTCAAATTCACCGTATGATCCCGGGCATCGGAGAACGGTTTTTGCGCGGGCTTCTTACGACGACCCAAGAGGCATAATTTCGTGGCCCTTGCTATATTATCTGCAAACACAAATTCTTGCAGTCTGCGCTCCCCCACCCATCGTAAAAAAAAAAGAAATCCAGGGACTTGCCTATCCGCTCGTGTTTAACCGGGCTATGCCCGTAATACAAACACCAGCCAGCGTGACATGGCGCCGCTGCTTGGCTTGCGTTGCCGGTGGCCCTAATAAACCCATCGCATTCGCAGTTGCTTCCACTGTTACACCGACCTCGAAGCACACATTTGATGTCAGCGGAAGCGAACGTTTTCAAGAAAGTGTGAAAGCTCGGAACTGAGTATGAACTATACAGAGCAAGAGTCAAAGCGCGGGACCCCAACTCGCTCCGCGCTGAAATTACTCCATACTGCGCACGCGCGCTAAAGACAAATCACCAGAACACAACTCAGCACGCGCGAACTTTTTTCCACTCCTACTGCGCATGTGCCCGCAAATTTTTTTTTAAATGTTTTTCGGCTTTCGCCGCGTCGTCGGGCGCGCGTCGTCGGCCGCCGCAAAGGAACGTCGCGGGCCATTGTGTGAGGGGGAATACGCGCATGCGCCGCAAGCCACGCATATCGCTCGGAGCTTCACGATTGCCCCCCTATTTTTATTTATTTCCTGGCGTCAGGCTGTCCCCTAGTTTATAGCCGTGACACGGGTCGTTGGCGCAGCATATAAGCGTGCTGTAACCACCTGCGGTTTTGTCACGGAAAAGAAGTCTGTCGGGGCCTCTTATATCACGGTATTGAGGCTGCCCACCACATATAAATAGGACGCCATCCGGGACGCGACTAAGAGTGTATGACAGGAATATTCAGCGAGGCGTATATGCGGATCTGTAAAGTGCTAAACTGTGTGAAGCAATGGAATAACAACTGATTGATTGTGGGAGGGAAGTCTGACAAGTTTCTGCACATTCCTCATAGGCCAGAATCTTGTGCCATAAAGTTGAGAAACAGCAAAGATGCCAATGGAGCTAGATGGAAATGGCCTTGTGTAGAAGGCTTTTTTGTCTGTGAACTCTCGGCCAACGATGCATGGTGCCTGTGTTGATGTGGTACGAGCAAAGCTGTCTGCAATGATGATAGAATTGTCTACCACACAGCAGTTGTTGGGAGGGTTCACGGTAAGAGTGAAATCCCGAAATTCTGCACATCTGTACTGAGGGGGTGTCAAGCCAGGTGGAAGCAAACAACCTTTATGCTCCTGTACAAGCTGAAAGATGTCTGATGATGAATTCCGTGCAGAAGAGGATGTGCGCGCAGCCAGTTTTCCTTCTCGTTCTTTAAGGCGGTTGTACAACTGTGCCAGTGGAGTGTTCTGACCTCTGAGAAGCCGCTTAAGAAACTGCATATTATTCTCAAATGGAAAAGCACTAAAAGCATCCACAGGACCAAAGTTGCGTACATAATTTGCTAGGTGCAACACACAATGAACATTGTATGACACATGGTCAGTTCCATAGAGTATGGCAAATGTCTCAACAAAGTACTTATAAAGAGACTCTGCATAATCAACATACTGAGTGCACAATGTCGGGCTCGACACCAGAAACGTTGCACAGTGCAAAGCAAGAAAGTTTTTGTACCGGTCCGACCGAAGGACTGATTTCAAAACAACAGGCCCACTGTAAAGTAAAAAAATCTGAGCTCTGTCGCCTTCCAGCGCTGTACTTCACTTGTACTCCTAGGCTTCCGCGCGAACTCTTTAGGTACATGTGGCCCCAAAGAGAGGGTCAACTTCGACAGCTGCTTTCGTTCATCTGGGCCAAAACGTACTTCAAAAGGCTTTTGATATGGGCCACGAAACCACAGATCGAGCAGTTTCTTTGTGACTCCAAGGCAGAGTAGGTGCATATAATCAAGAGGCGCAGTACTGACGATATCGATGGGAAGTGTGGTCATAGGTGACACACCTAGGTGGTGTTCTTAATCTGTTTGAAGCCTGACCGATTCATCAGTACGCAGTGTGGAAATCACAGGCGGGAAATATGCTCTGTGGTTTAGGTTGTCCCCTTCAACTGTGCACTTGGGACACCCAAGGTGGGCCATGTGAGGCTTGATGCAGTACACAAAGGCCCGAGCTGGTGCGTCACAGATGAAGCTGTGCACAGAGACTTGGATCACGCGCCCACGAAAACTCATTCAATTTCTCATGAGTTGTTTCAGCTCAGTTAAAAATTGGACTAAATATTCCTCTGCCGAATCTGGTTTTCCTTCACCAGCCCAGACACAAATGAAGAAAGGCGCTGCATCATGGTGTTCAAGAATTCTGCACTCGACGGGCCACAATTCTTTTCTCGAGCTCTTGGAAATCGGCAGCCCGTCAAAGCTGAACTGGAGAGTAATGGATCCCCCTGGAGGAGCGTCAGCGATGGCGAGGGCGTTTCTGAGCTGATGCTCCAGCCTTAAATGGCAGTAGTGCCCCGGGGGCATTATTGTCACTGCAGAACGCAGCGTATCTTTCGGCGTCCGCAACAATGTACGAGCGTCGCTGGGCAGACAAGATGCGTCGGACGGACAAGATTTCAGCACCTTCAGCAGCGAGGTTAGGGCGGCCTGCGTAATGTTCTCCGCAGGGCCCACGCCCTTAGCCCTGCAGCTAAGTCGCTACAGTCAGGCCTTTGTTGTGCGTTAGCGGCGCATTGTAGAGTCAGTTGGAAGACTGGCTCAGAAGCTAGAGGTGGCGAGTCCGGTACACCGTCTTCTTCACTTGACGTGTCTGTACACGTAGCTGGCATCTCCACGGCGCTGGCTTGCAGTGTCGCCGGTTCGTCACACAGCGTCGCTGGTTCATCAGAACTGTGAACGTCAGGTGTTACTTCATCACCAAGAACGTGAACACAAGTTGGACACGCGCTGCCGGCACCACAGTTGTTGTCACCGCACGAAACGTCATTACGTTGTACTGCATCGGTCATACAACATGCTGCGGCTTCTTGGCGGATGGGTCGACCTACCTCTCGAACAATGTCCTCGTTTCCCGCCACGCTGTTAAACGAGCTTTGTCCCGGGCTTTCGGCATGACAATTAAGCTAACTCAAACTGCACTGTGAAAACTTACTTGACCAACTCAAAGAAATGCAGCCAGATGTCTTTGAAGTACGTAGTGCGCGCATAGAGTTCACATAACCACCGTAGCCAACGTTTTTGCCGTCAAGTAGGGAAGCATCCATGTTTGCCATAGCAGCGATGATAGCGATGTTGATGTCGACACCAGGCCACCGCAGTGGCCGCAGCTTGCGCCACGATGAATCCAAACAGTAAAAAACAAAAATTACAACAATATAACACGCCCTGCATCTTAGATTAAAGATAAAAAGCTTCTCGCGTTACACTGTGAACAGTTTACTTCTTTTTTTTTTACTCTTCTCAGTTATTTGCCTTTGTTGCCAGCCAAAACATGCTAGAATGTGACAATTATTTTCATTGGAGATTTTTTTGTCTGCATTATGTTTTAACTCTTACCGAATGAAGTGAAGTTTTTTCTCCTATTACAAGACTGACTTCTAACAAAAATAACATACTACACAGTTGGGTATTGGTATACCGAATACATTGTCTCAAATAGTTCAAATTCTCAAACTGCGGAACGCCGAGCTCGCAAAACGAAAAGCGTTTAGTGGCTTAAGTATTTAAGTACTTTTGTTTAGAGCATCCGTTACGCATGAGCCGCACAAAGTGTGTTTTTTTAATAATACGGATCTACGGCTCATACATCTATCCGTACCCGTATCCGTGCCTCCGTACCTCCCTACCTGAACCGCCTGAACCATAGAGGAACCAAGATGAGCAGCAGAGTTTGAACGACAGCATTTGAGCGCACCTCTCCGATAGCAGCAAGTTGGACACCAGCATTGTTTTGACTCAACAGCCCATTGTAAGTGGCCACCGCATGCAGTTCTACTCAAGCGAGCTCTCTTCCTTTCTCTTGTTCATCAATTGTAAATAAATGTTTGGTATTGCGTAAGAGTTACTTTTACAGTGCATAGTAGGGAAGTTAAGTGTAGTTTTGAATTGTGGCTTGCGTGTTGCCGGTGGGTGCTTTGTAATGTCACGCTGGCTACGTTTGTCGGTTGGCCAGCATGCGTTTATGGCGCACGTGTCTCGAACTTCACAAAATACGGTCAAGTCAACTGACTGATCGAGCTGTAGTTGGCACGAAATACTTAACGTCTGATCTGTTGAAATTACCCTCCCGCGATTGAGCCTTGCTCTGCCAAAGCTGTTGTGCGCAGCAATCAGTGCCGTAACAAATGTGTGAGGCTACAGATTGATTTCGATTGCTTTTGCAATCGCGTGTGCGGCCATGACTCGGAACGCGCGACTCCGTGCTAGCTGAACACTGGCGTGACATGCATGCCGCTTTTTTTTTATTTATTTTTTTTTTGTAGCGGCTTGGCAGGCACTATTGACGGTTGATTTGATTTGTTTATTTGTGGTCAAGCTGCGGTCGCGAAAGACATTGATAAAAGAATAACAAGTGGCAAAAAAGTCCCTTTTTACAGTATCGGTTCCTCTCTCCCCGATGAGGCGCTACAATTAGTTCCTTGTGCATTTTGTTGCTTGAATTTTCATTTGCCGCAGCCAGTTCGCGCCAAGTGTCCTAATCGCTTTTAATTTTTTTCTTGTAGTACAGGGGTCAGATTTCAATTTTTTCATATGAACTGTGTGGTTGACTTTTAAATCTTATCTTTAAAAATGCTTTTTGCCCAAAAACAGTTTTGAGAAGTTTTAGTTGACCACTGGTATGTTTGTTTTTGCAGAAGTGATCCACAATGTGGTAGTGGGCCTCCTTGATTATCATGACATGTACTGCCAGGGTTGTCATGTAGAGCTCAAATTTTTATGTACTCGTGTGGGAACAGCAGCCGTCAGATTGCCTGTGGGCTATATATTCAAGCCTCGTAAATTGAGAAGGCCCATTATCTCTCTGAGCGGTACTTGTAGGAAAATTGCATATTTTCAGATGTATGCGATCATGGAATTTGATCACGGCAAGGAAAAAACTGTGGAAATCGTTCCTTGCGCATGGCTGAATGGTGAAAAGTGTTGGTGGCCAAATGTACCACCTGACAAAGCTGCCAGGATGGCAAAGAAAGGGCAGCCACCAGGCCCAGGTTCTCACCTTTACAATGCGGCCGTGAAGGGAGTGTTTGGTAAGTCTAAAGCATGCGCTTGTGGTCTGCGCAAGTACTGATAAGCACTTTTATTTTACATTAACTAGGTTCGTATGAGCAAGGAAGGAAAAAACTGGAAATGGCCCAGTTTACTTCCGACCTTTCTGGTGGGGAGGAGATGCCCAGAAAGCGGCGTCGAGTGAGGCCAGCACGCTGGGTGGATGACGATTCCACGTCCGTGGAATCGGACTCGGATGGTTTTCCGCATGGCCCCAACAGCATTCGTCACATCAGAGCCACCTCGTAATAGTATTGCACTTTTTTTTCCCTTTTGTTTGAAGACTTTGTGACAGAGTTGCATGTTACTACTTTGGTTTTGGACGCCACTTTTTAGGCTGTTCAGTGCTGGCAGCTTTACTTCAACTGTTTGTGAAGAACTTTGTTGTCCTTTCGCATCTCCGTGTATGTATGTATTCTGCCCATTTAATGTACTTAACTACTGGATGTGCGAAGCCCGAGTTTCCACTACATGTCTACATGCATAAAAGTAGCATAAACGATTAGCTTCGAGAGTTAAAGATGCAAACAAAACATCCTTGTGATGTAACCCAATAATGCTTCCAGTCCTGCATACATAGAATTTGTAATATCCTCATACAGTGCTTATATTTGCAGTTCTTTTGTCTCCAAATCTGCTCATTTCTATACATATCCCACTTTTTAGAGTTGTACATTTCACTTGCTATATTCTTACCAGGTGAAGTGAATAGCCAGCCAGCTGGCTGAATTCTTATGTGAAGTTTTTAATTGTGCATATGTACTTCAAGGTTCAAGCCAGGGGCTGGCACACCAAAGCAGCCCAGCCATTGCTGCAGAGCCCATGTATGTTCCTCTCTTTTTGTTTTAAGTGCGAATGCGACCCCAAACCATCCACCGCCGGCGTCGGCGGCGGCGGCGGCGTCCGCAGTGCTCCTCTATAAAGAAACAGCATCCGGCGCCAGGTTTCGATCCGCGGACTTTGCGGCCGCAGCGCGACGCTCTACCGACCAAGCCACGGACGCGACGTGATATCAGCGGTAGTGACGCGCCTTATATCTTTAACGCATTCAAACTACGTCGTCAGCGGCGTTATAGCGGCTTGATAACTGCGTGCTGTACACGTGATACTACAAACCCGATGGAAGAGATGGAAGAGAAGGCGGCGAGGCGGTGGGCTGCGGGGGCCGAGCGCAAGCGCCGCAAGCGGGCCGACAACCGTGCATTCGCACTTTCACATTCTCCCCCTCGGGGAAATGCGAGGGAATTTTTTATCTGTGTATTTTCGTAAACATTACCAGGTTGACTATTTTGACCTTCTACACAGCTACAAGTACCAACAGTGGGCTACATGAAGGGCTCAGGCAATTGTGGCACGCAGGTATGCTTCTTTGTTGCAACATCTTTGTTTGCTTTAAATTTGTTAAGGGGTAGATGCGCCAGCGTAGCCTAGTGCCATTGTTGGAGAGTGGGATAATGTTTTGTCTGTGTGTTGATGTAGACGTTGATAGATTGACCGTTTCATGCTCAGCACAGCTACAAGTGCCAGCAGTGGCATGCTGCAACAAGGGCCTTACCAACAGGGGCAAGATGGTACGCCAGTCACTTGTGTACTGCTTTTTTGCAATATTACCTTTTTTTTCATATAAATTTGTTGGGCGTTTGAGCTAAACATGTGAATAATTTGACCAGGACTGCAAATATCACAAGGCCCGGGCACCCGTGCAGAAAACTGTAAGCTATTTTGTTTTTTAGTGCTGTTATATGATTCTTCGAACTGCATCAAAAAACCTTTCTGAATTTTAGGTGGTCCAGGAAATTCTTCAAAGGCCCTGAGTTGTGCTGGTATGTGGGTGAAGTGTTAAAGAGTCAACTTCATAAGTTAAAACAATATTTGTTGTAAACATCACGTTCTTGCTTGCAGAGTTTCAGAGGCGTGTGCTGACCTCCTTAAGCATATTCGGCACACCCAGATGGAAATTTTGGAGAGCCTCCATGGACTTACAACCAAAAATAACGGCAATGTTGGTCCACCTACTGAGCCTGTAATGGCAGGCCCACTGGGTTCTGTTGAGGCTGTGCTGGCCTTTGACGAAACCCTTACGGGTGGCTACCGTGAGGCCTTGGTGAGTGCATATATATTGCAGTCAAGCTTTTCAATAAATGTGCAACCACTGCAAACATTTGTAGCCAAGCATGCAGGGTCATCCTGCAAGAAAAGCCTTGGCAACGATTCCTCAGTGTATTGAAATGAGTGCTGGTGATCGCATTATAATAATTTGTTACAGATTGCTGAACTTGCCTCCTTTGGAGGAAAGGCAATACCAGCATCGGTGAAGGTCATGATGCCACACCTGCTGACGGATGGGGTCGCCCAGCAATTCAGCATGGAAGGCCGCAAGGGCAAAGTGAGGTTTCGGGGCCTCAAGCTCTGCCAAGTGATTGTCGGTACGCACAATTTTGTGGGGCAATCTGTTTCTATTCCAAATATGCATCTTTGTTGCACTTCCAGACGCAGTAAGGCAGAGCAAATTCCTTGGCGACAGCCCGCGAAGCAAGGTGGAAATCGACATCAGGGAGTGGCTCAGGAGGGCCAAAGAAAGGGCTGCGTTTGGCGTTAAGAAAACCTAAAGGAGAAGAAAACCTAAAGGAGCAAAAATGTTGAATAAAAATCGACTGCTAGTAAACCCTGTGGTTATTTTTCACTCGCAATATACCGCATTGAGCATGGATGCGTGCGAAAACAAGTGGTTCATTTTCAGAAATTACATGCTCGGCGAATGAAGAATAGGTCTTTACACAGGAAGAAGGTTAATCTAAAAGGTACAAAATTAAGGGGATAGAACTTCTTCAGTACTCAAAACTTCGGTCTCTATGCCGACGAGCAGGCAGGAAGTCAAATTGTACAGGTCCGCGCAGAAGTAAACGGAGCACGGGAGCGGTGGCCGAACTGCATCGCTGCGCTGCCTATGGGCGCCGACGGGAATCATGGAGCGCCGGTCAAAGGGTGTGTTCGCACTGCCCTCGCCGCCCTATCTGATATGTTTAATCGCCGCTCAGCTGTCGTGTCATGCTGGGCGAGAACGGTCTTCAAAAGGCAGCGCTGGGCTATGAGAGGGGCGCTGGTTGCGTTGTCGCTCGCAGGCATCAGCGGCGACCGAATCCGCTGCTCATGAGCTGGACGAAGCTGCGCGCGCCCGGAAACATGCCTTGTTGCGCGGTGTAAAGATCGGCATAAAATTGTAGGCCGCTGCGGTTTGCCATAGCATGTCATTGCAATATAATTTGTTGTAAGCAGGCAACAAAATTGCCGTGTACAATATAGAAAGCACATTCACAAACATTTTTGTTGTTCGGAAAAAAAAAAATCTCGCTTCCCCATTTTTTTTTTTATTTTCAGTTTGTCCGAAGTTATTGCTGCCGCTCAGTACAGGTCTGTTCTGTAGAAAGGGGGGAAAGATGTCCATGCGGTGGAAATTACGTATTAGGGAACAAACGTTGACTGCGATTACAGCGGCCCTTATAGGGCGCATATTTTGTTGTCGCATTAACCCTTTCGCTCCCGTTAACAATGATAGGCGTCACAAAAGTTTGTACCAAATTAACCGATGAAGAGTATGGATCGGTCATGACGACTATAATCATCATCGGTCATTTTCGGGCCCTGACGGTGATTTTTTGCAAGACATTTAGGTCATGCGGTGAAGCCATCTTTCAATTCAATGCGGAGTTTAATTTAAATCTGCAACACATTCTTAACTTTAAAATATAAGGTGCTCGTTAAAAACAACAACGTCGGTTCTAATGCGACAACAAAATATGCACCCTATGAGGCCCGCTGTAATAGCAGGAAACGATTGTACCTATTCTTTACGGCGTTCTTTAATACAAAATTTCCACCGCATGAACATCGTTTTCCCCTTTCTTCAGAACACACCTGGACTGAGCGGTAGCAATAACTTGGGACAAACTCAAAATTAAAAAAAAAAATTCGGAAGCGACTTTTCTTTTTTTTTTTCTTTTTTTGAAGAACGAAAATGTTTGTGAACGTGCTTTCTGTATTGTCCAGGGCAATTTTGTTGCCGGCTTACAACAAATTATATTGCAATGACATGCTATGCCAAACCGCAGCCGCCTACAATTTTACGCCGACCTTTACAGCGCGCAACAAGGCACGTTTCCGGGCGCGCGCAGCTTCGTCGAGCTCATGAGCAGCGGATACAGTCGCCGCTGATGCCTGCGAGCGGCAATGCAACCAGCGCCCCTCTATAGCCCAGCGCTTCCTTTTAAAGACCGTCTCGCCCAGCATGACACGACAGCTGAGCGGCGATTAAACATATCAGATAGGGCGGCGGGGGCAGTGCGAACGGACTCTTTGACCGGCGCTCCATGGTTCCCGTCGGCGCCCATAGGCGGCGCAGCGATGCAGTTCGGCCACCGCTCCCGTGCTCCGTTTACTTCTGCGCGGACCTGTACGTCCTCCTTTTTCCGTACTATTTTGCATGTTGGCTAGAAACCTGCTGAAAGGCTGTTTATTAATGGCTGTATCATTTGTTTTTACCTCATACTGAGCAGAACTTAATGCATGTCATTGAGGTTGGATTCTTTCATACAAAGCTTTTATGGCCAAGATCCGGGATTCTATAGCAACCCTGTGCACAAAAAAATGCGATGTGGTATAGCCAGCTTACAAAGGTCACGCTTGATTTGGCCATACTTATGGCCAAATCAAGCGCATATACAAAGAAATTTCAGAGCCAGAAACAAAAGTGATTAGTCAACAAACGTCGCCCCTCATGTCGGAGCTTAGGTGTGTCACTGAATGATAGACGTGTGTGCCTGGTAAAATGACTAAGCGTGTGGTTGGAAAATGAATGTCTCAGCGTCGTACACCATTCAAAACATGATTTGGACCTCGTACGTCTCATCGCCTATTCGGAGGCGAGAAATACCCACCATTTGTAGCTAGAGTAAAAAAATTGGGTGTTTACATAAATGTTTTTCTCCTTTCACTTAAATTCTCTGTCATTTCGCGTGCTACTGTGAACCTCGCTGGCATGTCAGCCAGAATGCAGAGATACGTTTTGTTATTCAAGCTTTGAGAACTTGTGTAGTAGACCCAGATTAAAAATACAGGCTTATTGCGTGACCATATTGCATTGTACACCAAATATAGGGCACGACTTGAACTTTTAAAAATGTACATTCAGTTTTCGTCTGCTGCTGGATGTCCGACGTACATCCAGAAATGTATGTCCAAAAATGGATGTGTACTGTACGTACGCTGGACGTCCGTTCTCGGCAATGGACGTCCGGCTGTTCTTCGGACGTCCCACGGACGTACATGGTTGCTTGGGCACCATGTCCTGTGGTGTGCCTGAGTAGTCACTTTATGCTATGTACTGTACACTTGTAGTCGTGTTGGCAGTTCCAGACAAAATGATACAGGGCGATGTTTATTTTTCAAGGTAGGATTCTTCGCAACTTTGAACCATAAAGCCGCAAAGTCAACTGCAGTACTTCCAAGATTTTAAAAAGTAACAGAAAACATATTTTATGAAGGACTATAACCGAAATTGTGTCAAGGTGCTGAATATTTGTGCTTTGACTTATTTTGAGATCGGTGCTTCTACCGTATACTTATTGAAACAGTGATTTTTACGATTTTGGTAAGAAGAAACGATGTATGCACAACACAAACCGTCTCTAAAAAAGCTGATGAAAAACAGAAGGTTCACAAATTTTCTGAGGAGTAAAACAAGACCTTAAATAACACAATTTTGTAAAAAAAACAGAAAACTAAAAACCGAAAACAGGGAATTGACATACATTTTTGTAGTGAGAAACCGAAAATACTTGTAAAATAACAGACATGAAAAATAGAAAACATATCACTTGATAGAAAATTTCTGGCACGACAGCTGCCACAAAATTTGTTTTGTTCAATGGAAACATTTTTACAGTGTAAGCTACTCAGAGTGCAAAAGTATCCAACAGCATAGAAATCAAGTAGTGACTTCAACAGGATTGCACACATGAAAAGGGAGACCGGTATAGCAACTCATTCTGTTCATTTCAGGCCGCCATGGTTAAACCACGGAAAGTAAAGGCGCCAGGTTTCACTATTCGTAGAGCCACGTGTGTGAATTCAAGTGACGTCGCATGTGTAATCGTTATGGCTGTCGTTTACAGCTTCCCAGTAAAACCACCTTCACAGCATTGATTGGAGCCAAATTTCTTTCCCTTGTTTTTCTAAAGCAGAGTTTTGCCGACGGCCGCAATAGTCAACCCCGGCGACGAAGGTCAGGGTGGAGAAAAGGCAAAAGCGTAAAGTCGTCCGGGTGGTTACATATCTTGAAACGCAATACCGCCCGCGGAACAGAAGAAATGAATTTACTATCTCTTGTGTCGTGCTCCTTGCTCCTGCTCCGTGTTACTGTGCGCTATCAAGTTTCCCGGCAAGCAGAGAAAGTCCAACTTCAAGGCAGGTAGACAAGAACAAATAAAGAAGAGATAGGTCGTAGGTCGTACGCACCGGGGAGACCGTTGGGATTTGTGTCTGTGTTGCAAGCTTGAGAATTGTTTCAGAGTTGCGATCATATTACAGGACGCGAAAACGAAAAGGTGGAGCCCGCTCGAAGACCGACACGGTACTTGAATATTGACCCGCGGGGAAAACGACCCTCGGTCTAAACAGCCCTTGCTATGCAGACAGCGCTATGCTGCTTCATGTATACGCGGGGCACTGCAGTAACACACGTGACCCCGATTGTATACTGCGACAGCTGTCGCTGCCGAGCAAGCTTACTAAACTTGTGTGGTCTGCATTGGAATCTCTAGGATCCTGATATTAGCTCTGAAAGTTTGCCCCGTTATATGATAATAGGTTTAACGGATCGGCCTAATTTTTCGTGGTGAATGTTACTTACCATGGCACACAGTGGCGTAACTAAGGGGGGGACAGGGGGGTACAAATTTGCCCCGGGCGCCACTTGGGAGGGGGCGCCGAGCCGACTCTGCCCAACTGGTGCCCTAGGGGGGAAAATGGCAGCGGGGCTATCTTTCAGTAGCAGGGCGGCGCAGCTGCAGAAGTCACTGTTGCAGAGAGTTCTAGCTTGGGTTTATTGGTACGGCATTGTAACACAAGGATAGCTCTGCGGAAGACGAGGACAAAGAAAGGGGACACACACGAGGCGCCGGCGCCCCCCGCATCCCCCGGCAAAGCGCCCCGAGAGTGCCCCCCTCTCTTCGTCCTCGCCTTCAGCAGAGCTATCTGTAGTATCTGGGGGTTTTCGGTTTCGGCTTCGGTTTTGATGCCAAGTGATTCTACCACCAGGGGGCTAACCTGTGACGTCAGCCAGTGTATGTATGTGTTGTGAGTGAATAAATTATTCTCTTTTTGGCTTGACTCTTCGACTCGAGCGTTTGTTTCCTGCTTCCCCCTTCGGGGCCGTCGCCGACGCGACACAACAATGGCGCAGCCGGCAGAAAGTGAAAGTTGGTGTTTCCTTTCTCTCTTCCTTTCACTGGACACGTGTCCTCTGTGTTAAACATTATTTTCCTGTGAACTCTTAGGGGAACAACATATTGAACTTTCGCATACATGTGCCGACCATAGACAGCACAACACTATCCCTGTGTTACAATGCCGCTGTTCAAGCAGTTAAACTGTTCTCCTTGTCGGGAAGCGCCGCACACATTCATGAGTACTTAGGTACACCCAGATGAAGGTGTTCGGGATGCAACAAGGGATGATATCCAGTGTGTTTGCGTGCGTGCTGCATGCATGTGTTTTCATGTGTTCTCGTTTGCATTCCAGCAGCGGCGAGAAAGGGGGGGAATGGGGGGGGGGGAGGGCGTGGTTAAAATTTGCGCCCTTATATTTCGATTAGCCCTTTGCAGGTATTCTTACAAGGCAAGGTGAACAATGTTCAGGAAATTGTAGAGATCCTGGTATTTAAAAGTCGCGGTGCCTATTGTTGTCAAGTATGAGTCGGAGACGGAGTGCAAGGAGTGTCAGAGCGGTAAAGCCAGTCAGTAGGTCCCTTGAAGACATACTTGAAGTTTTCCAAGTTATGGCAAATAACGACAAAGAAACGAGTGAAACGAGAAATGCTAGCTATTGCACCACCGGATGTTAAGATATGATTTTTTTTAGTTTGCTCGGCTTTTGGAACAAGATACTGGTTCGAGTACATCGTGTTTAAAGGCTGCAAGACTCAAAAATGAACTTTTACGAGGCTGCTTTAGACATTCACGCTTTTAGAGAACAGTTTCATGACGAAAGGGAAACGCAGGTGACGAAAGGGAAACGATGAAGGGCTTGGTCTCTGCGAGCCGTGGGATGTCAGTGTTGAAAGGCGTTCGAGAAGAAAAAAAGAAAAAAAAACAGACGTCTGGTGAAAAGTTGAAAGGAGAAGCGTGAGCAGCTAAGCAGAAAATACAGACGGTCATGAAGTCCACACTCGACCGTCTTCATTCTGAAATCGACGAGAGGTTTACTCGCCTGCAGGATACCGATGCCAAGTTTGGCTTTCTCCTGGACATAAACAAGTTCTGCTACAGTGACGACGAGAACGAGCTAGAACAAATTGTTACACCTTTGGCGAGTTTTATCGTTCCGACGGTAGCGCGCAGGACCTCTGTGAAGAGACTTTAGATTTCCCACTTCTGTTTTCACGGCGTGTTGACCGGAGAATATTAAAACCTGCAGAACTTCTGAAATTTATCATACAGTATGGGGATGACAACGTATTTTCCGACTTCTGCGTCGTGATTAAGATAAAATTAGCCGTATCCGTTTCCATATCGCTGGCTGTGAAAAGTCCTTTCACAAGCTAAAATTCATACTTTCCTATTTGCGGGCCACAAGGACCCATGACAGACTTTCTTATGTTGCTCTGCTGAGTGTGGAAAAAATTAGGCACTGTAAAAACAAACTTTGATGACATCATAGAACAGTTTTCTTTATCGAAAGCAAGAAAAGGGCTGCTATAGTTTTTACTGAGTGCCGTAGTGTATTTTTCATATTTGTGTTATTAATAACCAACTTCTCCAGGGGCGTAGCCAGGGAAAGGGGCACACCGGGCCCGTGCCCCCCCAAAATGGTTCGTGCCAGGCTGGGGTGCGGTGTAAGTAGCCTGAAGAACCGCTAGATGATGCGCGGAACCAGCAGCTTTAAGGACATTTTGTTCATATAAAGCTGAAAACAAGGGCTACGTCAACGTCTAATCCCTGCGCCCGCTCCAGATGCTGTACATGTCGACATATAAAGCCCGGCTGCATTTTGCGCCGGATACAGCGAGCTGCACAGGAAAACTGCCCCGCGCCCATCGAGGCAGTCCCGCTGTTCCGCTTGCGGAACAGCCCGACCGGGAATAGGCGGAACAGCAGGAAAAGCCTCCTATATAGGCATACATGTGGTCTGGACTTTAGCGTGTCATTCCTCGTCTTTACACGGGTGCAAAGTGTAATAACATGACAGAGCATGTCACTGTATTTTGTTCAGTCAACTATCAATCTTTGATATGTTTATTTTTCCACCGAGATCACATTTCATTGACTATTGCAGTTCCATAATTTCTGCTGTATGAAAAGCATTGTTCTGCCCATCTTGTATTTCCTCCACATCAACAAAAGTGTGCAGTTCCCTTTATTGCGGATATTTGTCTTTTTGGCACTATTCCATTGTTTCCTTGACCTCCCTTTCGGTTATAATCAGCATTCTGTATTTTCTTAACCGCAATTTTATTGAAGCCATGTCTGTTCGATTTAACGGCTAGAAATAGAAGGAAATTTAAGAAACGTGGAACACGCTCAACATTCAACAGCAGTGCAATAAGGTGTTCCGCTAAGCGTAAGTTTACTGTTTCCGTTACTAGCAAAAAAAAAATAACAAAAAGGCGATTACTTAAGGACGAAGACGCACGTTTGCTAGCTTCACCGCCATAATATACGAATGTGCCGACGTACAGTCCTGTGCGATTCGAAGGTTATCGCTGGAAAGCTACTCTTGCAAATGCAGCAGACAGAACACCAGCTTTAGCAAATCTTCCATGCCAGTTTCGCTATTGTCGGCGTAGATAAAAGGCAACCAAGTCTGTGCTTGGAACAACGAATGCAAAGCTTGAAACCCAAAGGATGGCAAGTCAGTCGTGCGGGCCATTGTTGTAGCCTGGAACAGCCAAGAAGGGAGAGAAGAGTGCGAAATCTTGATTTTCATGCGAAACGGTTTCGTTTCGGAACCATGAAAGGAAAGATTTCACACTCTTGCCACTCTTGCCCAAGCGTGCAAACGGCCTACGAGGCCGGTGAGACGCTCGGCCGCTCGATGCTGGCGCGATAACCTTCAAATCGTGCTCGACTGTACTTCTGATAAGAAAACTTATTAGTCCCTTTCCTAAAAGAAAATCTAAAACACGCGAACCTTGATAGTAAACACCCAGTGTTGGCCTCCACTTCCGCCTGACGAACTTCGGGGACCGCGCGCCACTCACGAGGCCACTCATGATCACGTTCACGAGCGCGTGCCCGCATAACCGCCTGCTCTGCGAACGAACGAATCACCCGTGGCCTACCCACAGACCGGCGAATGGGAATTTAGGTCATCATCATCACCATCTAAACTCCTAAATGTGTGCTGTACTGTTAGCATACAGCATATACAAATCGCATGTTGAAGATCAGTTATTTCAAACTTCTTTAGAAAAACAACGAGCCTTGCCTACATATTTCCCCCTCCCATCTTTTGGTCGACCGCGGCCCCCCCCCCCCCCCCTCCCCCGAAAAAAATTCCTGGCTACGCCCCTGAACTGATCTAATTAAAGTGTTTCAAATTCAAAGAATGCGTTTCTCGACAACTTGATCACGATGAATATCAGCACTGGCGTCACAAGAGGCAATGAAATGCTACCAGGAGACAACAGTGATTGCAGGAACGAGTTTTTCAATGCATCATTAGCATTGATAACAAAATGTCGGCATAGTATGCAGATTTGAAGTATGCAATAAATATTCTGAGCAATCCGTTTAACGGTAAGGAAGCGCAAAACGATAACAACTGTGCACATCCGTACTTGGTCGTTTTTTTCTGTGTGTTTGTACATAATTTATGAGAGTCGCCTTATTCGCGTCATGCGAGGCCACAACAGCTGACCAGCAAGCTCCATTTCTTCTTTCACTATTTTTTTCTACGCAGTGTCTAGAATTACCTCCGAGGGATCCCGAAATTGAAAACAAAAGTTTCTTTTTTTTTTCCTACGGAACTTTAGCCAGTGTCTACAGTTACGTCCGACGGAACCAAAAATTTCCAATTGAAGTCACATTCGACGTAACTTCAACCGAATGATTTGAGTTACGTCCAGCCGAGCCAGGCATTTCACAGTAAAAAAAATGGAGTGCGAAGTACAAATTAAAACGAGCACATCGGCCGTTCGGAAAACTTCGTAGGCGATCCGGAATATCACAAAGGAGCAGAAGACGCCGCACCTGACATTCGGCACCCGATAAAAAGGGAGGGGCGGCAGTGTCGTACCGTTACCTCCCAGACAATAATGGTCGTAAATCAAATGTAACGTTAATGTAGCCACAAGTTTCAGTGTTGGAAATGTAACTGGAACGCGTTCCTTTCGCAATGAACGTG
The DNA here is from genome assembly GCF_048455015.1 of Haemaphysalis longicornis. Lineage (NCBI taxonomy): Eukaryota > Metazoa > Arthropoda > Arachnida > Ixodida > Ixodidae > Haemaphysalis > Haemaphysalis longicornis. The sequence continues at coordinate 151,357,261 of NW_027526203.1, read as the reverse complement.
CAATGGGAACTCATTTCAAACTTTGTAAGGAACGAGGAACGAGCTTTCGTTTCTGTTTGAGAGGAAGGTGTAAGGTGTACCTTCCTCTCAAACAGGAACGAGCTTTCTTTCCTGTCTGAGAGGAAGGTGTAAGGTGTACCGTCCTCTCAAACAGGAACGAAAGCTCGTTCCTCGTTCCTTACAAAGTTTGAAACGAGTGCCCGTTGCAAGTTCATTGCGAAAGGAACGCGTTCCAGTTTCAGTTCCAACACTGAAACTTGTCGCTACATTAACGTTACATTTGATTTTTCTTTATTAAAATATAGTGTCGGATAATCCTGAGCAAATGGAATGGCACGAAGACTTTATTGAATGCCTGCAACAGACAGTGTGTTCACTGCGCCCGGACGTAGCCACTCGTCGATCCTGACGTCAACCCTACTCGGACCGCCCCTCGCTACTCGCTACGGGTTTGGGCGCCGCTGCCCCGTAAGGGAGGGCGTCGCCCCGCAGCTTTCGCTCCGGCGCTGCTTTTCGAGGGCCGCCAGGACCTGCTGGACGGCTGATAGTTATAGTTCATCTCACAAGCTACATGCAGCACTGCGAATGCTACGAAATGTAACCAATCAGGTAAATACTCTTGAATTTACGTGAACGCCGCCATATCAAGATGGCGTTTTCCGCACTCAGTTCGATTGGCTTTCATAATTTGGTTTGACATTGAAAGCCAATCAGAAGAGGCTATTGGAAAGATGGCAATTCTGCACGGACGGTTCCGTAAACGTATTCCTCCGCCAACATCGTAATCAAATATGGCGGGAGCTGGCTTGCGGGGTATCACCGATGAATGCAGCCGTGGCATGGGATAGCCGTCTGTACGCTTGTGTGGCACTCACGTAGCGACAAAGTAAAAGCGAAGAGACATCGCGTTACCGTTGTGCTCCAAGATGCAACCTGCGTTGTGTAGCCGAGCGCGAAGCTTCGAGCAAAACGTCGAGGCAGCGATGCAGCCGTGCAGTGTGTGTTTTGGTGATACTATTGCTCTAGCGCAGTTTGCCGTGTCAAACGCTTTTACTGGAATGAACTTCCGATGTGCTTCCAAATACGACCGGCCGAGTCGGCGCACTCAGAGGCTCTCTTCGTCTGGGAACTCCCTCCGACTGCGGGCGTGGGAAGGTGAGTAGAATGCGGTGTTGCAATTGTGTTGATCGTTTCCCAGTACGCAAGAACAATCAGATGCTACGAAATAACAAGCGCGAATCATTCTAATATGCCCTCACGCTATCCTAATGTAACATGCCCTAACGCTATCCTAATGTTTTAGTTTTGCACGTTTCACCAGAGGACGCCGGGTTGCCGGCCAAACCGCTTCCGCTCACTGACTGGCCAGCGTCACTGTTAATTATTGATAGTGACGCTGGCTAGTCAGTGAGCGGAAGCGGTTTGGCCGGTTGGGTAAAAATCAAGACAGACTGTTCCCATCCAGTACAGCAATCCTCGCTGGTATCGTTTCGCAACTGCAAGTGATCAGTCTGTCTTGATTTTACCCAGCCGGGTGGGGGGGGGGGGGGGGGGGGTGATTTCGCAACGCCTCCGAGGACCCTGCGCAGTACAGCAATCCTCGCTGGTGTCGTTTCGCAACTGCAAGTGATCAGTCTGTCTTGATTTTACCCAGCCGGGTAGGGGGGGGGGGGGTGATTTGGCAACGCCTCCGAGGACCCTGCCAAACGCAGTTATAGGCGAACCTAAGAATATGATATAAAACGTTCTGCCTAACCGTATGCTTAGGCAGAAGAGAAATTGCGAGTAAAAGAGCGACAGGAAATCAGTCCTGCTTTCGATTTCTCGTGTAATTACATGCGCAATAATAACTTGCGTCAACTGCGAAATATGTCCCAGTGTAATGTAAGCTGTAAAAATAGTGTCCACTGACCTAAATCACCATAGAAAGGTAAGGCAAATCATTTTGAAGGGTAGGATGCTCTATGTGCAAGCAAGATTTGACATACTGGAAGACTGATTCTTTTTGTGTTTTTTCCCTCTTTGCAGGCTGAAAGCGTCTGTCATCTGAGGACCAGCATCTGCAACAAGAAATTCCGCCTTAATCCTGTTGTGTATGCTTTCATGACTCTTAAATGTGATGAAACAAGTATGAAGCTGTGCGCCTTAAAGTGGTTCTGGAGTACCTTCCACAAACGCGCAGGGTTCTTCACAGCACAGTTCGAGTAATGAACGCCTGCAAAAATTTGTAAATGGAATGAGTTATTACAGAGCATATATTTGTTTGTAAAATGCACAAGTGAATAATGCACAACTGAATATGAACTGGTGAGGGACGCGATGTGACCAAAACTACTGCGCTCGAAAGAAAACAATTTAGGTATTTTCTGGATATTTTCAGTTCAAGCACCGCCCGCCTACATTTCTTTTTGGCTTAAAAGAAGTCCTACATTGTAGCGGGATCCCACATTCTTTAGCCCATGCACGTTCTTGTGCATGTGTGGCATGACAGCTCTGTTCTCCACCTGTTCTTACCCTGCCTGATCTGTCTATTAATCCCTCACACACAGAAATGACTACCGAATTTGACTACAGCTATTAGCGCACTACAGGTTCTGGTCTTGTTGGGGGTGTCGAGATTTTGACAACAAATTGTTGTGGTGTTCCTTAGAGGCGACATAAAAAGGTGTAGCATACTTTGATTTAAGGGCTAGTTGTCAGTCCATCTTAGGGAATGCATAGTCACAAGCAGTCATATTATTAGTTATCAGAATACCAAATATACTGTGGTATAATTAAGTTAGTAATTACAGATGCAGCATAATGCATAACGTGTAATACCTATTTAGAAAAGAAGGACTCAATCTTTGCTATAGTACACAAATAATCATACTCCGATCAGGAAAATAATGTATACTTCTAATGCGGGGTACAGTCTTCGGCATATGACAACAGAAAATGGTTTTTCACAGAAATTTTGATCATTATTAAGATCAACAGGGATTTTATTCCACACTTTTGCACCAACATAATGTATAAACATTACGAGTAAGGGGAAGATTGAAAATGTTGAAGGTGAAATTTCTTGTGTGCCATAATGGACTGTTCAGTAGGGAACCCCCTCAAGAGCATCCTTCCATCACCTATTCACTCCCCCACCCCTAAGCTGTGGCAGTCGGCACTGACCAGCCCAGCAGCGGAGTGGCCACTTGCCCTGGTGCAACGAACACTGAAATCAGTGTGGCTCGTGGCCTTCCAGACATGGGAGGCTGACCATGATGATGATGATTGCTATTGGTTTCCCCTTTGTAGCAGGGTGATGACGTGTCATCTTACCAAAAAGGACTAATATACCTATGTTTTATACTCTTGGTTTAATACTAGCGCTTTTAGGACAGGCACAAAAAACTTATTATGCACAAAATACTTTTTTTACCTGTTACAAGTGGTATGACTGGTTACATGGATGACAGAGTGTGGAGTGCTCAGCAATATTCCCTTCTCTGCTTTTCGTCCGCCAGCATTCACCCCCCTCCCACCCCCCCGTTCCCCCGAGCTCAAATAAAATCTTTCACCACCACCGCCAAACGTGCGTTAACCCTGTTTCTCCATCACAAAGTAGTGCTTGACCCCTCACATTTTTTATTCCCCTCGACAAGTCTTGCCCAGCACCGCCAACCTCAAACGTTCTACTTTGCACGAGCTGATATTTTCACGTTTATTTTCCCACGTGCCATAAGTGGGGGAAATAGCCTAACCCACCACGAGTGTGGAGTCATGGATTGAAACATTTATGTACTTGTTTTATTGCACGTGCTTGAATTGACCGTCCTGCTTGGACAGTGTCCACAGTAATAAAATATCACAGACGAACCACAGTAATAAACAAAATATCACAGACAAAGCAGGTTATATGTTCACACATTTGAACTGCTTTTCATGGCACCAAACACCTCACAGCACTTGCTGCTCAGTTATACATATCCAGTAGCAGCTGTCGACAACAGCAACATGTAATGACTGAATAAATAGGCAGTTGTGATGTGCCAAAAGCTGTCACAATAGGCACGATTAAAACCTTTCACGCCAGTGTAGCACATGCATGCAAAATTACACAGTTGAGTAATTGTAGCATGTGAACACAAAATAAAAATACTTATTGCACTTCAGAAATCTGCAGCCTACTGCTTCAGAAAGCAGCAGGCACATCAACAATTTGCAGGGTAATAAAAAGTCATTGACATTTGCCTTTTGTCCTTCAAGCACTTTTTTTGCAATAACGAGCGAATTTAGCGAAAAGCCCCTTTCAAAACTGAAGAGACGAGCATAATTCAATCCATGACGACCATTAAGCGGACGGCCGCACTGGTGCTTTGCGTTTCTCCGGCCGTGTGCTAGACGTTGAGCCTGACGTGGTGGCATATAGTTCGAATCGTCCGTGGCAGAATCCACTCCCATTCGAATTAATGGGCTTTTTTATACGTAGGCTTCTATGTAGCTTGGCCGGACCAAATTCTGCAGTTCAAATTATTCATAAATTCCAATTATTAAAGTTCAAATTAACGAGCTTTCACTGTACCACTCACAGCAGTAGGAGGGGGTTAATACCGTAAAACGCCAAAAACATATAAACAGCTTTCAATGCCCTATGCACGCACTACAGTTTCCAGCATCACAAATTGCAAATTCCTGAGGAAACGGTGTTAACAAATACTGAGTCAAAGGCAATGAAGTTGTAAAACACATGACCTTTTAGTTAAAACGAAATGTTATATTGCCTTTAGTGCCCCTTTAACCTTTCCAGCACATGAATATCACAGCCAAAACGAAGAGGATAAGTTTGTATATTTGAAAGACTTTTCATAACACCAAGCACCCTACAACGTTTACTGCTTGGTTGTAGGAATCTAGCAGTGACTGCCAAGAAGATGGAGCAAGTAAATAACTCAAATCATTAGGCATTCGTAATACGTAAGCTGTTATCACAGTTCGCATAAACACCAGCACAATGTAAAAAAAATCTTGTTGACATACAGTAAAAAAGTAAACGTGACCCGACCTACTGCGTGAAGGAACATATCTGTGATTGATTGATTGTGGGGTTTCACACGCCAACGCTACACAGGCGATGAGGTGTGTCGAGTAGAGGGCTCCGGATTAATTTTGACCACCTCGGGATCTTTAACGTGCTCGGAAATCTCAAACACATGGGCGTTTTTGCGTTTCGTCTCCATCAGAAGAGCAGCCGCCGCAGCCGGGAATCGAAACATATCTGTGCAGGCTAAACTGCAATATATGAGCAAAATTAATCTATGAACATAAACTGTTTTCTTCTTCAATCACCACAGGTCCAGTGAGAAAAAAAGGAGGGTCCTTTCTTCCTACCTTTTTACGTGAAAAGGTATAAACACATTTGTGGTGAACACATGGAGGGGTGAAATGAAAAAATTCTGGGGCAAAGAATGTACTCGAGCAGCACAGGACAGGAGCGGTTGGAAGTGAATGGGAGAGGCTTTCATCTTGCAGTGGACCTGAGTAGGCTGTTGGTGATGCTGATTACGATCTCTTCAGTGCACCAACGCCTTGTTCAGTCCCAGCTCAGGGGCTCGCATCCCAGATCACCGTCGCTCATGCTGCTGTCATCACTGCTGCTGTCGCCTTCCATGTTGATGACCACGGGCGAAAGGTTGTCCACCACATTGTCAATGATGTGGTCCAGCTTCGCCATTTTCTTCTCTTCGTTCTCAGTGTGCTGCACGTAGGCCTTACACTTAGCTGCAGTGACCTGGTTGATGCCTTTCCAGACAAGGTCCTCCAAGAGCTGCATCTTGAAGGTCCTGTTTTCTTGCGCGACAAAACCCTTCATGTCGCTCCAAACAAGCTCAATCGGGTTGAGCTGGCAATGATAGGGCGGTGTGCGCAAAACTTTGTGCCCAGCTGCTTCAACAATGCAGTCGACACGGTACGTGTCGCACCTTGTGGGCACACTCTCTACGAGCTTCATGAGCTCTGCCTTCACCATGCCTTGTGTCCATGAAATGCCCTTTTGTGTCAGCCAATCCTGCATATCTTTTTTCAGGCTGCTCATGCGCGGCACCTTGTTTTCCTTCATGGAGTGATACGGCGCATTGTCCATGACAATGACACTGTTTGACGGAAGTCGGGGCAGCAACTTTTCCGTTAACCATTTCTCGAAATGTGCCCCGTTCATTTCGTCATGGTAGTCCCCTGTGCCCTTCTTTGCGCGAAACACTTCGCCAGCGCCTTCAACGAAGCCGTTCTCGTTGCCGCAGTGGATGACGATGAGTCTGCCGCCCTTGCCGCTCGGGTTTTCCAGGCCTGTAGACAGTCCACGCCGCTTCGCTTGGTCGTAACTTTCAACGGTCTCGTCGACCCACACTCGGCTAGTCGTGCGGCCGGCGTTCACCCACGTTTCGTCCATATAGAAAATGTTTCTGTTCTGGCTCCTCAGCTCTTGTATTTCGCGCAGGTACTTACAGCGCCACTGCACGATGTGCGTCGCCTCAATGAGGAGTGCGTTACGCGATCGCTTCTTGAACCTGAAGCCAAGCTTCTTCAGCATCCTGTGCATGGTCGCAGGCGCCACAGTTGGCAAGTCGTCCTCATTCCGGAAATATTCCGTGAGTTTTGGCACGCTGGGGAGTTCGTTCCGTTTAAAAAAACTGTGCACGACTCTTCGCAGGACACTCAAGTCAAAATTGTCCATTCGTTTCTTGCGCTGTCCGCCTCTGCCGCCGCTCAAACGCTTTTTGGGGGTCAACGGCTTGCCGGTTTGCTTGCACTCGGCCATCCACTTGTACAATGTGCGCGGACTCACATTGGTCAATTTTGCTGCTCTTTTCACAACAGAGTTCAAGCTCGCACTTATTCCGCCTTCCTTTTGAAGTGCCTCAACAACATTAAGTGCCAACTGCTTGGCCTGTTTCGGATATAACAGCATCTTCGCACGATTCCGCACGGGCGACCCGACGCACGCCATGTTTGGGAATGACGATGCCAATGACGACGTCGCACTTTCGAGGCGCGTTTGTTTACTTAAAGGTAAAATTGCTTGTTACAATTTTAGCGTTTTATATTAAAGAAGAAAACAAAATTTCATCAATAATCTGGCCATTTGGCAACCATATCTAAAAAGTTTTATGAATGTGGTTTGTGCCTCGTGAAAATTATATTCAACGCAAATTTAGAAGCGACAAACATCTGACAGTTAAAATGTGGTGCAAAAACACTGCATTGTCTTTTGTATGAATGTGACTTGTTTTGTTTGTCATTTATTCGACGTAAAAGTTGGCACTATATCCCGTGGCGTAGTGAGCCGCCACTTCACGCCTCTGCCTTTGGCCTCTGCTGAAGGTAGCTTGTGAGATGAACTATAGGTGTCCTTGTCATAACTGAGCCCTGCTTTTCGGATCCACGGTGGTAGATCGGTCCTGGTTGCCGCCTCGTTCGCTACCACTTCACAGTCCCGCAGCAAGTAGGCGGTCGTGGCCCTAGCATTGTCACACAACACGCACGTGTCGTCCGTATAGAGTTCTGGCTGTACGTGTTTCATGACGACTAGGGTCATCACTGAATTCATCTGCAGCTGTCTGAACGTGGACGCTTCCTCCCTGGTTAGCTCGGAGTGCGGCGGTGCCAGCACCCTCCTGTCGCGTGGACCCTGAAGGGCCGTGCTGCGCAAGCGCGAGGAGCATTGGATTGGATTGGATTGGATTGGATTGGATTGGATTGGATTGGATTGGATTGGATTTGGATTAATTTGGATTGTAAATCCAATCCAATTGGAGTACCGTTGTGTAGAGAACTGGGTATGCACATTCGCCGGTCTGCGCATTCCAGAGGAGTGACGTCATAGCCGCGGCAGACGCAGTGGCGCCGGCGCGTGCCCAGCTGTGCGTCTCCGTTGCACAGTAGCCAAGACTGACGGTGCGCCGGAGCCACTTAATAGCCGTTTCGCGTGGCTCCTGGGGAGCCGTGCTGCGCATGCGCGAGGAGCAATGACTGGACTGGACTGGACTGGACTGGACTGGACTGGACTGGGCTGGACTGGACTGCATTGTATTGGACTGGATTGGACTGGAAATTGTTTTAGCAGCAGTAATCATGACAATCAGCTAATCCTAGACAACCAGGAAACCTAAGAATAACCAGCTGAACCTTAGCTACATATATCCTGGCATAACCGAGCTAAGCCACTGCTAATTTTTTGCTGATACCCTGAAAGGTATCGTACCTGTCCTTCGTCTCAGTCCACCACTCTGCAGACGGGTCCACTGCTGCCGCGCGGCCAGCTAATCCTTGCGCGACTGCGTTCGGCGTCTCGTTGTGGTTGGTGGCGAGTTCCGATACTTCGTTCCCCGCGTGGGCGAGGAACCACTTGATTGTCACCTTGCGTCCGCTGATGTTCGCCCACTCGAGCACCTGCAGTGGTCCCGCACTGCTCCACAGCACAGCCTACCCTTGGCCAAATTGCTCACCGCACTCTTTTAGCCGCATAAGCACCGTCGTCGTCTCTTTGTCCGCGATGGCCAGGGCGATGGCCAGCTCTTCCGCTTGCTGCGCGCCTCTCGTGACGACGCTCGCGGCGTTCACCGTGACTCCCGTCTTCCCGTGTTCCCGTCTATCACCACCGCCGCGAAGCCCCACCGGCAGTCGCCGTACTCCGTGGCGTCGACGAATTTGGTGCCCGGAACGTTCAGGAGCTGTTCCAACACAGCCTTCGCTCTGGCCGCTCTCCTGTCCGCGTTGTGGGTCGGATCCGTGTTCTTGGGTAACGGGTACACTCGAACGACGTTTCAGACTGCCGCCGGGACGTCGCGCTCTTCCTGCTTGCCGAGGCTCCGAGGGTCGGACGCCACCTCCATTCCGAGACGGGCGAGAATGTTCCTCCCCGTTCTCGAACCCTTGAGCCGCTCTATCTGGCCGACACGCTGGGCTTCCGTGTTCTCCTCCGCCGTGTTATGTATTCCCAGCTCGAAGAGATTCTCCGTGCTCGCGCTGTGCGAAAGGAAGTGAGCAATTTAAAACTCACATCGAACTACGTATATTATACGAATATAAATACCGCCGGAAGCAGGTTATCTGGTGATACAAAGAACCAAAATAAACGTTCCCACACGAATTTCTTGAGGGAGCACTGGACATACTCCATACATGTCAAACTGCAACTTCCTATGCGGCAGGTCGGCATGCCGGCATGGGGGAAGGAAACTACAGTAGGGACCGTGACGGGACAACATTGAAGCCCACCCAGCAGCTCCCTGTTCTGTGGCCTAGTGATAAAAAATATAACAGAGAACTCACGAAAAAAACGCACTATAGTCAAGTGGCAGGCAAGCGCTAGTAGTTTTTTGCGCCTCATGCGGTCGCCAATCCTTATATATATTATGTGCCGCGTGCGCGCGACTTCAATGCCTTGTGCGACGCTTGTAAATCCGAGACGCGCAGATGAACATGCCGACGAAGTAACCGTACGCACCTGTCCAATACTTTCGCACCGCGCCTTGGCCATAAAGTGTTGCTTGCCAACGCGTTCTAAAGTCAATAATGACAGATGAGAACATCCGGGCCTTTCATATTGATTTTATTTGATTTCATGAAACACACTATACTTGCATCGATTGCTCAATATGCACTGGACGCAATAGCGACCCTTTTTTAACCGTTTCTGCCAAGGTCATCTTTTCGGTAACTAACCTTCGATTGCCAAGACTGCAGGCAGTCCTGAACTCACCGCAGTCTGTCCCAGCCGCAATCCGGCATTCGTTTTTCACATATATTCCTCGCGCGATTTAAAGGGGAACCAATGCTCGTGTCTCATTGGCGTCTGTACTCGGAGTTGCACAAGGCCGTACGCACCAGGTGCAGCCTGCCTACACGTGCGGCCCGCTGCGGGGTTATTTTTCTGCCTTTGACCTTCGAGGAAGCGCGTTCCGCGGAAGGGCGAGAAAATTTGGCAGCCTATAGGAAGAGAAACACTGCAGCAGTCTGTGGCGTCGAAAGCCTTGGCGTCAAAAGCAACCAAATCCTATTCGCACTTTCCAGCGAATATAGGTGGCGCGACGGGATATCCAAAATGGAGGACGGAATGATGATCGGGACGTCGCGTAAGCGCGCGCGTCTGGAGGAAAAAGCCGATCCGGACCCATTAGTGTCTCTTCAGACCATCTTTTCTCTTGCCGATGAGACACGAAGGTGCTTTGTCTAAGGCGGAGCAGTTTATAACGCCAGTCACACAGTGTTTTGCGGCATCACGGAAACCACCGATGACATGCTGAGCATCGATGGATTGTGCCTGCAGCCGAATGGCGTCACCAGCCAACCGCACTGCATGAACGTTTGTTGGCACTGCAGGTTCCATACAGGATGTTACACTTCCATCCATGCTCGTAAAATTGTTAAAGCATACTTTACGAATATTTATTACGCGCCAAGCAGAGCTCGGTATAGACGACACCGAGCACAGCGTTTTGTTATTGCCTTTTGCGCAATTGTGTCAGGTTAAGTGCGAATAATGTGAGTTAGTTATAATTGTCGGTTTTTTTTTTACAAGGAAAGATCCAACGGCGTTTATGAAGGTTACAGGTAATAATAAAAATACCGAAACTGAATGTCAAACGCTGACGCCTCTACGGCAGGGCCTGTTACATCGGCTGTGCTGTGCTTTCAGCGCACTGTCAAAAGCGACGATGCCGCAGTAACAAGTTTATTTATTTATTTATTTATTTATTGCAAATACATACCTACATCGCCCATTCCTGGGGGGGTTTGAGAAGGAAAAAAAAGCAGCAAGTTCAAAACAGTAATCACACACAATGCTAAAAAGAGAACGAAGCCCAAACAACCCAACAAAGCACAAAATGCAATTGGGATGAAGCATTTATTAAAAGAAACCAGCGTTAATAAAAGAACAATGACGTTCTCCTGTGGGTTCTTGGCTTCACTTTCTGGTGTGTGCGCATAGGAATGTTATATGTGGCGGCGCGGCGCCGTTCTTCAACCGCGGTTTCAGTGGCAGCAGACCATCTATTAATAAACGACACACTCAACTTGCACGAAAAACACACCATCAATAACAAGAGAGCGAACTAAACTTACGGATATTGCTCCAGAAGAAGTCAGCTTTCGTGAAGTGACTACTTCAAACCCCATTGTGTTGCTAACACCTTTTCCAATCCGGAGCATAGTTATCGAAACCTTTCGGGCTTTTTTATCTCTAGGAAAGGTATTAACGCTGCCTTTCCCCGGCACTGAGCGATTTCTATACTGCGGTACACAGCACAATCGATTGCTTTTTGGTTTTGCGTTCTCAATCACGTTTCTGAACGCTCCGGCTGCCTTCGCCCGGGACGCTGATCATCTACAAACAGCTTCGGAAAAAAGGCGCGCGGCGGCGCCACCGTTGCTGGAAAGTGCGAATAGCTATGGCACGTTTACAGAAGGAACGCCCATGTTCCCTCGCTGTTGCTTCGGAAGCCTAACGAGTTGCCATTACTGTCCCACCGGCCCTTAATGGGACGGTAGCGTTCCTTCGTTCTTCCCAAAAGGAACTATAGTTCATTTCACAAGCTAGCTCCAGCACTGTGGAGGCTACATTGTTGTCCCCCTCAGGGCGCCTAACTCACCGCGAAGGAAGCGACAAAAGGCGCCGGGGCCGTGCGGTGCCACTTGCCGAGAGGGGAGAAGGGAGTGTCCTTTCAGGACCCCCTTCACGGCGGATTAGGCGCCCTCAGTGGGCGCACTATTGATAACAATGTAGCCTCCACAGTGCTGCAGCTAGCTTGTGATATGAACTATAGTTCCACGAACGCCGTTCCGTACAACAGTGAGGGGCGGCAGCGCCGCCGACTTTTCTTCATCACCCGTCGCAGCGTGTTAGCACCAGCCGGGGCAGACAGCCTTGTAGCAGCATCCTCAAAAAATGCGCATCAGGTTTGCCGACGAGTAGAGAAACAAATCGAACGATCACCACGTAACTCCGCATTTTAATATGAAGTTTATTTTGTGCTTTACAATCTACCACGTGCCCACCTATGTATTTTCCGTTGAGCGTATACGCAAACATATAGTTTCGTACTAATTTACGTATTTTAGTAATGAACTCTATGAACGCAAAGAATAAAGCTTGGGATGTTCTTAATTCCCGGACAAAAACATGCGTGCCAACCATTTCCTTCAAGGCAACATTCCAGCTTTATACTTCAATGGTTATCATTTTACTGACATCTGCGTATAAAGTGACTGTATGCGCCGCAATTAAAAATGGTGTAACAACCACCACGTCTGCCCATAATAGTTGCCGCTTTCATGAAATATATTTTTCTTTCGTCAGCCAGCTATAATAATTAAATTACTTGAGATTTCTTCTTTCCTGGAAAGAATTATAGAGTAACAAGGTGTCCCATTCTCTAACCCTCATCAATTACTAATTGTATTTGTAAAAATCTCTTGGCTCATGTAAACTTTGTCCTCGGCAAGAGCTGCAGACGCTATGAACTGGAACTCAGCCGCCCTCGAAGTGAGGTTCTATTTTGTAATTCCCGACTTCTCCTGTCCTTTCGTATGTTGTATATGAAAAGAAGTGTACGTGCATTCGTATAAAAAATATTTTAAGAGAGAACTCCAATGACCCAGGTGGAATTCTAACGCACATCGACTCACTGTGCGGCTGCAAGTAACACGCTCCAAACCACTCTACCAAATGAGATTTTTTTCTCATTATTGCATGAAAAACTAGACCTAAAATCTCACCCTATATATCTACGATGACAGGACGAATCGACGTGAGCGTTTCAACTATTATTTACCATTTCCGCAGCGGTTCGGCCGCATATCAGCAACATTCATGTTGTTTGCCAATCTGACGTCACGTATCGTACAACTAACCCTTGCAATAGTGTTGCGTAGATTTCATTGAACCTGACGGTATTTAGTAGCGACAGCTGTTAACGTTTTTCAGTGCTTACCTTACGTCGAACGTCGGTTTAATTTCTATTTCGGACTTAAATTTTTACTGTGGCGTACGTCGCACGTAACTTCAATTTCATTTACAGGCTCTTACGCCGGAGGCAACTCAAAACACTGCATAAAGTTCTGCTGCACATAATTTTAATTTTCAAGTTTGGGTTCCCTAGGACATACCTCAACCCATTGGCTGAAAGTTTTGTCGGCAGTAAATTTATTTTAAATTTTTGGGTTCATCGGACGATACTCTAAATAATAATATCCTAAAGTTCCGTAGGACATAACTTCAGATTTCAATTTTAGTTTCCTTCAGACGTAACTCTAGACACAGCGGTTTTTCTAACCTTGCGGACATCTGGTGTTTGGTACGATGCATGGATGCGCTCTAGTGAACTATCAATCAAGTAATCACTCATTCGCTTGCCCAAAACATCCAAATGGCTGTTTTCGCTTATAAATGATGATGATGATGATGATATTTGTCGCAATCATTATTATCATGTCGGGCGCGAAAATATATTTGCCATGTCCTATCTAGTTACGCCACTGCATGGTATACGACCCTGTTACACGAGTACGTTCGAAGAAAACTTGTTATGAACTATAAATACATTATGAAACACGATTTATGGGTCGGCGGTTGATGTGAAGTCGAGTTGCGGACAACCACAGGGGCGCGGTGAGGTTAAGGGGATGTTGGTGCGAGGGGAGGTCGGCGGGGGTTAACCCATGTGCTAAGGCGAGCTCGCCGTTGTTCACCTCAACATCAGTTCAGAGGTTGACACGACGTCGAGACTGCTTGTTTCAGTTTAAGGTGAGGTCTACGCTTTCGAATTCCTTTACCCACCTCGGGTGAGAACAGGAATTTTTTCACACCGCAGAGCGTGTTTACAAGAACGTGGCTGACCGTACCCACCACGCCATCTTGAATAAAGATCCGTCTATCCGTCCATCCGTCCTAAGGACAACCTCCCTGGTCCGTCCATCCATCCATCCATCCATCCATCCATCCATCGAATATTTTCGGGTATAACTTCGCCCCGTGCGTAGCACATCGTCTTAGCTTTCCCAGCGACATATCTTCAAATTCGAGGAGTTATTGCCTTCTCGAACGTGTCCGAACGACAGCATGAGCATGCCCACCTAACAGCGGACCTGCTTGCCGGGGCGCCCAGGTCTCGTAACGGTGTCCTAGGATTCACAACGGCCAGCATAGGCTCCAAATAATTCGCAACGAACTGCTACAAGACGATGCGACCGTCTCCAAAAGAAATACTGGCAACAGACGTGAGACCCTAAGGCGAATCGCTGGGTTCATATATATCAACGCCACGAGCCACATAGCCAAACCAATGGCCAACGCAAGTGGTCACACCAATTGTTTCTTTGATAAATTTACATGCATCCTTGGGCGTAGAAACTTTCCTGTCCTGTCTCTGTCGGCATCCCTTTGCACGATCGTTAACTTTCATGAGACGGAACCAAAACCTTTTAACTACTCCGAAGGCTATATGCTAGCAACGTACTTTGGGAATTCCCCCAAATTACAGTGGACTCACCATAATACAAACTCAGATAATTCAAACCTTCCGTTAATTCAAACAAATTCCAAAATTTTCGTTGGCGCACTGTTATCAATAAGTTTTGGAGCCGCTTAATTCAAACTGCTCAATTGCATTAATTTGGTTAATTCGTACATTTTGCTTGTCCTTGCCGGAAAACATCTGCTGCATTTGCCGCTTCTAGCTGCACATTTGCATCCTTATATCACTAACAGCCACAAATAAAGACGATTACCGCGTACACATGTCAAAGCGAAACCGCGCGCCAACAAGTGTGTGTGGATTGCGGAAGAAAAAAAAAAGACAAGACGGCAGGAAGGGGAGGCGTGGCATGTACGAAAATGTCAGGCGGGACCCTTGGCCAACAAGCCGTTCAGCACATTGCTTGGATCCGCAAGATTCTTGACCAGTGCAGAAAACTCTCGCAATGAACTGGCTGCCCTCACTGGTATCGAAAACTTTTTCAACTCTCATGCAAAATAACAGCGGTCATCCATTCATTTTTTTTTTTTATACTGCGAATAGCACATCAGTATTGTGTTTTAGTATAGTAAAATACCTATAAGGAAGGGTGTCAGACAAGGAGACAATATCTCTCCAATGTTATTCACAGCATGCTTACAAGAAGTATTCAGAACGTTGGATTGGGAACAGGTGGGAGTAAGGGTTAATGGAGAATACCTCAGTAACCTCAGATTTGCTGATGACGTTGCCTTGCTAAGTAACTCGGGGGACGAATTGCAAAGCATGCTTTCCGCACTGGGCGAACAGAGTAGAACCGTGGGCCTGGAAATTAATATGCAGAAAACTAAAGTAATGATCAATAACCTCTCGACAGCACAGCACTTCGAGATAGGTGGCGAGGCAGTGGAAGTGGTAAGCGAATATATCTACTTAGGCCAAGTGGTGACCCCAGATCCCAACCATGAGGCAGAGATAATTAGAAGGATCAGAATGGGGTGGGGTGCATATGGCAGACATTCTCAGATAATGAATAGCAGCCTACCATTGTCGCTGAAGAAGAAAGTGTATGACAGCTGCATCTTACCGGTACTCACCTACGGGGCAGAAACTTGGAGGCTCACTAAGAGGGTTCAACTTAAATTGAGAACGACTCAGCGGGCAATGGAGCGGAAAATGATAGGTGTAACATTAAGGGACAAGAAGAGAGCGGAGTGGGTCAGGGAGCAAACTGGTGTTAAATACATATTAGTAGAAATTAAGAAGAAGAAATGGACGTGGGCAGGGCATGTAATGCGAAGGCAAGATAACCGCTGGTCATTAAGGGTAACAGACTGGACCCCTAGAGAAGGCAAGCGTTGCAGGGGCGGCAGAAAGTTAGATGGGCAGATGAGATCAAGAAGTTTGCGGGGATAAATTGGTCACAGTTGGCACAGGATCGAGGTAATTGGAGAATAATGGGAGAGGCCTTTGCCCTGCAGTGGGCGTAGATAGGCTGATGATGATGATGATGATGATGATGATGATGATGATTGTGTTTTAATGTTATATTAATAAATATACGTGAATGTTTCATTAAAACCCCAGTTGGTCTGTTGCTCCGAGTCACATTTGCGAGAAGCTCTCGCACTTCAAATTTCTGAGAATTCAAACAAAATCCTGGGGTCTCTTCGAGTTTGAAGTATGGCGAGTCCACTGAGTCCCATCTGGCTGGCTCTGGCTACCTCCCTTCCTGACCAGCTTCTTCTCGTAACCTGTACCTCAACAAAGTGCTGGATCTCTGCATTTCAGAAGACAGTCTGTACTATAGGGCTGTCCGGATCACAACCATCTGATCCTAAATAAAGCTTACTCTCTCTCTCTCTCTCTCTCTCTCTCTCTCTCTCTCTCTCTCTCTCTCTCTCTCTCTCTCTCTCTCTCTCTCTCTTTCTCTCCTCGCACAATCGGGTGGCGGCGGCCAGTGACAACCCGCTCGCGACACCGCTGCAGGGCAGCATGTAACAGGTTGTGAGCACTTATGCCTGCTTATAAACTGCTCCCGAACAAAAACACGAATGATAATAACCGTGAAATAAATGGACGGCTCATGCACGGCTCATCTGGCACGAGTCGGTATCCTGGTATTGCATAATTCCACTGGGCTCATTCCTGGGCTGGTGGGGACCCGTGACCGCATCTGCTACCCAACGAGAAAGACGTTTTTGGCACAGCTTACGAGAACTGCCCCGTAGTGCGGTGAGTTCAAACTCAGTAGTGACAGCATCAAATCAGAGCAAATTTTCACTTGTAGCTGATTGATTTATATCGACAGAGCACGATCTTCATTAATAAAACAATTTCTGACACGGCAAAAGCATGGCACATAAAGTGTTACAGACCGGTTTTCTTGTTGAGTCCACATACTCGCATTTAAAAACCTGGGGCCAAGCACTGGCCAAGAGAACTCTGCTGGTATGTGCTGTCGCCATTATGAGGCTTAACTCTAGGTAGCACTAAAGGTATGTCCTCACTTGCGGCGCCGGGCGCGCGCAGCGCCTCGCGCGCAAAAACGCGCTCCGCGAAACGCCCTTTTGCGGCAAGATTCCTCTGCCGCGCAAGGATAGGTCTTGGACCCATTTTTGCGGCAGGGCGCTTTGCGCCAAACTCAACGAGCCAATCAGCGCACGGGTCACGTGAGCTGCGAGGTCAGTGCTCTCCTCGGGGAGCTTGGCCTGCGCGAAGAGCCGGCGAGTGCCCAGACCAGTTCTTCCCTGCTCACCGTCGGAGAGGGCGAGGACCACTTTGCACCGCCGCCGCCGCTTTTGCGCGCGCGCGCTCCCAGTAGTGTGGCCTTCACAAAAGCGGCGGCGTTTCTGAGCGCGCGACGCGGCGAGATTACTGCCCCAAGTGAGGATCTACCTTAAAGGGACACTGACGTGATTTGTAAACATTGCGGGATTACTAGCGCAAATTGCAGTCCGGAGTCCATAGGCCATGTTTCGACCACTCTGACCGTGTTTACGCGAATTTATTTAGTAGAAAAATCAATTCAAAATTCTGTTCTCCTCTCTGCACCCTCGCCCATTTTCTGTGGCGTTTTCGTGTGACGTCAGGAGGAAATGAGCTAGCAATTGGCTGCCCTACTGCACGGCTCGCCGACCTTTCGACAGAGTCAGTCGGTCCAGCAGTCTGCTGGCCGCCGACAAGTCGTCGCAATTCGTTCGCTCAGTTGAAACTAGGCCATGACACGTTCGTGGATGGAAGAATATCCCTTTCTTTACTTTGTTCGTTTGTACACTGTATCAAGCTCCAAGTCCAGGTCGCTCCACACAAGCGTTGCACAAGCGCACATGCGACGCTTCGCTGACTGGTACGCTAGTAGGAAAATCCAAGGCCACTTGAAGGCGGGAGAAGAGTCAGCGAAGTCAATATAGGTACTAAGGCAATAAAATCAACTGATATTTTTACCGTACAGCGTAAAACTAGGGTGCGGGAAGCACTTTTTTGCGCTGGGCGGACAAGCACAGCGGCCAGCAGCACGACTACGCATCTGCGAATGCTTTTCCGTCTAAGAAATGCAGTTGCTAGACGTGAGATATTGTGGAAATTTGGGGGACGCTTACTGCACGAGCGCAATACAACAAATAGTCACCTAATCTGCTTGAAATGCTGAAACTAAATAAAAGTGTAGACTGGTCATACATGATATACCTTATATTTCCAAGATCAGCAGCGCTCGCCCATGGCGGAATGGTATGGAGCGGTACGTATGTTATTGCAAGTGTTTTGCAAGTCACGAGTTCGAATCGCCAAGGGTACATTCTTCTTTTTCTTTTTATAGGTTGACTTTTTCGTTTTCGGACGGTGTTTTCTGTACTTAGTTCACAATTTTTGGACCGTAACGTAAACTGCTCCATGAACTAGTTCACAGAACACGCGCAGGCTGACACTGACGCGCTAGCGAGTTCTCGTTGGCGTGCTGCTAGCACCGACTGCTTGCGGGCAGTGGGCACAGGCCAGAATCAACAGACCCTTGGCCTGGTGCGAACACGCTTTTTACGATACAGGCATGAGTGAGGCAAGCTCCAAATATGGGGGAAAAGCGCATGGCATATGAGCGTCTGCGGGGACGCGGGGGAAGTTCATCCACTGCGTAGGCCTCGGCTAGTGATTGCTACGATTCCAAGCCGTCCTGGGAGGCTTATCTTAGGCATTTTACAGCCGACAACATGGCAGAAGCGCGGTACGACGATTACTGAGATATCGAGAATGCCCATCCGACGATGCTGTCGGCTGTCAAGCATGTTGTTTTACAGAACCTAAACTGAAACTTGTTTGAATGCTAACCTTGGACATCGTCCAATCACGGCACGTCTCCTCCCGTCGTCACAGCCTTTAGTTGGTGCGACCGCCGCAAACCGCGCATGGTATTTTTCCTTATTTCGCGCTTTGTAAAATGATTACCGACTTATCAACCGCATAAATGATGAGAAGTGTGTTAATTTGAGCCAGTCTACGCAGCGCAAGCAAAAAACGGGAGCTTGACAAATTCACTTCAGTGTCCCTTTAACATTGAGACTAAAGGACAAATGAGCGGAAAGGCACGCGTTCGCGCGTGCGTCTGCCGCTTCGGGAACCGGATCGCTTGCCAGATGGCCCCGCATCGGCCGCTTCCGCGCGCATCCAATTTGCTAGATATTTTGCCGCGTCGGAAACCGGATCTCACGGACGCACATGTGTCTGCAGCTTGACGATGCGACGATCAACGTAATACTCATTGTACGCCACGCTACGGGTACCTCCCTCGTTATACCGCCAAGCGTAACGTTAGGCCTAAAGTCATAACGTTGGCTGCGGGTGCGAGGAGGAGGAGGAGAAACACTTTATTTGCAAACTGGGTCTATGGGAGAGGGGTGGCGGAGGATGCGATGTTCTCCGCGACCTGGGCGGCCCGGTTGGTTAGTGCCAACTGCACTTCCGGGTCGGAGCTCTCCAGGGCCTGCTCCCAGTGTAAGGGGGAAGGAAAAGGGGGAAATGGGTCGTGGGGACACTCGCAAAGGGAATGGTAGCGGGTATCCGGCTGGAGACATTGAGGGCAAAGAGGCGAAGGGTAGAGATTGGGGTTGATGCGGTGTAGGAGAGTTCGGCAGGGGGTTGTGTGGGTTTGTAGTAGCCGCCAGTGGCGAGTGGCTTCATGGGTGAGGGAAGGGTGTGAGGGAGGATATATCCTGCGGAGGAGGCGGAAGTGCTGGGTAATATCCCGGTACGAGACTAGAGCGTCCCGGAAGCTGGGGGTGCCGTGGGTAGAGCCAATAGAAGGGCCTGCTCGGGTGACAAGAGCTCGAGCTGTACGGTGGGCCGCTTCATTGGCGTCTGTTCCCGTGTGGGCCGGGGTCCACAGCAGAGCCACGGGGTGGGATGGTGTTCTGCGGGAGAGGATTTTGAGGGCGAGTGGGGAGATTAGCCCTGCAGAGAAGTTGCGAATTGCCGACTGAGAATCCGAAAGGACAACTCTGGGTGTGGGAGACTGTACTAGGGCGAGGGAGATAGCCGCCTCCTCCGCAGCGGTAGCTGATGTTGTATGTATCGTGAGTGCGTCCAAGGGAGGGCTGTCGAGCGATGAAATGACGGTTGTGGCGAAAGGGTGCGAGACGTTCACTGGATGGGTAGCCATGTTAGTTTTAGAGCGCAGCCCTTTGGCGCCCGTTCGTGGGCTGAGGGGCGTCGCCATCGGTGTCATTAAGCGAACGATGGCAAGTCCGAAGAGCGAAAGAAAGCAGAGGAGGAGGCTGTCGAAAAATTGGGGGGGGGGGACATTATACTGTGCCCGCACGAGGCGCTCGACTGCGTGACGCTTGGCTAAAACATGAGGGAGGCGTGCGAGTGACGGTGATGTGTGCTCGCTTCTTAAGACGCCGTTCGCGGTCCCATCCTGAGACGCACTTCCCACCGCCGACGCAGAGGCTCACCATAGCTGCCATCTCGAGAACCCACGAGTGAGTGCTGCCTCAGCGCAATGCAGCCATCAGCAGTGAGTTCTGAACTGCGAGTGACGCAACCGTTCGAGCGCTTCGTCAGCCGCTGCAGCTGAACGAGCTGCCAGAGCGGAGGCGCACCACCACCGCCGCCAGAACTCTGAGTGAGGTCCGAACAATGAGCGAGGCAACCGCTGCATGTACCTCGTCAGCCACTGCAAATGCAAGTTTTCTGTAACCATAGAAATTTGTCTGTCTGGAATTCTTTGCCTCAACATAATTTTCACACTCAAAACAGGTAAACAGCTGCGCCCAAATATCGCATTAGGGAGTATTGTAATCACCAGCCAATTTTTTACTCACACAGGCAACACGAAACATCCCGACCAACTGGATATTAATGCTTGAGAGGTCAAGCGATAGGCAGTGAAGGCGTGTTCGTAGGGGAGCCCACGTATACGGGAACTCGGTGCATGCACATGCTGCAGGAGTGGCGTTGGATTTATGGCCTCTTTCCCCCTTTGCCCCCATGGCACTGACGAGACCTTGTTCACGTAGCTTGCTCGAGCCGTTTACACGCAAGTGTTGGCTGAGCTTCCGGAACTGGCTCGTCTCCGCTGTGGAGCATCAAAGCTCTCATTTTGCCTCCTGCGGTGTATGCGAGCCCCAGTTCCCGCTATGATGTCCAAACGCAACGGCCTTGTTCACTATACTGGCTTGACTTCTGTTTCATGCTGAGTCTGTAATTAATCACTCCTTTCATTTCGCTCGCTGAATGAGGACGGTATCCTTTCCCAGCGCTGCGTCCACGTCGTCCGTTGGTCCTTGTACATTTTGACAGTGCCCGTATTGGTATCATTAAATGGCAGTGGGCTGTCACGGGGAGGCTAGCCTACGCCACCCACCCCTACATACCGCTGGCAGCTCATATTTCTTTTTGTATAGAGGCCTCCATGTCAGGGTTTTCTTTTCCCTCTCTCTGCTTGGTTAATTAATATCCGGTATGCCTCGTCGCTTTTTAAGCCTTCTCTCTTTCTATAGTTTTTTTTTTCTTCTTGGGCAGGTACACGGCCGCTTTTGCCGTACGAGGCACACTTCTTCACTACGGAACTCTTAGCCCTTTGCCACACAGGCACATCATTTTCGCGCGTGCACTTGTAACATACGCACCAGATGCATTTAGCGCTATCTAATGCGCATCTTACGTCTTGTGCTTGTGTACCTCTGGTAACACACTTGAACATATCTAAAGGGAGAAATGGTCTCGTATGTAGTACTGCTGATCAAAACGAAGTCCTTGGTCCGGAGCGAGAATCATAGCCTCTTAACCACGTCTCACTCGCCCATAGAGTTTTGTATAGCCTTTATGGGTGCTGTTATAGAGTTTTAGAGGTGGAAGAATAACTCATGGTTATAGAATTTGCCACAGTGGTAGCAAAGACAAAATAGATAGTCTGTTGCTAGATATACCGGGGTGGTGAAGGGACCCTGAAGTGAATTTGGAAACTTCTGTTCGCGTCTATATTTCATAGACTTGCTCAAATAAGTATCATTTCTATCGTTCGGCCGGGCGCTAAAGCAATGTAGGATTTATAAAGGTGGGAAGATGATGATGATGATGATGATGATTTCTATTGGTTTCCCCTTTGTATCGGGGTGATGACATGTCATCTTACCAAAAAAGACTAATATACCTATGTTTTACACTTTTGGTTCAATACTAGCGCTGCTTAGGGCAGGCACAAAAAGCTTATTAGGCACAAAATACTTTTTTTTTCCTGTTACAAGTGGTAACTGTCCTAGGCAATATTCTAGGCAGCATTCTAATCTTCTTTTCGTCCCCTCGACAGCCTTGAAGTTAACTTCCTCTGTGATACCTTTAAATCCTAGGGCTTCTGACAGCCCAATATTCCCTTCATGTAGATTTGGATGGATACCCTCACATTCTAGCACGATGTGCCGCATAGTTTCTGTTTCTTTTCCGCAGACCACGCATACCCCATCATTTTGTGAATACTTCCCCACAAAACTCTTAGTTCGCAGGCAACCTGCTCTAGCCTCAATAAGCAAAGCACTGCCCTGGGAATTATCGTAGAAATTTTCCTTTCTGATGTTCATCTTCTCAGCCCTGTACATCTCTAACGACGTTTTGGCTTCCATTTTTTCCCTCCATTTATTCGTTTCAATCTGCCTTGCCTGTTTTTTGGTTACCTTGGCTGTTTTGGATTCCCCACTGTTCTTTCCGTATTTCATCGTAAGCCTTCTAGTCTTTCTTAACCACTGCGTATCCACGCTTTTCAAGTATAGGTACCTAAAAACCTTAGCTGCCCACCTTCGTTGATCCATTGCCCTCAACCTCATCTCAAGAGAGAGAGAGAACAACTTTATTAAGCTTCCTGCAGTAACCCCTACCCCACCCTCTTCGGATGGAGTCTTGGGTCGACGAGGCCGGACGTCTTCTTAGCGGCGAGAGTCGCTCCCGGTGGCCTTCGGCGTACTCGGGTTCCCCCTTTCTGCCTCCGGCCCGTCCGGTCGCTGCCTCTCGACCGCCGCTAGAATCTGCTGGACGGCCTTGCGTTGCACGCCGTAGTCGTTGAATCTCTTCGCCTCCTCTATGTGGGGCGGGAGAACGTCGGCATTGTTGGCATTGTTCGCGCTTATGCAGTCTTTAAGGATGTGGGCCAGCGTGGCCCGCTCCTTCCCGCACAGTCTGCACACATCAGTCACGTAAACCTCCGGCCACATGTGCTTGGCTAGCACTGGGGTAATCACTGAGTTTGTCTGCAGTTGACGGAGCACAACCGCCTCTTCCCTAGTCAGTCCGGGGTGAGGCAGAGCTATCGTTCGTCTTCCTAGTCTATACCATGAGATCACCTCGCTGTAACTGGTCATGGTGTCCTTGTCGGGGCGATCCACTTCGTCGGCGACCGCCGTTCCCGTGGCACGGCCGGCTAATCCTCGCGCCACGGCGTTGGCCGTCTCGTTGTGGTTGGCGAGCCCCAGCGAGGTCGCCACCCCTTCGCCCGCATGTGCGGGGAACCACTTAATTACCACACCGTCGTTGTCGCTGTTGGTTTCGGCCTTGCGTAGAATACGCGCGGCCGCACAGCTCACCCGGTTCTTCGCAAAATTGCGCACTGCCGTTCGCGAATCACACAGCACCGTCTTTGTTCTTGGGTCCGCGATGGCGAGTGCCACCGCCACTTCCTCGGCTTGGTTCGGCGACTTGGTCTTCACACTTGCCGCAAGCCTGGTCTCGCCGGTCTTGGCTTCGACCACGCTGACACTGAAGACGCCTTTGATGTTTTTGTAGCTGGCCGCGTCCACGAATACCGCCCCTTCGTCGTTTGAGTGAAGTGCTATCAGCGCTTTAGCCCGTGCTTGTCTTCTTTCCTTGTTGAACGTTGGGTTCATGTTCCGTGGGATCGGGCTTACGACGATGCGTTTGCTCGTCTCCCGCGGTATCTGCTCCCCCGTCTGCAGATCTTCTCTGACGCTGACGCCTAGTTGTCGTAGTATTTCTCTGCCGGTCTTGGTTTCCGATAGTCTTGTGAACTGCGCCGTCTGCTGGGCTTCCGCTATTTCATCCAGGCTGTTGTGGAGTCCGAGGGCTTCGAGCTTCTGCGTGCTCGTGCCTCCTAGGAGCCCCAACGCCGACTTGTATGCCTTGCGCAGCATCGCGTCGACTTTCTTCCGCTCGCACTGCCGCCAATTGTGAAAGGCGGCGACGTCTCAAAGCATATTTTACTCTGAGCTTCTCTAACTTCAAACGACGCCCAGCCTATATCTCCCTGAACTGCTTCGTTAGTTGTTTTTCCATGCGCGCCTAAGGCCAGACGTCCTACCGTTCTCTGGTTTACTTCAAGGCGTGATAGAACGACTGATTTTAAGCAGAGTACAGCATTCGCAAACGTGAGACCCGGAACCATTACTCCTTTCCACATTCCTCTTACTACTTCATATTTGTTATACCCCCACAGAGCTCTATGCTTCATTATAGCTGCGTTTCGCTTTCCCTTAACCTTAAGTTGCTCCTCGTGAGTACTTAAGTAGCTATCCCCTTCGTTTATCCACACTCCCAAATATTTATATTCCTTGACTCTAGGTAATTCGCCTTGCTGGATAGACACTACGTCGGTGGTAGCGTCATTGAAAACCATTATTTTTGATTTTTCTGCACCGAAATTTAACCCGAGGTCAGTGGCTTCCTGGCCGCAAATATTTATTAGCCGCTGCATATCGGTTTGGTTATCAGCTAAAAGAACAATGTCGTCTGCGTATAACATTCCCGGAATATGCTGTTGTACCACTTCGCCTTGCAGCATATGGGTTAGGCTAAACCCTACTTGACTTTCTTCCAGTTTCTTTTCTAACCCTGCCATGTAAAGCATGAACAGTATTGGGCTCAAAGGGCATCCCTGTTTCAGTCCCCGATGGATGTTGACCTGCCGGGCGCATTTCTGTCCTTCCCAAGTAAGGTGCACTCTATTGTCTTTATAGATTGCTATAAGGAACTGTACTAACTCGTCATCTAATCCCTGGAGTTTCAACATTCTCCACAGCCGTTCTCTGTTTACGTTGTCATATGCCCCTTTAATGTCCAAGAACGTAATCCATAGTGGTCTATTCTGTGCTTTCGCAATTTCAATGCATTGCGTTATCACGAACAGATTGTCATCCAGTCGCCTGTCTTGTCTAAATCCATTCTGCAGTTCCCCAAGTATTTCATTTTCTTCCATCCATGCTTGAATTTCTGATTTTATCGCCTGCATTACGAATCTATACACCACTGCCGTTACTGTGAGTGGTCTGTATGACTCAATACTGGCTTTGTCTCCTCTGCCTTTATATATTAAATTCATCCTACTTTCTAACCAGTCCTCTGGTACTTGTTTGGTTTCTATTACCTTATCTATTGCCCTCATAAACGATTCCTTACTTTTAGGTCCAAGTAGGTTTATCAGTTGCATTGGTATTCCGTCCGGGCCCACTGCTGTCTGAGGGGAAACCTTTTGCTCTGCTTTTTTCCAATCAAGGTTGCTCCAACTTATTTCCCTTTCCGCAGTCTTTTGTGGCGCTGATGTTATCGGTGCAGGTTTCCCTATCACTATTATCCTAAACTTCTCACTAATCACTCAATGAATATGCGCCAACGCGTGCTCTCCTTCTAAATGTTCCCCCTCCTCATGAATCAGGAATTTTTGATGGTTATCGTTTTTTGAGCTTAGTGATTTTACATGGTTCCAAAACTTCTTGGATGCGCTTTTGTCCTTCTTCCGTATTTCTGCCATCCATTGTTCGCTTTTCTGCTTGATCTTCGCTTGCACCATTTTCTGCACTTCTAGTTTTTTCCCACGGTAGACATCCCACTTTTCCTTCACTACCTCCATTTCCATACTAGTTCTTTTTGCTTCTCTATGTTCTCTCGACGCCTTTCTTCGCTGGTCGATAGCCTCTTTTATTTCCTTATTCCACCAGCTTCTCGGCTTTCTCTTCCCTTTCCATCGGTTTCGTTCCTTTTCTTCATTAATCTTACCCTTTATGAACGCAATTATTTCATCGTAATCCCAATTTTTGCCTGGGTATTTATTGATTTCATCTTCCAATCTATCAGCGATGATCTTTAACTGCTCATTATTCAAATTATTTCCTCCTACTGTACCTATTTCTGCATTTGTCCGGGTTGCGCCTCCAAAGTGCAAGCTAAACCGCTTGTGGTCGCTTCCTAAGCTGTCTGTTCCATTTTCATCTATCCTCATTTCCCGCAGCCTTCCGTATACTGTCTCGGATACTAACCCGTAGTCTATGCTGGACTGCCTGTTACCGCTTTCCCACGTTATTTGTCCGTCACACTTGCTTTGAAGAAAAATTTGAAGCGCCGTCTGCGGCGGCCGCAGCAGCTACATCAGTGACGCGCAAAGCTTTGCAATAATTCCCGGCCGCGGCGGCCGCTTTTCTGATGGAGGCGAAAAGCGAGAACGCCCGCGTGTACGAGATTTCGGCGCACGATAAAGATCCCCAGGTGGTCAAAATTAATCCGGAGCCCTCCACTACGGCGCGCCTCATCGCCTGCGTTGCGTCGGCGCGTTAAACCCCACAATCAAAGCTTTGCAATATGTCAATGGAAGATGTACAAGGTTTTAAATTTAATGCGTACGCACACTTGCGGCTGTTGCAATGTCATTTTATCTGCAAGAAAGAAACGTTATATTCATTTGCTTCAAGCATACGAGCCAGAATGTCGTTCTTGTGGTTTTTATAGCGGAGCTGATACAAGCCAACTCCCCCGTTTTTGGTTTTTTGGACAAAAGCTGCTCCCCTCCTCCTCACTTCGGCACACCCTCTCCCTCCGGCCACTTGTTTGCCCCCGGCGCTCAATATCTTGATATAAGATGGCATATATTGCCCCTGGAGAAACTGCTTTCCAGCAATGCATTTGTGTCTAGAAGTGAGTACGACTTGAAGGAGATTGATGTAAGCTTGGCTTTTAAAGGGACACTGAAGTGATTTGTAAACATTGCGGGATTACTAGCGCAAATTGTAGTTCGGAGTCCATAGGCCATGCTTCGACAATTTTGAGCGCGTTTACGCGAATTTATTTAGTAGAAAAATCAATTCGAAAATGCTGTCCTCCTCTCTGCACCCTCGCCCATTTTCTGTGGCGTTTTCGTGTGACGTCAGGAGGAAATGGCTTAGCTTGACTGCGCTACTGCATGGCTCGCCGACCTTCCGACAGGGTCAGATGGCCCAGCGTTTAGTCCGCCGGCCGCCGGCGGGTCGTCGCAATTCGCTCGCTCAGTTGAAACTAAGCCACAACACGTTTGTGAATGGAAGAATGTGCCTTTCTTTACATTGTTAGTTTGTACACTGCACCCGCCGCGGTGGCTCAGTGGCTAAGGCGTTGCGCTGCTGAGCACGAGGTCGCGGGTTCGATTCCCGGCCGCGGCGCAGTGGCGTAGCCAGGGGGGGGCTGACCGGGCTTCAGCCCCCCCCCGAAATTTTTCCGGCCGTCGCCGGTCTGCCTATATATGCCTGGTACGTCGCCTGCGAACAAAGCTGCATATCCTTTGAAAGTGCCACTAGTAGAAGCATTCACGACTCAATGTCTTCCCTACGCAAGGGTGTTTACACAAAACCACGGCCGGACTCGACTCTTTTTCCGCGCTGCGGAAAGGGAGTCGAGTCCGGCCGTGACAAAATGAAGCCCCTGAAGGGTGCGAACTAGTGTCACTAAATAAAGGCTAGTGCGAACCGCTGAGGGATGATTGCGGAGGGGGGCAGCCCTGAAAGCCACGGCGCCTTCAGGTAAGCTCAGCGCACGGGACGACACAGGCATGCGTTGTGTCCCTTTGTGCGAGACATGTGGCAACACAGAGAATAATAGGCCGGCTGAGTACTTCTCAGCAGAGGAGATTGACTCGGCCGGGGAAGCAAGGAGTGGTCCGCACTAACTCGCGGGAAAAAAAAAAGAGGGACCGCCGGTCATTGATGGTTGAAGACTGGTACGATGCAGGCCCGTAAGGGAACAGACGATCTTTGTATGTTAAGCAGAACAACGTGCACGCGGCGGTGGCTGACCACGGCCGCTCCATCTCCTAGAAAAGGGGAGATCAAGCGGCCGTGGGCACGTGCACATTCAAGACTCGTGCAAGGTAACTGAAGAATGCGATGGGGCTACGTAATGGATGAAACATGCAGTTTAGCTGGATGAATGTCGTGCGCGGGCAAAGGGCCTTTGCGAATGAGACACACAGCAAGGTACGCCCCTCTTCCTCGCGTCAGCCCTTCATTCTTCCTTTTTCACGTTTCTGTCGAGCCCGGGAGGGTTTTGTTGGAGTGGGCTCAGACTGCGCGCACTGAGTGTCCCCTTCCGACGGCGATGTTGCGACAATCGATTTCACCCCTGCGATTAGGCAGCTTTGTTCGGCGGTATTCTCCCCTAACCTAGGAGACTGGAGAACAGCGGTTCGACAAAAAAGGCGCGCTGCAGCTCCCCGAGCCAGTCCCAGACTTTATCCTAAATGTGAAGGCACCACGGTCACCAGCCCTGCCACAGGCAGACGACGTCGCGAGTGTAACAACGATCAGGTGGCCATATTCTACCTCGATCACAACTAAAGCCCCTCCATTGCGTCCACGGCCGCTTTTTCTCTGGACGGCGGCTGCCTGAAACACAACGGCAATATGTCGCGAGGATAGAAGCGCCCCTGGTTTTGAGAAGCTCATGTTCCAAGTGCCAACACCCAAAAGAGGCCTCGAATTGTAAGTCATTTCCTTCCAGTGATTAATCCTTCCATGATCACTGATGTCTTTTGACGATGGAGGTTGCATTGTACGTTAAGTTGTGCTGTGCAGATCAGTTATGCATTCTCTGATATTTAAATAATAATTTCTTTATATTTATACGATGCCCCAGTACTTTGCGTCTGCGAGCTAAAATTGTGTATTTCGTTTTATTCCGAATGCAGTATTTGCGTTTGAATTGGTTGTTAAAAGCGCCCACGGTGGAGCGGATAGGTGATTTTTAATGAGGGAAAACGTAAATTCAACTCCTGTAACGCCTAAATATTTTATTATGCAGGAAGTTGGAGAGGGTTACTCAGAGTGTATCGGGACAGCGTGAGTATCAGTACATGAAGAGTGAAAAATATGTTTGTTCTGGCTGCAGTTTTAATAGTTTGCTTTTACTGGAACGAAACTCCATGTGATGTAGCCGCTGTTGCATTGTGTGCGCGTTATCGGGACTTTTGTTACCGCGTTTATTATCTACGCGTGCATCGACTGATACACCCAATTTTAAACCCATAGCAGCGTACGTGCACAGCGCAAGTGAAGGACCTTCGTACTGGTGGCGAAGAAACGAACGTGCCTTTCTGGTAGAATTTTCCTTTAACTCTTCCTGGCCTTCTTTGAAGTTCTGTGGACGCAGGAGTATCGTTCTTTCAAGGCTCAATCGGGCGTGCAAGACAACATAATTTCCTAATTAAATAAACGGGCTACAGACAGCAGGCCCCCTCAAGAGCACCAGCACACCTCCGCCCTCCTCCTCCGCTCACCCCCCCCCCCCCCACCCCCCCCCCCACCCCGCACACACACATACGGGTGCGCGCTGTTGTCTTTATTCCTGAATCCACAACTGCTACTTATACATTCTAAAATGTTGCATGAAGGACATTTTGAGCAATCGTCAGCATTTCCTAAGTAACCGAAATGACCGAGGAATTATCACGGTAAACAACTTTGCAACTTTTAGCCAATCTATCCTGTCGTATAGCCTGAAACCATGCTTCAGTTTCAACATCACGCTCGCTGTCAACCAAGTTTAACTATGTCATTACTGTCCGCTTCATGCTGAAGCATGGTAGTCTTTGGTCTTTCTGTATACGGGGCCATGCCAATGCGCATGGTTTCTTGGTGCACTCCGGAAAACAAAATGCTGACTTGTTTCGCGCATCGCACCACGCCCGAAGGTCATGCTGGCTCTGCACAGCTGCCCAATCCTCCGCTTTCTGGTGGGCCAAGGAGATTCCCAACATAATTTCCATTTCCCGCGTCTCTAACAAAAACTACAAAACTCATGTGCGCCCTATACATTCCAGAGCCACCCATGCTTATGCACTGATATTTTTTTATCGTTTAGCTTTAAAACCGGCAGTGTGTACTCGGCTGAAAAATGGCAGTGCACGCGTCAGCTAAAAAAGTATGTCCTTTCATTAAAGTTTGAAACCAAAATGGTAGGACCGCATTATAACTCTTTCCTCAGATCTCACGACAAAATTCAAAACAGCAATATTTTGCTCAGATTGCACAGAACATGCCTAACCGCAAGAGTACGGTCAGGCATCGTCGTCTTTGCGTTACTATTTTTTCTTGCTAAATATAAAGTTCGATACAGCATCGAATGGTGAACTTTGCAGTGACTTGCTCTACCTCATCTAGGAGTGGTAGCTAAATGGGGTGGCTGCTCCAGAAAAGTTACTGGATAGTACACGCCTTCAGGCAGACTATAGGGCATTTATGCACGAAGCATTGAAAACTTGACAGGTAATAATGCAACTATTTCAGAACACCAAGCTCATTACAGCAGACTCTACATTTAGGCTGTGCCGAAATGTAAACCAGATCCATTATGTTACAAAGCACAAGCTTCTCATGTCCGCCCGGAGACCTGATAGAAGCTACGAAATGGAGTGTGTTGAGACTCAAAACAGAAGCGCAAATTTAAACTGGCATGACTTAACAAATACCAATGGCTGAATTATTACGCTTTGGTGTGGACTAATCTTGCCATGTTCATGTCATTTTCGTGCTTAACAGCGCTGTTATTGCGCATGATGTCTGTGTGTTTAGGGTTGATATTTGTTAAAATTATTGCTAGAGATATAACGCTTCTTGTATGTATAATTCATAGCCTCTCATTTTCTAAAGATAAGATCTGCGCTACAGATAACGCAAGTGCATAGAATCGATGTATACTGCACAGAATGAGCTCCATTGGCCTGACACTGGCCGCTACTGTGCAGGCGTACGCAAAACATTTTATTTTTCATTTTGGACAGGGACAACTAAATATAAAAAATCTAATTCTTACGGCCTACGTCATTTTATTGCGGTTGTCACACCTATCATACTCCACACGTTGAGATAAAGCAAGTAATTGCATGAAACTATGGCCGTTTAATGCAATGCCTGCACAAGGTTCCTGTGCGTGCAATGTACGTCCCGTATCACGGGCAGAGATTTGTACCACGTGGTCTGCGGATTTCCGCCCAGTTTACAACTTCAGCTGGCACAAATACAATCATAATCAACACCAATATCATGAGAGAACCTTAAAGAGCCTTTTAAAGACAAAATACAACCTTGTTCAATTGAATAGCAACTAGCCTTTGGTAACTCGCACAGCTCCATTCCAATCACAGGCGTTTTTTTAAACCGAAGCAATGCAACAAATGTCAATTTTTTTTAAATTTAGCGCTGCAGTGAAGTGATATCGGCAGGAGTGGTATATATATAGGCTAGCACTAACGCGTAGTTATTAGTGTGTTAACTGCACGTTAGAATTCAAATGATAAGATCAATGGAGGCCCGTCTACAATCGCGCAGTCATGTTCCTTGGCGGTGACTTAAGTCGTTGGGCGCCAATCGTACCAACAAGATCCTGAACTGTCATAGTGAAATCGCGGCCGGAAAGTGGGCGGGGATTCGCCATTGCTTCAAACGTTTAATTTAATATTTTGATTATTCCTTTGAAGATTGCGATAAAACTGGTATCATTGATATCGGGACAAGGCAGACTTTTGAATGAACCAAACATGTATTTTATCTTCATAGCCTTTAAGGGTGCTTGCAAACTACCGCACTTTTTTTGTTCGGGAGGGGGGGGGGGGGGGGGGACGAGAACAATCTTAGCCCCCCCCGAACAAAAATCCTGGCTACGCGCCTGCCGCGGCGGCCGCTTTTCTGATGGAGGCGAAAAAGCAAAAACGCCCGTGTGCACGAGATTTCGGCGCACGTTAAAGATCCCCAGGTGGTCAAAATTAATCCGGAGCCCTCCACTACGGCGCGCCTCATCGCCTGCGTTGCGTCGGCGCGTTAAACCCTACAATCAATCAATCAGCTTGTACACTGCAGGTATCAAGCTCCAAGTCCAGGTCGCTCCAGACAAGCGCTGCACAAGCGCACATGCGATGCTTCGCTGACTGGCATGCAAGTAGGAAAATCTAAGGCCAATTAAGGCGGGAGGAGAGTCAGCGAAGTTAATATAGGTACTAAGGAAATAAGATCAACTGAAACTTTTACCGTATACAGCGTAAAACTAGGGTGCAGGAAGCACTTTTTTGCGCTGGGCGAACAGGCACAGCGGTCAGCAGCACGACCACAAATTTGCGAATGCTTTCCCGTCTAAAGCCCGTTCTACATGGTGCGAATTCCCATGCGAATTCGCAATTGCGGCGCAGCTAGTGCGGCAAAATGACCGATTTCCAATGCTGCCGAGGCTATGAAAACAAGCCCCTTTGCCGCAGGAGCGGCGCCGCACCTGCGAATTCACAGGGGAATTCGCACCATGTAGAACGGGCCTAAGAAATGCAATTGCTATACGTGAGATATTGTGGAAATTTGGGGGACGCTAACTGCACGACTGCTACTCAACAGATAGTCATCTAAGTTGCTTGAAATATGCTAAAAATAAATAAAAGGGTAAACTGGTTATATATTATATACCTTATATTTTCAACCCCGGCAGCGCTGGTCCATGGCAGAGTGGTCTAGAGCGCTAGGTTTGTTATTTTGCAAGTCGCAAGTTCGAATCCCCCAGGGTACATTTTTTTTTGTAAGTTGAGTTTTTTGTGGTTTTCGGCCGATGTTTTCTATACTGAGTTTACCATTTCTGCGCCGTAACGTTCATTGCTCCACGAGCGAGTTTTCAGAACGCGCGCAGACTGACACTGACGCGCTAGCGAGTTCTCGTTGGCGTGCTGTTGCCTTAAGCACCGACTGCTTGCGGGCAGCGGGCACAGGCCAGAATCAGCGGACCCTTGGCCTGGTGCGAACACGCTTTTTACGATACAGGCATGAAAGAGGCAAGCTCCAAAGGTGGGGAAAAGGCGCATGGCATTTGAGCGTCTGCGGTGACGCGGAGGGCGTTCATGCACTGCGTGCGCCTCGGCTAGTGACTGCTACGATTCCAAACCGTCCTGGGAGGCTTTTCTTAGGAATTTGACAGCCGACAACATGACAGAAGTGCGGTATGGCAATTACTGAGATATCGAGAATGCCCATCCAACGATAACGTATGATGTCAATCATGTTGTTTTACAAAACCGAAACCGAAACGTTTTTGAATGTAATCTTTCGGCCTCTATCTCCCCCACCCCCCAACAACCACTTCATCCTACTCCCTCCCTCCGAATGTAATCTTGGACATCGTCCAATCACGGTGCACCTCCTCCCGGCGTCACAGCCTTTAGTTGGTGCGGCCGCCGCAGACCGCGCATGGTAGTTCTTCATCTTCCGAGCTTTATAAAATAATTAGCGACTTATCGACCGGATAAACGATGAAAAAAACAGGAGCTTGACAAATTTACTTCAGTGTCCCTTTAAAAGCTGTCTCTACCACATAGTGTGCATCACGGTGCAGCCTACTCACAAAATCAATAACCCACGAACAGCTCCGCTGGTCCTCCACCTTCACCAAGTGTAATGGTACAGATTTTTTTTAGAATTGTCTACATCAGTTTTGGTTTCGGTTCCCTGCAACAACATGCTTGGCGTCCGGCGTAATCCTTGGTCGCGTATTCTCAGCGCTTCAGGAATCGGCGTACCACGCTACTGCCTTATTGCCGGTTCAAGAATGGACTCGATAAGCCTGCCAGCACCGCTTAAGGCGAACAAGTATCGCACCATTCGGTGCCAAATGACGAGCTGGGGCGTACGCAGTGGCGGAATCTGCGGCGCTCAGCTGCAAGGCGTTTCGCGCACACCTTAAGGTCTCGCCTGGCTCGCCTCTGTTTCCTAAGAGACGCGTTCACACCAGGACGACAGTCGGCTGATTCGGCACCGAGTCTGTGAGCTGCCGGTGCCCATGATACCCAGTGCCAACGCCAACCGTCCGACAACCGTAGGCAGCGGCGACAACTCGCCGGCTCGCCGGTGTCTGCGCGCAGTCGGCCGACTCGCCCGAGGAGCACTTAAGGTTGCGGTGCGAAATCGTGAATGCAACATAGGTGAAATTACACAAATAAAAAAAAACTACGAAAAAATAGGTTACCCGGTATTCGAATATGCGTGGGGAGACGCAGATTTCCCATTGCTCCAAACCACTGAGCCACAAGACCGTTTGTGATGTATGCAGATAACCTGCAAATAATCTTCAGACCACCCTTTCATGTCGCTGTTTGCTTATTAGATTGCAGCATTCTGAACGTGTGCAGTAAGCTTTCCAATAGCCTCCACAAATATCTGATCACCAGCGACAGCGTTCCTTAATGCTGCAAAAGCGTTCGCAAATGTGTGGTCGTGCTCCTGGCCGATCTGCTAGTTCACCCTGCGCACTATTTTTCGTACCTTGCTTTTGCGCTTTACAATAACAGCTCCGGTGGATTTTAATACCGCATTGCCTAGCTTCGATAACTCTTGTAGACTTTCCACGAACGTGCCAGACGCACACGCACATGCAGCTCACAACTCCAGTGAAGCGAAGTGAGCGAAGCGTCGTAAGCCGATATAACGATCGTTTTTTACTTCGTATTCTTGCCATGCGGCATATGAAGAAAAGGTAAGACAGTAGGTAGAAGACAGAGAAGAGGTACAAAATCACAAGCAATCAGGGAAATTGATGACACTGGACATGTCTAAAGGTAGGCATGGAGTCCGGTCTCATCTAAAAGGTTCAGCTGCGACCTGCAGAAGCGGTCTTCGTGCACCCACCGGTTGAAGTCACCCGGATTATCCCACCGAAGACCAACCACTCTTATTTTGACTTTATGGACTCTACTAAGGTCTAGAGTCCATAGAAGTTAAAAAGGTAGCCACATTATTTAGTGCATAAAACTTGTTGGGGCTCAGTTTTTACTTCGGAATCAATTTCCGACGATCCGTCGCCGAAACGTTCAGTTGGCTGATTTTGTCGACGCTTCGGCGCCTGTCCAGCCCCTGCCGCACCTACGCTTCGTGCACCCGGAGTTTGCGGCGGGGAGGCCGGCGCTGCTGGCCGCGCTGCAGGGCGTTCGGCCGCTGGACCAGCTGCTGTGGCTGCCGGGCTGTGCCAGGGAGCGGGACGGAGTCCACGAGGCCCTGGGCTCCTACATGGACGCCTCCGGACTCCTGCCCGCACTCCTCTCCACGGCCCAGTGATTTGGGACTGACTTCTTTTTAACTCCTCTCCTCTTGTGCGTGTGTGTATTCCTTTCTTCTTTTCTTTTTTATTTCAACGCCCTCTGTCTGCTTTGTCCTCTCTATCTGCCTGCCATCCCCTTACCCCACCCCTCACACCATCACGCGTTCCGGTGTCTACCCCTAGATGCGACAAATCACGCCTGCTGGGTGCTGTACTTTCAGTTTTCAGTACAATAAAGTCACTAATTCATTCGGTGAGCCGCACAGCCGGCGCAGTCAAGACCATCCTGAAGAACTTGGCGCGTCATAGGAAACGGCGTAGTTAGATCGACGAGGGGGGTGCAGAAAGGGCAACAGCACTTTCGAATTGATTTGTTACTAAATAAATTCATGTAAACGACCCCACAGTTGTCGGAATATGCATGACCAGGGGACTCTAGACTTTAGTCTGCGCAAGCAA
The DNA here is from genome assembly GCF_048455015.1 of Haemaphysalis longicornis. Classification (NCBI taxonomy): domain Eukaryota; kingdom Metazoa; phylum Arthropoda; class Arachnida; order Ixodida; family Ixodidae; genus Haemaphysalis; species Haemaphysalis longicornis. The sequence goes on along the minus strand of NW_027526203.1, from coordinate 151,321,523 downwards.
TCCCGCAAGGTTTACAAGTCACTTGAGTGCCCCTTTAGGAAATTGACTGGGACCCATTCCGTGGGCAGGACCCGCCACAATTGCAGCGGCCAGTCGACAGATCTGGAACCGCATCTGCAGTAGGGTAAACGAAAGTGGTCCACTAGTCACCCACATACCCGCTGATGCCATGTACTGACGAGGGGAATCAGTCAAGAACGGTTCAAAAAATTGTGCACGCCGCACTTTAGAACGCCGGCTTGTCTGCTTCTTTGGTACATTCCTTGCTTGTCCGCTTCCTGAGTCGAGCGGTTCATATTTGAATTTTATGCGTTCCACAAGTTTCTAGATCGGAGGACAGCCAGGGAACATATTTTACCATACATTTACCATTGCAGTCTTAGGAGGGACAACCATACAGTTTCTTACCTATATTAGCGAAGAATCTGGAGGTAGCTTCAATGTGACTCGCTTGAGGCCATCTATGGTCACCGTGGGAATGAGGGGAAGGGTACAGATCTCCATTTACGTCGTTCTTGGCTTGGCCTGTAGTGCTTTAGCAAACGGGACAACACATAAGGTACAGCAAAGCAGCTAAAATTACGATAAAAGCGTTTATTGACACAAGTACAGAAATAAAAACGTTGTAGCAATGAGGAAGTGAGAACAGGTACATTTTCTCCTTTTTCGTTTTTTTTTTTTTTTGTACCACGATGTCTATACAAGAACATTTATCGTATTCTATTAATCTGAGATTCTGACGAGCCAATCAAGCCAGCCGTTGTAAAATGCTCTTGATTTTCTCAATGTCCCACCAAGACATACTGACACATTGTAATCGCGTCGTTATTACTTTAAAACAATAAATGATCAGTACAGCCCGTAAATGTTCTATACATCCGACAAAACATTTGCCCGCAGTCAATCACACGGACTCAGTTCTGGCGTTACCAACTGCGCGTCGGTTATCCATATGGGCTGACACTTCCGGTGCCTTGTAAGGGCCTTGAAGGACAGCCGGTACAGGACATTTATTAGGCGTAGCAGCCCTCGCGGAACACACACTCAGCTGGCGGCGAAGAGGAGGACACGAGGCCTGAGATGGAAGATGATGATGAGGATGACTATCAGAGGAAGATGAGATATGGGATAGTGGCCACTGGGTAACTGTGGTAGCGGTCAATGTACCAAAGGGGTGGCGCACGACTAACTGCTCACATCAATTTCCCCCCTGTGCCTTCACCAAGGCGGCCGCTGTAATTAAGCCAGCTAGTTTCAGCCATATATATGGGTCATATCCTTTTGCGACACGTTGGATGCTGTATTAGTGAAAGTTCCCGCACGTTTTATCAGACGTATATTAAAAGTTCCTGAAACACTGTTTGAAGATGACCAATATACACGTTAAATCGTGACGTCAAGTGGTCAAGAACATCTTAGTCGAGTACATTTATTTACGAGGAACATGATATCCAGAATCACGCTTCAAATTCCGCCCCGCCTTCCGGGCGTTTCTTTCCAGTCCCCGCCTTCCTTTGAACCGTGTTCACGCGAAATCGATGCTTTCAGACGTGAAGGAGTAAGAATTTCTGATATTGGCCAGCTTTCTTCGTTAACTCCCAGTGACGCCACGCTTAGTGCATTTGTTGCAGTTGATGCGGACACCGTTCGTTAATCAGCGTTGCCCGTTTGCTCCTTACGCAGTGCCAATTCGTCAATGTTCATTCATTTTTAAGTTATATTGTCATGCACCCCATCTTAACACACGCAATTAGCTGCGAGATCGGCCTATAGGTGGCGACAGTGTCGCACTGCTAGTGTGGATGCTCCGCTGAGGGGTAGCGGGAGAATGCACGGTGTGGGCACCCGTGCGTTTGTTTTGCGCTTTAAGCACGCACGAAACGCGTAGACAAGAGTGGTAGGCTGTAATTCGGTTTCTCATCGTTCGGTAAATCGCATGGAATCGGCAGTAAACCTGCATTACTACGCGCAAAAAGCGGCGACTTGCACGGAAACAGTGGACGGCAGAGCTAACGACACGGGACCTGTATGATGGGGTTCGTAGCAGGCACTTCCCCGGGCATGGTTTTGAACAAATGAAGAAAAACCAAAATAGGGACAGAGCAGCAAGCCCCAATCGCGCATAATTCCTTGCTGAAAGCAGTTTCAGTCGCTTTCTCTGTTAACATGACGCATAACTGCATTTGTGGGATGCCTCGAAGCTAACACCACTTCACTGCTCCCACATTTATTAAAGTAGTTTGCCATATTTTGCTGCATTCGGAAGCCAACACAAAACTTGTCAATTTTTATGAGCGTACAGATACTGTATTTTCGCTTGTATAACCTATGCCGAAAATGCGAAAATTTCAGTGGCAAAGTGGGGGTGCGGATAATACGTGCGGCTTTTTTTTTTCAGTGCAGCTTCACGGCAATGCGCGTTGTGCCGTAAAGCTGCACTGCGCGTTGTGCCGTGAAGATCACCTTGTGTACAACAGTGAGGACAGCGGCTCAAGTGATAGCTCTAGCGAGAGCAGTGGCGCTGAGCGAACTGTGACTTTCGCCTTACAGTCACTGTATTCTGCTTGCTAAATATACGTCTTTTCTGCCTGCATAGTATGTGGTGTGTTGCTTGAGCAGCAGCTCTGGTGAAGCCTTTACTGTATCAAATGTGCGGGCAATGCGCCAGGATTTTTTTTTCTTTTCCGGCGGGGTGAAAGTGAGGGTGCAGATTATATGCAGGGCCGGGTTATACACCCGAAAATACGGCGGAAACATCCAGACTGATGTCTATTGCGTGTAGCCATATTTGAGTCAAATTTTAGCGACATTTCAGACAGGTTTTATCGAATCGGTTATTTAAGGCTTTCATCGTAATTGATGTTGCGAATGAAGGTGTTACGCGCCCATTACAGTCAACATCTCACGTCCAGTTACATTTGTGCAACGTGAGTAGTGGTGTTGGAATGTCGTAAGCCAAACTTAGCAAGCAGATTTTTTCTTTTACGGCTGCGCTGTTAATTATTTCTGTTCTCTTATAGGTACTTAGAAAAGCAAGATTTGTTTGAAACTATACAAAATGTCGCTTACAAAACCTGCTAAACGACACTTAGGTACACACCTTACGAAATTAATTTGCCATTTACAGGTGTGGTAAAACATTCCTCCCCAAATCCCTCGTGAAAAATAATGCAAAGGATTCCCGAAAAACTGCGCTATGTTGTCGACTGGACCTCGTGTTTGTATTGACATGGATCTTCTAGGTTGGCTAGGAAAGGCGCGAATAAAAGTTACGTTTGCTTTTTTTTTTTTTTTTACATTCCGGCCGACGTTCCAGTCGCAGCGTGAAAAGAGCGTATTCTTGATTGATTATGAGGATTAACGCGCTGACGTTACACAGGCGATGAGACGTGCTGTATTGGATGGCTCCGGCTTAATTTCGACCACTAGGGGATCTTTAACGTGTGCCGAAATCTCGAACACACGAGCGTTTTTGCTTTTCATGAACATCAGTACTTCGAAAACTAATCAGCCCCCTTTGGGTACAGGGCTGTCCGGGAATTATGGCTCCCCTTTTTTCTAAATACTATTTAAAACATTCGATGTGGGAGTTGAGTGGAGGGGATAAACTTCTTACAACAGCAAACGCGATCTTCGGGTGCTTTCCAGGATACCTTGGTGCTTGCCATGATGAGGAGAAAAAATTCCAGTGAGGAGTGAGGTGACGTGCGTGTTGTAAACAATATCACTGTTTTGCCCGGCTGGACGGGTAATATTCAGTTAAGCAATCGTTCATTCTTTTTGAATTTTCCAATCCACATTCCGATCTGAGGGGTTGACCTGGCTAATTTAGGCATACGGTTAAACGGAGCAAAACGCGTTCTCGGGCGTGCTAATTGGTGTCAGGATTTAAAAACGGCCACAGGAAAAGAAGACAAGAAAGGTAACAGGACAGCCGCATACCTACAGCAGCGTAATTCCAGCAAAATACCGACTGAAATATTTTCTCACATCCGTTAAAGATATACATAAAAATACACAAACATGCAGACATAAGTGTCGCGCAGTATCGTGAACGCTAGGGCGAAACAGTATTTATTTTTTGAAGGAAAAAAAAAAACATGGAGACTTCACTGAACACGGGCTGTATAAAGTAGTAAATATCCGTAAATTTATGGGCGGTGCGCGGCTCGAATGATCAATAGTTGGTTTTGGTGGTTTCGTATTTGCAAAAACAAAAAAAAAAACAAAAATAACACGCTAACTTTTTACAGTGTTATGGTAAATGGAGCCCCTGTGCATGCACTCGTTCCGTCGTCTCTTTTGACCGTTTCCATGCAGATACTATTGTCCTTAACCACGCCACCTTCAACAAAACACCCTGGACTCTTCCGAAGAGGGCAGACGACTGCACTCATAGGTAACAAAACTGCAAATGGCCTAAACAGGGTCGAAACATGTATTAACACGTTTCAGGTGCCAAGCGGTGACCACGGCCACGATGTTTCACAAAACTAAGGCAGCGTGCTATCCGTTGACGGCCACTTATTATGACGTTCATCAATAAAATCCGCAAATAGAGGTAGCCGAGCCATTGCTTATTGCCAAACAAGCAGTCATATTCGTTTTTTATTATTATTATTATTATTATTATTATTATTATTATTATTATTAGTAGTAGTAGTAGTAGTAGTAGTAGTAGTAGTAGTAGTAGTAGTAGTAGTAGTAGTAGTAGTAGTAGTAGTATACTATTGTATACTACTACTACTACTGTTGTACTATTGTGACCAGCACGCGTATTGCGTCGTGCGCACCGTGAACGAGCGGTCGATGTGAAACGGTGAAATTTCATCGTTTACCCTCCGCGGTGGCTCAGCATGCCTAAGGCGCTGAGCACGAGGTCGCGGGTTCGATTCCCGGTCGCGGTGGTCGCTTTCCTGAGGGAGGCGAAAAGCAAAAACACCCGTGTGTACGATATTTCGGCGAACGTTAAAGACCCCCGGGTGGTCAAAATTAATCCGGGGCCCTCCACTACGGCGCACCTCATCGCCCGCGTTGCGTCGCCGCGTTAAACCCTACAATCAATCAATTTCACCGTTTGGTTTCGCGTCTGAACCAGCATCCACATGAGGAGCGGTTCCTCAGTCTGCCGCCAGGGGCCGACTGCTTTCGATGTCGGGGCGAATCGCCGTGCGGGAAGCACCGATAGCTTCTGGCTACTGCAGCTCATTTGCTGGTTACCGCTCGAGAAGGGCCTGCGTGTATCGTGGCATCTGGGGAAGCTGGCTTTCGGGGGCTTTTTAAAGAAGCTTTCTATGGCTAGGAGAAAGGGAAATCCGACCATCCCGTGTACGCAGAAAACTCCTACGGCACGATCCCATGCGCATGCGCGAAAAAACTTGGTCGGAGAAGAGTTAGATGTAAAGATGAGAGATTGGCTGGCTTAGCGTATGCTATAGATACACTCTCGCATCTAGAGACACTGGTAAATGCACACAAAACTTTTTTTACACCCTTATCACTGAAAAGGTAAGTGGAATAAGGGTGTTGAGGAATAATTACGCCCTTTTTCTTAAGTTCCAACACCCTAATTTGCAGGTCTGCACCCTTTTTTTGTGACAAAAAGGTTGTTGGCCGACCGCAACACCCTCGGTTTTCTGTAGGCTGTTGATCAAACGGGCGTAAAAGGGGAGTCAGTTGCAAAAGAAACGGCGGTGCTCTAAGTTTTGCTAGGTTTCGCTAGGCTTTGCTAAGTTTTGTTAGATCTTGCGATGTTCTTGCTTGGTAGGCTGGGCTAAGTGCTGAGTGGTGAGGCCAAGTTTAGGCGGATTTTACAAGGCCGTTCCGAGCGGTCAGTCCTACACACTGACAGCGGATCCAAGGGGGAAACAAGCTAGGTCGACCCCCAGCTCCACTGTTTCTCCAGCCTTGCAGCCCTAATGCAAACTACGCCATTTTTTTGCTTTTAGTGAGCCCAAAAAAGACTATCCCCTTTAAAATGGTATTGCTGGAAGTGCGCGTACGCATTTGCCCCTTATGCTCACACTCGAGCAGGCGCGAAAGCCGGCTTCACTGTTATAATACCCTGTCTGCGGCAGTGCACCCTCTACAGGCGGCAGTGTTTTTTTTCTCTGCATCTTTTTTGCAAACGTCACCGGACCAAGCACAAGCTTAAAGAGCTCCGCTGTAAATAAATTATGCCAATTCATATAACTTTAACCAGCGTGAGGTACGAAACACCCCCCCCCCCCCCCGCCCGTAGAAAATGTTCAAGTCCACCCCTGTAAGAGGGTAGAAAAGACCTCATTATTTGGAGGTCTTTTACACCCTTTTTCGTAGGTTCCAACACCCTAATTTGTAGCGTTACACATATATGTATCAAAAACGGTGTTGAAATAATGAACACCCCCTGGAGGGTGTTGAACAGGTGCGAAATGAGACTTATTTTACGACTTCTTGATTGCGATAACTAGAGCACTTTTCCGTCTCCGTTTCACGATTAAAATGTTTTTGCAAGTCCGTATGCTGACTTGTATATGCTGACAATAAATGCATAGTTCAAAAATTAGCGCTAAAATATTTGATTTTTTGACAAGCCCACCGGCTCCACCACGGGACTCTCCTCTGCTGGCTATAAAAGCAAGAAGAGCGCAAGTATTAGTATGGTAAGTAAGTATATACTCGCTCTCCCCATGCACCCCGTTGGTTTGCTTCCTCACTTCATTTGTGATCAAAGTGTGACTTGTGCGTGTTGAATGTGTCTGCATGTCATGCTGCGCTGCGTACACCCTTATTTTAAGGTGTTGAACAGCCTTAAAGTTTTCAAGTTTCAAGCTTATTGCAGTGATGTGTACATTTTTACAGCTGGGATGTAGTACAGAGGTAGAAGGCCAAAGCCGTACGAGGACCTTCATTGAAAATACACAAAATAAAGAATATGAGCGACGTTGCAAAAGGAAAACATGTGCATAACTGTAGTACTAAACATGTCTATACACTGATAATCATAAACTACACAAAACTATAGATACAGCAACAATATGAGACAGATTTCAAGGTCATCCGAAATGTAAACAAGATGCAAGCATAAAAAACGAAGCAACATGTTACACTAAAAGGAAGGATTAGACATTAGCAGGTAGTTTTGAACTTGTAGAAGGACCAGAGGGTTTAAAGGAGCCAGAAAAAACGCGGACACTAGAAGAAAAAACGAGCAAGACAAGCGAAGCGCCACTTCCCACTAAACTTTATTAAAGAAACAAACAACATTTATACGTTACCCGCCGCGGTGGCTCAGTGGCTATGGCGTTGCGCTGCTGAGCACAAGGTCGCGGGTTCGATTCCCGGCCGCGGCAGCCGATTTTCTCATGGAGGCGAAAAGTAAAAACGCCCGTGTGTACGAGATTTCGGCGCACGTTAAAGATCCCCAGGTAGTCAAAATTAATCCGGAGCCCTCCACTACGGCGCGCCTCATCGCCTGCGTTGCGTCGGCGCGTTAAACCCTACAAGCAGTCAGCATTTATATGTTATCTAAACATGACGTCACCACTGTGTTCTGGTCCGCTTATTAAGAATTTAATCTCTGTTGCTGAAAGGGAAACTGATGGCTTGCTGATGCAATATTCACCCGCTTTTTTTATTAAAAACGCGTCGATAGTTTCCTTTTCAAGCTTATCACTACCCCTACGCAGATATCTTGTCTGCTCCAACCTTGGTACACACTTGCACTGCTTACAGTGGTCAGACATGTGCCCCCCCCCCCCAGCATTGTTTTTTACAGCCCAATTGTGCTCGCGCGCTCCTTCATTAAAACAGCGACCGGTCTGCCCGATGTAAACTTTCGAGCAACTCATTGGGGCTCCACACACAACATTCTTTGTGCACTCAGTGTACTGCGTCTCGCGTTTCTTTGTGCAGAGCGGGGCCTTCGTCTCTGACATCATGGGGCAAATCTTTGACAGCTTGCCAGGTGCGTTAAAAACAACATTAACACCGTATCTCTGCGCTACCTTCTTTATGCCATGTGACATTGGCTGCCATGTGGGCTGTAAAAAACAAAGCTGGGGGGGGGGGGGGGGGCACATGTCTGACCACTGTAAGCAGTGCAAGTGTGTACCAAGGTTGGAGCAGACAAGATTTCTGCGCAGGGCTAGTGATAAGCTTGAAGGGGAAATTATCGACGCGTTTTTAATCAAAAAAAGCAGGTGAAGATTGCATCAGCAAGCCATCAGTTGCCCTTTCAGCAACAGAGATTGAATTCCTAATAAGCGGACCAGAACACAGTGGTGACGTCATGTTTGGATAACATATAAATGCTGACTGCTTGTAGGGTTTAACGCGCCGACGCAACGCAGGCGATGAGGTGCGCCGTAGTAAAGGGCTCCGGATTAATTTTGACCACCTGGGGATCTTTAACGTGTGCCGAAATCTCGTACACACGGGCGTTTTTGCTTTTCGCCTCCATGAGAAAAGCGGCTACCGCGGCCGGGTAATCGAGCCCGCGACCTTGTGCTCAGCAGCGCAACGCCTTAGCCACTGAGCCACCGCGGCGGGTAACATATAAATGCTGTTTGTTTGTTTAATAAAGTTTAGTAGGAAGTGGCGCTTCGTTTGTCTTGCTCGTTTTTTCTTCTAGTGTCCGCGTTTTTTATTGCGCCTTTAAAGCCTATGGTCATGTCGAACCAAATGGCACACATCAAGCTGTTGCTTGTAGAAGGATTTTGTTCTGTAATGGCAGGCAAAAAAATTTCAAAATAATATAGCAGAAAATTGTATTGTGCGTTTTCCGTAATTGGTTCGAATGTTAGGGACTAAAAGATTGTTTTGGCTCGAAAAACGCGTGTTATTCGTATAAGTAATTGAGTGAACGGGAAAGATGTCTAGCCCGAGTTTATGGTCAATAATTTCGTAAAACAGAACACCAATGCCGTAGCAAATAGATTCGAGTCAGAGGCAAAACTTGAAGTTTCTGAAATAGCGGAAACGATGGTGATTGACAGGGAGCAGAGTTGATAACGCGAACGGCTTGCTTCGGTACTGTAATGAGTGCTGACAGGGGAGTGATGCACGAGCTATACCACGCTGTTATACAGTAGTTCATATGACAGTGAGCGAACGCGAAATATAAGCTAAAGAGGGTTTGGCATTAAAGTATGGGCGTGCGTGAATCAACGCTCTTAGACCGAAGGACGCCTTTGTAACAATAGAAATTACATGCTCGTTAAAATTCAAATTAGAGTCGACGACAACACCTAAAAAATTTGCACTGCGGCAAAAGGTAAGTGTTTTGGAAGATAACTGAAGATTTGAAAAAGTGGGAAGTGATTTGTTAGGGGAGCAATGGAGCATAAAGCAGGTGTTGCTAACGCTAACAGATAATTGATTTGTTGAACACAATTTCTCTAGTGAGAGCAATTCAGCTTGTAATTTGCACCCATAATTATTTTAGGGTGTTCACAAGCACTCCCTTTTTTTATCCTTGCACCCCTTTTTGGTCAAAACTATTTTAATCGATCATTTAAGCGCTTTTAAATCAAACATTTAAATGCTTTTTCTTTGTTAACTCCGGTGCAGCATGGCTTTCGCCGCGGTTTCGCGTGTGTAACACGGCTTACTGAACTAGTACATGATTTTGCTTGCGCGCTGGACAAAGGTTTTTCCATTGATTGCGTGTTCCTTGATTTTAAAATTGCGTATGATGTTGTTCGTCATTCTTTGTTAATTGAAAACCTTTCCGTATATAATATTAATAGCACTGTAATTCACTGGATTAAGAGTATCTGTCGAACAGAAAGCAAAGAGTTGTCCTGGATGGCGAAAAACCGCAAGATATGGATGTTACTTCAGGGGCGCCACGGGGCTCCGTTCTGGGCCCGTTGCTTTTTTTATTTATTTATATATATGAATGATGTGACTACCGGCATTACTTCGCCCATGCGACTCTTCGCTGATGATTGTGTTCTGTACAGGCTTGTTAAAAATCAAGCTAACTATGAATTTTTGCAACATCACTTAAATAAGTTTCCGGGATGGTGAAAAGGGGGTATGACCATTAATACGGACAAAACTGTTTGTATGCGTTTCACAAAGAAGAAAAATGCTCATACCTATACCTATGCCCTTAACGGAAAAAATATTAGCTTTGTAAATGAGCATAAATATTCCGGTGTTTTTTTTTTCTTCTAACCTTTCGTGAAGTCGTCAAATTATATATGCCTACTCTAAAGCATCACGCGGTTTAGGTTTTTTTGCGGCACAACGCCAAACATTTTCCGTTAGACCCAAAGGCATTGCTATACAAGACTTACATCCGCCCTATTCTTGAATACTCGTGCCCAGTCTGAGACCCTTGGACGGTCGCAGATAGAGAGCGGATAGAAAGGATTCAAAATTTGTGTGTTCGTTTTGTTTGCAATGATTATACTAGGAATTTCAGTGTGTCCCGGGCAAAAAATTGTCTGGGATGGCAATCTTTGCAAGGCCGCAGAAAAATGCTCCGACTGAAGCTTTTTCACAGCGTATTTCACTTTGATCGCGTGCATAGGTTGGGAGGATTTGTTTGCTCCCGATAAATGCCGACCCATATTTGCGAAGTTCTGCTTCTTCAAGGACAAACAAACCATTCTAGGTTCGGCGCACAGGCTTAAAGGGTCGACTTTTTCGATCGGTGAAGATTTCGCCTTCTCAACCCGACTAGCCACAAAAAAACTAATAGCTTTCGCCAGAGAAGAAAATAAGACATTTAAGCTATCGGTGGATAGAATGCGCATGGACAATAAAACCTACACATACGACCCCGTAACTGATACTGTTATCGCTTCGAACATATAGCAAAGGACAGGCGTCCACCCCTTGCGACCTAAGAACCACTCAACTAAAGGATTGCCGTCGTTATCGGTTACGTACACTAACATTCGAAGCTTACTTCCTAAACGCGACCAGTTATGCTCTTACTTGGGCGACAGTAATAGCGACATCTTGGTGCTAACTGGAACTTGGTTACATTCTGACATCAGTGATAACGAACTTTTTAACGAAAAGAGGAACTACAGATACGGTAGAACACACAGAAGGGGTGGTGGTGTTCTGCTCGCAGTTAGAAACGGGATATCATCGTTTTCCGTTGAAACCAATGCTTCGGTTGAAATAACTTGGGCTGCATGTGTGACGGCATCCGGTAAGGTCTTAATAGGCGCCTGCTACCGTCCACCTGACTCCGATCCATCCTTCTTTAAGGAACTGCGTGAAAGTATATCTTGTGCCTTGAAACAATGCCCTGCTGATATAGTCTACCTTTTCGGGGACTTTAATTTCCCTCTCATTGATTGGTCGCTCCTCTCAGCCCCCTGTAGCACTTCAACCGAATTCATTAACTTAACCCTAGACTTCAATCTTGTTCAAGTTATAGACGAGTACACTCGAGGGTCTAACATCTTAGATATTGTATTAACCACTGCACCGGAAAGCATAGGATCCGTATCATACATCGATGCGTTCAGCGATCATAAGCTCCTTCAGTTTACATTTCACACTCCTTTAAAATTTCCCGGTGCCATCATTCAAAAAATACGTGATTATAACAAAGGTAATTACAGGGAAATTAACGCAGAATTGGAGGAATTCTTCAATGAGTCCTTCCTACCCTCATTCAGTTCCCGGTCTGTAGATGACAGCTGGGTGCTCTTCAAGAACAGATAGCGGAACTGGTCGACAAAGACGTGCATTAATAACAATTAAAAATGATCAATCTAATCCGTGGTTCAACAGACAACTCAGAAACATGCGAAACAAAAAGAAACGATTGTATAAGAGTGCTAAATCGACTTCCAGTGCGTCGTCATGGGCCAAATATAAGGAATTTCTGAGAACTTTTAACTCTGCAGTACACAGTGCCACACAAAAATACTTTTCCCAGGATTTACCTTCGCTGTTAAAAAATAACCCCAGAAAGTTTTGGAAGACAATTTCAAACAATCGTTCTAATAATGACATTGTATTACATGGTGAGAACGGTGTTCCCCTTCAGGAACATGCGTGTACGCATGCATTCAACCATTTCTTCTCGTCGGTATTCACTCAGGAAGATCATTCCACCATACCCATGGTTCCCGAATCCGATTACAGATATATGCAGCCAATTAATATTACTCCTGAAGGCATCGCTTCACTAATCGGCAGTCTTAAAGTCTTCACTTCATCTGGTGTCGATAACATCAACTCAAAAATATTCAAGAACACTGTGCACATCTCTAGTCAAATTCTGTTCCATACTTTCAGTAAATCATTGACATCAGATCAGTTACCTGCCGACTGAAAATCGCCAAGGTTGTTCCATTTTCAAATCCAATAACAAACACGCACCCGAAAATTATCGCCCGATTTCTGTGACGTGCATATGCTGTAAATTGCTGGAGCACATAATTGCATCTAACGTGTATAACCACCTCGAATCCAACTTTTTTTTCGTCCATCAGCATGATTTAAGAAAAGGCCTGTCATGCGATACACAACTGCTGGAATTTACAACTGACCTACACTCTAACATGAATGCTAACCAACAAACAGACTGCATTTTCCTTGATTTTTCAAAAGCGTTCGACCGTGTTGCTCATTCCCGCCTCATTACACATTATCAGCCCTTTGCCTGGATTCTTTAACTTTATCATGGATTCGGAACTTTCTGTCTATGCGCCAACAATTTACCGGGGTCAACAACTTTTCTTCACACCTGGCTGATGTTACTTCTGGAGTTCCGCAGGGCAGCGTCCTGGGCCCGTTACTGTTCCTGATCTACATAAATGACCTGCCCCTCAACATTTCATCACGGATACGACTCTTTGCTGACGATTGTATTATATATCGTACGATTACTAGCCTTAACGACCACCTTTCCTCACAAAATGACTTAAAAATAATCTACAATTGGTGTAATACATGGCAAATGTCACTTAATTTGAGTAAATGCAAAGTAATATCTTTTTAGTCGGAAACACGATAATTAGAATTTTCTTTATTCCATCAACTACAGTGCAGTTTCGCAAGCCACTTCCTATAAATATCTGGGTGTTCATCTAACACCTAATCTCTCGTGGAGTACCCACATTTCCGCCATCTGCGCAAAGGCTTCTAAATCGCTCGGTTATCTGCGACGAAATTTACGATGCGCACCAGCCCTTGTCCACAAACATGCGTATCTAACCTTTATTCGTCCACAGCTAGAATTCGCGTCGGCAATCTGGTCCCCTCACCAAAACTACCTAATCGTCCAGCTGGAATCTACTCAAAACAGAGCCGCCAGATTTATTACACGCAACCGTTATCTTAGCGTTACCCAAATCAAACAAGAGTTATCACTTCAGCCGCTAGATACCCGTCGCACTGTCGCGCTATTATGCCTTTTTGATAAATACATAGTTCGCGTTAGACCTAACCCGCTTCCTCTTAACGCTCCAGTACGAACGTCACGACGCCTTCATAATAGTCATAGTTTCACGCGCATTTTTGGCAAGACGCTTGCTTTCAATTCATCGGCATTGCCTCGAGCTATCATGCACTGGAATGATCTTCCTGACCAAATTGCATCCATACTTCGTCAAGATAGCTTTACCGAAAATCTGCACCGACATTTTTCTTAGTAATTGTGTAATTATGAATTGCCAGAATAATATTGTTACTGTTTATGGGTGTTTCCCCCCTTGTATTTGAGTGTTTTCTGATGTTTTTGATTCCACAAAAACCCTGTGCGTTTGTGATAATTGTCTGTTAGAAACGTGTATGACGTGTTTCATTTACATCTGTAAGCAGATTACCCAAACTTTATATTGTGTACTTGTCTTTTCTTCTTTTTCCCCACTATTTTTTTTAATGTTCTTTCAAAAATGTAACCCCCCTTACTCAATGCTCTTCAATGGGCCTGTAAGGTATAATAAATAAATAAATAAATAAATAAGTAAATAAAAACTGGAATAATTAACCGCCACAATTACTTACAAAATCCAGATTACATCTCGTCCAGAAGGGGACATTCACTTAAAGGGCTACTGAAGTGCTTTCAGAATGGGTTAAAAATATATATATTTTGCAATTAATACATTGGTTAGTTTATGCCTGTAAAGTTTTTTTTTTTACATTTTTAGCTTGGGGACAGAGGTATTCGTCGGTATAGTTGAGTATCGCCGGAAGAGCGAGAAACCGAGAGGATGGCCAGTGGCGTGCGCCGCCGCTTCGCTGTGTCCTCGTTCTGTGGAAGAAGTTCCGAATTAAGCTGGCGAGTAATCTGCCCTTAATTTATCTTTATTTTCCAGAGTTTCTTCGGCGTTGATTTTTAACCGTTATGCCACTGTGTTTTCAGATATTCCCTAAAGCGACTCCTAGATACCAACCAGATATTTCCTACCCGAGCGCCCGTGGCTGCTACATTGCCTTCACGAGTAGTCGGGGCCGGCCGTGTCGTCGGGTGCTCTGTGCTTGGGATTAGAAAATTGTGGGACCGAAGCGCTCTGGGTTTCCCAAACTTCTTGTTCGTTTTCCCCATCAACATTGTTAGCTATGACGACAGCTTAGCTAAGTTGATAGATTTTAAGAAATCAAGCAAGCTGGAAAGTATGAAACGTTTTCTGCGTGTGGGAGCGCTCCGCACACTCGCCGGTCGTGCATTCGCGTACGGCACACGATGCAGTTCGAACCGCGCATGCCGCGGAAGCAACCGCTCTTCGCTGCTGTCCAGAAACAAGTCAGCCGCGAAAAACAAGGTAAACGTGCAAGAGAGTGGATGATAGTGTGGTGAAAAACTGGGCTAGGGATTGTCATCCAAGGTGATTTTAAAAGAGGTGATCGAATTAGAATCGCGATGCGAAGCGCCGACCGGTCGCGGAGGCTCGTCGACGGCAGCAAATGCACCTGCCCGAGCACGAGATGTGTCGAGAGGCCGACGGATGGCGCTACCTGCGCGCAAGAATGAACACAGCACCGACCGCTAGAATGACTATCAACGTGAAAATATGGTTCCACATGCGAGAAAGGGGATCACAGTGTGGTGAAAAACTGTGTTAAGGATAGTCATTCGCAATTGTACAGATAGCGGCGACCAAATATCTGCCTGAGTGCTAAGCCTAAAGTTCCCAACATCCGAGGCGATCCGTGCTACCCAAGTCGGCTAGAGCTGTTGGGGAGGCGTTCTTCTAAAGCTCGTCGCGGGCCAGTGTGCCGCGTTTGTGTGCCTCTACATTTTGGGGGCCACCAACGTTAGGTTCCCCTATTGTAAAACTGCGTATGTGCAGCAATGCCACGTTCCGCTGACCGGCCGCGCTGCGACCCGGCACCAGCTCGCTAAAGTTTATTTTCTCTCTCTCTAGCTGCTGTTTGCGCGCATCGCGGGCCGCTGCACATAGCTTGTTACCGCCTGTCCGAATGTAAAAACTAACTTACACATGCGAGGAAGGGGATGATGGTGTGTCGAAAAATTGTGCTAGGAATTGTGACTAGCGCTGGTAGTGAAAGCGGCGAACCAATATCTGCGCAACTTCCCTGCACCCGAGAAACAAGTCGGCCATGAGTCGTAGGGGGAGAACCCCTTTCTAAAGGTCGCCGCGAGCGAACCTGTTGCGTTTATACTTCCCTCAGGCTCTCCTATTCTAAGGAAATATTGTGTGAGCCCTCCATTCACCAGAGGACCTTCTGGCCCGTATCTGAACGGGAACAGAATGAGATCTTCAGGCCGAGCGGTCCCCGCAGCGCCGGCACTTCCGAATATGACGTCATCTGCCGCCAGCCAATCGCGAAAGGCAGCCAGGGCTTTCACCGTGCCCGCGGGCAGGGGTCGTTTGTGTTGACGAAAAAAAAATGGTTTGGGTGTATTTACACATAAAATAATTATGTTCTTCGAATTCAGCGTCAGGAAAACCATAATATAATGCCCCCAACAAATTTTTTTTTGAAAAGCTCTTCAGTGTCATGCAAATTTCAAAAATGTCCTTTTTTCCGCGGTCTATATCGGTCTGGAATAATCTAACTCAGCAGGAGGTGTCTTTTGCGTCGAGTGAAACTTTCGCCGCATGGCTGCAGATTAAGTGATTCATTTCAATATTGTATGCTGCCTTTTGTTCACCCTTGTACAACAGTTTGTGTTACTTCGGTTGTTACTGTTCGATTTTATTTTGTACAAACCTGTACTCAGTTTGTACCAACTGGCCCGCCTTCAATCTGTGCTGCACTCAGTGTTTTTATTGTACGCACCCCCCCCCCCCCCTCCAATGCCAACGTTGGCGCTGTGGGTATCGTGATAAAAAAATTAATATATGAAGGTTTCTGCCATGGGACAAAATTTTACACCCTTTTCAGCCAGAAAGGGTTAAAAAGTTTAGTGTGTGGGAACGACGCATGGGAGGGAGCGAAAAAGAGTATCTGTCGCAGCAGAGCGCGCGCGCGCAGTGAGTCACCGCTGAAGCAGAGCTCAAGCGACAACGGCGGGCAGGAGTGGTAGCGGTGCGGGCGGAGAAGCGTCAACGTAGCAATGGCAGACACTGGCAGCACGTCATTCGGAAATGCGTAGGTCATGCGCCTTACGGAAAACACCGGCCGCACGTTACAGCTTCACAATGACCAATCGAAGCGGACTAGTGTGCAAATTCTGCGAATGACGAAGCCCGACATGATTGGACTAAAAAAGGTGCGCAAAGACAACCAGCAAGGCGTTCTAGGCATTTTGCATTGGTGCGGTGTCCTTTTCACTCAAATTCGGTGATTCACTCAAACTTTCAAATTTCACTCAACTGGGTCAAATTAAAGTCACAGAAGTCAACTCAAAGAAGTTTATTGGAGTGCGTTAGAAAAATACGTAAGTAAAAACACTACAAACAAGGGTGTCAAAGTCAGCGCCTGTACCGAGGCCCATCGATAAGCTAATAACAGCGGTAATAATTACAATAAACTTTGGCAGCAATAGTTAAGAGCACAACAATTTAAGTCGCTCAAGAAAATTCAGGGGAGCTTGCACTCACGCACAAGACTTGAATGGCGAAGCTGTTTAGATGAGCATTTCCGGACACGTAGTTGAGTTTCAGTATGATTGTTTTGCATAGTTGCAGGGCTGGTAATCGTCGTCCTATGTATGGAAAAGGTCGTCGCCTTCTTCGCGGCGAGCGGGGGATGGAAAGTTCTCAGCCTTGTAGACTTCAACCAGCTCAACTGGCGATGCTTGCACTAAGCCGCGCAACGCTTGAACCATAGCGAACCTGGGGGATTTTTTTACACCTGAGCACTGAAGTGCACATCACCACGCATTTTTACAAGTTTGAAATTGTTTATGGGCATGTTCTTTCGTTAGCTTGCACCGTGTATACATGCGCGGTCACCGTGAGGCACGCGTTCACGAGCGCTCGGCATTTTCTCACTCCTCGTGGTTTTTGTCAGTTTTTTGTTTGCTAAAGCCACTGCGCATGCCGGGAACGCTCGGGGGTCGCCGCGAGGCACCCGCTCACAAGCGCTCCTCATTTTCTTGGTATTTTTTCATGCAACACCGAACTTATGCCTCGTGCAACAGCTCCGCTGTTAATAAAAGCATGAATTCATTTCACGCAAACAATCAAAGCAGGAAATTTTTCATCAGTGAAAAAACAAGATCGTCTAATGTATTTCACATTAGGAATAAATCAGCAAAAAAGTGACAAAAGAACAATTACCAGGACAAAAGATGGTCTTTCAGGGATTATTTAAATGACGACACGCAAACAAGTGACTTCACAGCACGTGATATATTATTCCAAATTGATATTGCAGAGAAAGTTGAAGTCATTTTGCAGTATAATTAGTTGAATTTCGCTCAAATTCAAAATTTCACAGACATATTCGGCGAATGACAGCCATGTGCATATTATTTTATTCAAAAATTGGGCCTGTGCTGTGGCCCTAGCTGGGCAATGCAGAACGTCATGCTTGCATTGCGCGATATGCCACAGCGCAGGCCGAACTTGAGAGTCGCGTCGTATGCTCGACATCGCCAATCATCGCAAGTCCATTGTTAGTGCATGGATTGGCCAACTGAGCGTAATGAGACAAAGCTGACCCCTATAATTGCCCACATGTACGTTAGTATCTGCTCCCCGCAAAATTTCAGGCCCACATCATGACACGCTGCTCACAAATAGCTTCAACGAACGCTACGACAAGGCTGCGTCACGCATCCCATATTTTATGGGAGCAGAGCGTTGTGCGTAGACAACGGGTGTCGCTACAACCCTAATCATCAACTCTTTGAAGGTGCCACGGGGACAACAGGCAACCCCGCTCCAATCGAATGACTGCCTCGTCAGAATAACTCTCATTCCAATTCAGTCAAACGACATATATAATGAGGAGAACAAAAGAAATGGTGGGGACCCATCAACTATTTTCTTTCAATGAACTTGTGGCGCTATGAGCCTAATTTGCGCAACTGACCGAGGGCCGACGAAATCAGCCGAATATTGAAAGCGTTTGGTGGGGTTTCAGGCTAAGGAACTTGCACGTTGCATCAGTCCAAACAAAATGTCCATAAAAAACGTTAGGTTAGTAGGTGCACACATTTAGTTCAGAAAACCCATACGCTGTTGATTCTTCCTGACCCCAAACTTTTACGACAACAATTGTGTTTTTTACCACAAAAGCTTGATAAACAATGAGGACACCTAATAACTTCTTATGCATGATGTAGTGCAGTGGTTCTCAACCGCGAGTGTGCCGAGGACCCCTTTCGGGCCAGCACAAGTACCCCACGATAAACTACGTTGATCGTGTCATAATTTCAAGCAATTCACTCTTACAGCTAAAGTCGCCAACATACTTATTCAATTCCCGCATTTTATGTCTGACTTTTATGCTTATGCGTGTCATATTGTCAAATAATTTGCTCTTGCAGATTAAAGTCCTCCAGCCTTTTGTCTGCCTGGCTTTTCCGCATAGCTGTTGTGTCGTACAGAAAGCCAACGTGAAATGCCCTTGCGGAACCCCTGGGTTCCGCGGACCCCCATTTGAGAACCACTAATGTAGTGAATGCGGACGCAGTACTGTCAGACTGTCGCACGGGTGTATGCCGGTATTGTGGGAACCGCCTTGTTCCTTGGTGACGGAGCTAGCACTAGCGGCAGTATCGCTGCGGGCAGTGAGTGCTGCGATGAATGCTGCGCCGGGGGGTGAGGCAGCGGCGTGAGCGCAAAGCTCGACGCAGACAGCAGGCTGAAATCACCTGTCCTCTTATCAACATCATCACCTTTGAGCCAATTTCTTCTTATCTCCGTTACTATATGACTGAGAGGCTGGGGGCTACGACTGATCGCTCCTGTCACGCTCATATTGGGGTCTAACGTCCGTTAGACGCGCGGAGCAACGTCAAGCTCGTTGCACGTCAAGCTGCAGGTTCCGGTTGCGACGTTGACCCTCGAAGCATGCCGTTAGGCTTAACGTCAGCACGGCCGATTCCGCGTGTATTCTCGCGCGGCGGCGCAAGCAGTTCGAGGCTGTGCAGCCACAAGGCGCGTCGCAGCCAGCGGCAATTCAGGCCTCGTATTTGGGGGGTCTTCGACCCTTTTCGCTCGGTGAGCCCCGTCATGTTTTCTCTACATTAACATCTAGCAATATCGTATGCATGGCGATTCAGTACTGTTCATTTTTAAATACATGGTACGCAGGATAAAAACACTAGGCTGGCACTTACTCGCAGCTCGAGGGTTTATTGCCCGTACGGAATCACAGCGACGTGCAGCAGCGGTAATGCAGCGCCGTCCTTAATTGGTAATTGGAACCTTATCGGTGCACACTTCGGGGAGAAAACATTGCTTAATCCTAGCGCTCGGGTCAATGCCGAGAGAGAGCAGACCGTCTTTCCAGATTTGTGGGCTGATTCAGCGGCTTTGACAAGAAGAATGCGTTTTGAAGCGCAACTGTCTTTCTTGCCTAGCCTCTTTTCCGTATTGCTGAAGTTACTGTTGTGACGACAGGTTGGCAGATCCGCGGTGCTGCATTATTTCACGAATAGCGGGTCCGTTTGCCGTATGTAAACGGTGCTTTACTAACTCTCCATGCTGAGAGACAGAGCGTTCAGAGTGAAACTTCCATTTACTCCTGAACCATGAAAGAATAGAAATTGAGCTCGGGGTCAGTTGGCAAAATAATATCCCCCCTCGGGGGGGAGGGGAGGGAGGAGGGGTCGCCTCGGTGATCTGAGGAAGATCGCCACATTGTTACTTCCATTAATGCTTTTCTCACCCAATTCCTACGTGCCGCTGTTTGAGGTCGGGTGCTGCTATTTTTGCACCACTGATCAATACTCGGCTCTATGTATGGTCGTATGCTGGTAGGCTATGTTGCCGCACGTGCCGTCCTGGAAACTCCCGAAGCATCCCCCCCGAAACATCGTTGCCGTCGCTTGTTCTTAGAGGTGGTACTCTCCTGTTGAGCGCGTCTCCCCCGGAAGCCATTCTGCCACATTTGTTTCCCGCAGTCAACTGGTGAGTTCATTGTGCACGCGCGTGGAGTGTGCTCGGTGGAGAGTAGGATAAAGATAATACACCGTGTTCCAGCCAAGTTGATACCGCCCCACACAGTCACGAGGCCCTACATGCCGGAAGATCCAGTGAGCCTTGAGGTCCAAAATTGTACCCATTAACTCGTTGGATTTCTTGCTCTGTCGGTTCACCGAACACCGCTTTATTAAAATAAACCTGTGCTCGGTTTATTTATGCTGCGTCGTAGAACCGCCAGCGTCATAAAGAATGACACTTACTGGGAACCTGACTTGCTTCTTCAAGATTTCCCGGCGACAGCTGGAATAAGCTGTCGCTGCAGGAAATAAGCTTCCCTTTGGCGTGTGTGTCTGTCGCTGTGTGTAGGCCAGCGCCATATATGCCCGTAGTTGCAGCCTTACGGTGCATGCGCCACTGAATACGCACCGAAAATGTATTTGCAAAAGGTTGGGGAGGACAGTGTGGGAAGGAGGAAGAGAGGGGTTGTAGGAGGGGGAAGAGGGGTGAACTGAATTCAGTTCCACACATGTATACCTTTCACACAACCGGAATTCCTCTGCTAGCGCAGACACCCCCGCCTCAACCGGGGTAATCGCTCAATGACCGAGCGCGCGCCTCTTCTGTTCAGCTAGGGATGGGCGATGTCCGCGCGGCTCGCCTACTGCCACAAAAGCAAATGGCTCAGATTTAGCATTTCTAAACCTAGTTATCGCGAGCAAGGACTGTGCGCACTGCAGTGTTTCGGGCAAGTCGGGCATTGCTTGAGTTTCGGCATCCTGCCGTCTAGCTATATCGACTGGATTCATCCTTTTCCTTGAGATGAAAGGCACGCAGAGACTAAATCGACGTTGAGCCCTCGCTTATTTACGTGGTTAGATCCCTTGCACTGAAACTCACGCCGAGACATCCGCCGCAAGCGATCGAGCGCAATCGAACAGCCGTTTCACCATCGCCTAGCCACGTGGCGCCGCTGCTGAATGCTCGGAGCGAGCGAAGTGATAAGAAGAAAAGTCACACCTTGCCCGCCGGCGGCTGAAGGTCAACGCGACGCTATGAATGAACATGAAAGTAGTGTAGTAGAGCTTTCGCTGTAAAACATGGTGCATGCAAATTGCTTGATGAGCGATCCGCTCGTTTGCAACAAAAGCGGCCACCTTCCTTGTCAGAGTTGCCAGGTTGGGCTATAAATAGCCAAATTGGGCTACTTGATTTTTTGACTGTAGGGGAAAATTGTTGGGTGGCTATCTGGCTATCCTTGGGCTACTCGGCACCCTTGCTTGAGACATCGCAATGGTTTAGACAGTATTAAAACACAACGTTTCAAAATAGCCAAACCGCCACTGTAGGCTGGCTCGCAAGAATCTGGTGCGAGTTAGTTGGTTGGTCCATGGCATTGACACTATTTCTAACCGCGCGGAAAACCGGCACGAAATACTACGCACACAAAGAGGCGGATGGGCGCTGACTTCCTGCTGATTTAGTTTTCGACCGTCAAAGCAATTTTATACTCTGAATGTAACAGAAAAATTCATAAACAATAAGGGAAATTTCGAACGGTGAATAGTAGCGATTGTGCAGCGTTAAAAGGTAAAAAAAAAATCAAGGAAGCTTGCACTCACGCGTCATACTTGAATGACGAAGCTGTTGTAGCTGATCATTAACATACCCAAAGTTGAGTTTTAGTATCGTTGTGGTGTCGTGGTTGACGTCGGCGGCATGTCATTTCAGTGGCATTATGTTGAGCAAGGCCAGAGTGAGCTCGTCGTATTGGTCGACGTTTTCGTACGCTACTCTGCAAGCGCGACTTATGGTGTCTGGCGGATGCTTTGCACGCCGAGCCTCTCGAAGCGCGGCCTCTTCCTCGGTCGTGAAAACTATCCGCGGCCCATGGCCATGCATGGAGTCAATGATCACAGCTCCGACGTCCAGGTCGCGGCTCTTCTACGGTACAGAGCGCATGCGCACGACGACACTAGGACGAACGAACGAGGGGCGTACGCTACGGCGTGTCTTTCTCGTTCCGAGCAAGTGTTTCCACAATACGGCGATCACTGGAGTTCTTTTTTTTGATGTCCAAAGTCAATGTCGGGCAATCTCCCTATGTGAGTATGCTTGGATTTACGTACGTGCGCTTGAGGCACACGTGCACGAGCGCTCGGCATTTCCTTGCTATTTTTAAAACTGCGAACACCATACACAAACGATTTGCTCAACAGATTTCCCCGTTTAAAAAAAACGCACAGAGATTTAATCTGTTTTTAAATCATTGACAGTTGCCCATGTGCACCAACTTGCAGTACACAGCAATTACGAGGTAACTTGGGTGGCCTCCTAAACATCAATAACAACGTACTCTAAGATTGATTGATTGATTGATTGATTGATTGATTGATTGATTGATTGATTGATTGATTGATTGTGGGGTTTAACGCGCCGACGCAGCGCAGGTGATGAGGCGCGCTGTAGTGGAGGGCTCCGGATTCATTTTGACCACCTGGGTATCTTTAACGTGCGCGGAAATCTCGAACCCACGGGCATTTTAGCTTTTCGCCTCCATCAGAAAAGCCGCCGCTGTGGCAGGGAATCGAACCCGCGTCCTTGGGCTCAGCGGTATGCCGGCTCAGCAGCACAAGGCCATAGCCACTGAGCCACATGCGGCGGGCAACGTAAACCCTAAGAAGTGCGTCGGATAAGACCGAAAGAGGGACATTAATGCTTCGGCATTCAGAAATCATAAGAAGCGCTTGCGTGTACTCGGAGTTTTTTTTTTTTTTTTTTTTTTGCTTGCTTGCCAGGAAACAGTACCGTTCAAAGATTTCGGCTGGCGTACCCGCAAAATTTCCCGCCATTTTTTCAGACCAGTACTGCCCTCTGTTGGTTAGCTCGCATCATATACTTGCGGGTACTACATACGTATTGGAACCCGTAAAGGCCGCGGATCTGTCAGCCCGCTCTGGTTACAAACCCCTGCGCGCTCGCGCCGCGGCTCGGGCTCGGGCCCGGGTTCGTTCTTTTTTTTTCGCTTCGTCCCTAGGGGAGGTACTACAAACGTATGGGGCCCGTAAAGGCAGTCCGTAAAGGGGAGGGCATTCCTGGTCTGGCAACCATGGTAGCCCCGCGAAATATGGCGGGAAAATTTGCGGGTACGCCAGCCGAAATGCTATTCGTTTTAGTGCTGGCCCATATGACATCAGTTTTGCCCATAACGCGTTATTGTAGCGCAAAATTTGGAAGTTATTTAATATTTCTCGCGTTTCCTCACTTAAAAGACGTATTTCGTTGCTGGGTTGCAGCATAGTGAGTTACTAAAAGCTAGTGCTTTCAAATTGAACAACTTTGTATTTTGTCTACATGGCCTATTTAAGCTTATCCCAGCCCCGGGGGTCACACTGCACGCGGCCCGCCGGGAGGTTTTGCGCAGCTGTCAATCCGCTTAGACAAAAAGAAAAAGAAAGCATGGACTGTGATCACTGACTGATAGCTAGAAAGGCTTTTTCATTCATTCTGGCGTAGTGAAGGCCAGTGAAGTGTATAGTGAGTGTGATAGTAGTGAGGTGGAGTGAAATGTATAATAAAACGCGTCTTTCTCTCGCAGGGCAAGTCAGTATTGCATCCAGGCCGCCATCACAGAAGCGTAAAATCATCGGAGCGGAATTCCACTGCTCATATCCAAAATCTCACTAGTCGTTGAACCTACGCCAATATAGGTACCGATAAAATTTGCACTTGCTTGCTTAAAAAAAATACACCGAATCAGGTAAAGCAATTGTTCGTCGCAGTACAGAGAATATCCCCTTCACGGAAAATGGTGTCTGAAGCAGCAACGATAATATTTTCTAGTATATCTCAATAAATGGCTGTCCCCGGTCTTTCACTTACTTGTTTTAATATTGAAGGAGTTCATTTTTTTGGTTGACCCGATAGTCAACGTACACATATAACCTACGCTGATAACGTGCGCCAATAACCCAGGAAGGCATGCAATCCAGATTGCCTCTTTAAATAGCTTGGAAGCATATTTCCCGCCTGTGTATTCGACATATACGGGGTATGTATACCGATCACTTGTTCTGATTCATGAAAAAATGAAAATTTTAACACATAACGCAAAAGCACGAAACACTGATTGCGGTGCACCAATAAACCGCACCATGATTGTATCATAAAGAAGCTACAGGATGCAGTTAATTAGTTTAAGGTTCCCAATAAATGTCTGCCCCCGGTCTTTCACTTACTTGTTTTAATATTGAAGGAGTTCATTTTTTTTGGAACATTGCACTATAGACACTGCACAGCAAAAAACGGCGGCGCTACGGTTTTAGTCAACATTTGCGTCCAATTGAAACGATATAACATTGCAGAGCTCATTCAATCGTCTTGTGCTGAAATTAAAAGCTTTAATTAAGGGGCCTTGGCCCACCAGAACATTTCGTCCGGCATCGTCGTGCTGAGTTAGGACATTTTTTGTATTCTCTTATATACGAGAAAATGCAGCGTATATATGTTAAGCTTGGAGATGACAACTTATAGGCCTATGATTCCGTTGTGACAATTTTAGCCCCTCCAATACGCTCATATTTTAAACCACCAACGCATTTCAAAAACTGCGCGCGACGTCTCTGCATTAAAAAACGAACTTCGCATTTTCGATTTCAGACGGCGTGAACGTCGCATATATACTGTAGTTTTGAACCGAACACATTTCAGCATCAAAACAAGAAGAAAAAAATGGCCGCATATCTGCACACTTCGCTGCAAATGTCGTCGCAAGACAATAGACTTCTGCCGTCCCTGCCCCGTAAATGCCCCTCTTCTCTTCCCCGCCTGTCTCGCTCCCCCCACAATAAACACAGTGGAAGTTTGCTCAACTCAATTCACATTTCCCGCGTTCCCCGGCTCGCGCGCCATCTATTGCAACCTCTCCGTTACTTGGAATGCCGCCTCGAGGTCTACGCTCGGGAGCGAGACCTTTTGTTGTATTTTGGAGCCGAAATATTGTTTTCAACGGGTATTTTTTATTTGCTATCGCAAAAATCATTCCCACATCCATTGTCAATTAAAATAACACTGCTAATACCAGTCATGTGTTGATGTTTTGCCTCAAATGTGCCTGAAGTTTTCTTTTGGCTCCACAATATTGACAAATATGAATGGTGGAACCAGATTAAGCGGTTTGGAAAAGCTTTGCCTATATAAACCTGCCCTTTCAGAATACTTATGACTTTAGGCCGGGCGCCTCGATAGAGGGACAGACAGAAAGACAGAAAGACAAACTGAAATTTTCGGGATAAAGTAGCCCAGGAAAGGCTTCCGTCTTTCAAAAAATGAAGTTCATTTGGCGGGGCATATTCAGCCCACATGAACAAATATTGTTACGTGGCGGCATAACGACGAGACGAACCATGACTGATGAGGCGATGATTTAATGGGTGCCAGCCATCTTGGTGCAAAAGCACGGCTATGTCACACAATGTACTTCACCTTCTAGAATGTGGGTAAACATGGCGCTATGTGTAATTGTTCACTTCTTCTTTCCTTCCTCCTGACAATATCTCCATTTTTAAAAAGAAAGGAGCCATACTTTGCCAGCTTCGACACTAACACATTTCCCCACAGTACGCTCCGGCGTAAAATATTCCTCACCCAGTAGTCGCCTCTATGCATGTTTCGCCCGCATGGCCCAATACCCCACACACCTCCCTCCGAATTCCAACCCCTTCACAGTGGACTGAGACGTTGACCAGCCCGCACCCCTGATCCCAGCTTCCGTTGGAGAACAGGGCGCGGGCGGTCGGCTACACCAAGGGAGTCCTGGGCAGAGGACACCCTCCCGCAGGTCCGGAGGATCACAACCACAGCAAATGTGGACAACTATCGCTCCCTCTCTCTAACCTCAAAAGGAGAACTACAATCTATTTAATGGCCACTATTGTTTAGTGCACGAAGGCTCTGACGCCGTAGGGACAGCAGAATATGAGGCCGGAAACTTGGAGTTTGACGGCAGGGTGGACGTTTTCTTTTTTTTTTTTTTTAATGCGTAAGTATTTCCATGTGGACTCAAAAAAAAAAACCGCCTATCCGTTTGTAAGGCTGGATGTGTTGCACTTACTCTGCATAAGAAAATACTCTTAATAAAAGGCGCTAGGGCATTCATATTTTCATTCTAGGCTGTGGCTCCCTAAAAGGGCTTATTAGCAATGCACTCGGACTTAGTAGTGAAGCCGACTTTAAAAATGCTTAGTGTATAGTGTTTTTTAGGGATTTGCACGTGATCTATTGGAGATATTTAATAAAAGGATAGGACCTTCACACTTTCAGATAACACTGCTTATATGGCTCTCTAAAACGTCTGCTTGGGAATGCACCTGTTTATGGTAGCGAAGCCCACTTTATAATGATTTGGTGTAAAGAAAAGCTGTGAATTCTTACGCATTATCCGGCAATTGCCTTTTAGGAGTTTGTGGAAATTTGTGTCTTGACCTTCCGTAATGTACCTGGAAGTTTATTAGTATCGAAACCGCCGATACCTGCGTATTTTCGTTCTTTTACGCAATATATTCACCGTTTAAAGGATCAAGCTCGTCATGCTTTTCGTCAAGCTCGTCATGAAGCTTTTAGCCCTCACTGACGCCGTCTGTATAGTCCACTCAAAACGCACTGCAGGAAAGGCAACTTCATCTGAGAATGATGATGGCCAAGGGTGAAGTGCAGAGAAATTAAAACGCTTCCCGTGATCTGAATCGAACCTCGGTCACTCACGTTATGAAGCCACCGTGAATCCGAATGCGCCATTCCGGCAAGGTCGAAGCAGTTTGGATTTGGAGAGAGGTGCATGGACGTGCGAAATTAGACGGAAAATGTTCTCCTTCGTCTAACAAGAATGACTACCATACTAATCATCATAAATAAATCGGGTCCGCTCGCTTGTGGGTTTGTTCGTTTTGGTTGGACTTGATTTTGGAAAGTCATCGTGGTCGTTTTGAGAGAGAGGTAGTTGATTTTGACCTTTCGTGGCTTATTGCGGGTTTTTTTGTGTGTTTTTGTTCTTATTGTGCATCGTGGTAAACCTTGTTTCTTTTTTAACGCTGGTGCTTTATTTTATCTATGTCTGTAATTTTATGCATATTTTCCCCGTCACAAACCCCGCCTGCAGGATAGTTTCTGACACCTTCTCACGCTCAGCTATATAGCCCCTGAACCTATGGGGCAAGTTTTGCGCCACTTTCGTGACACAAGAATCCATCAAAGTTGAAAGTTATATATCAGTATGTATGTATGTATGTATGTATGTATGTATGTATGTATGTATGTATGTATGTATGTATGTATGTATGTATGTATGTATGTATGTATGTATGTATGTATGTATGTATGTATGTATGTATGTATGTATGTATGTATGCATGCATGCATGCATGCATGCATGCATGTATGTATGTATGTATGTATGTATGTATGTATGTATGTATGTATGTATGTATGTATGTATGTATGTATGTATGTATGTATGTATGTATGTACGTATGTATGTATGTATGTATGTATGTATGTATGTATGTATTTATTTATTGTACTATAGAAAGAAAGGAAGGTCCACCAGCAGGCGTAAATTGTCTCGCCTAGGGGCGGACACCGGAACGCCTGCTGGTGTAGGGGAGGTGGGATAGGGAGAAAAGAGTACATAGGAATAGGGTAGAGAGCTTACATCAGTCACGTATGACACGTAGGCAAGATTAAGAAGGAACATATATAGAACAAATAGGTGAAAGAAAAAAAAGGGGGGGTGGGAAACGAGGCGTTAAACAAGAGCAAAGGACAAATACATATAAACACTAGACATATAAATAAACATCAAGGTATAGGGCACAATGGTCCCTCGTGTGCTATTTCTGGTCGTCGAAACGAACAACTTAATATCTATCAAACGCATTAATTTATTCATAAAGAGAAGGTTACCTATGGATTCCGCTGGTGTACTAATTTGGGCGCATAACTAACTTGGTTGCTGCACTAATTACTTTTTTAACTGTGCATTTATCACAGTCACTGTAACTGTGGCATCCCATTTTAGGGCTTGACTTTTAGTGCTGATTTAATTCCTTTGCCGCCTATTCAAAACGAGGCAGTCCAAAACATGACGTTCAGCGCTTATAATTCCCATGTTACTCTATTGGTCAATTCCTTAACCGTCCCCAATGACTGCTTATGGGCTTGACACTGATAGAAGTTGCATATATGAATAAACACTCGACTAACTACAATGCGAGATGATTTTAATTTTAGAGCTACTTTTTTACTTCCTAAAATACGAACTAACAATGGCAAACTGCCTGCCGGAATCTCCGCGGCAAAATTGGGAGCCACATATCCAGCAAGGTTAACATTGTGACATTAAAATAGGAAGTCCCGCTTCCGGGTTTTTACCTTGGCACTTTTCCTGTACATATTTTGTAGTTCACTCGTGTTGCCTGCAATAAAATCTATTTGAATTGAAAAACAGTCTCTTATATATTGGATCCATTAAACAGTTACTCTGTAAATTAATCCCTCAGTTAGTCTCGCTTAGTGACAAACCAAGTTTCCTTCATCAAGTTGCGTCGGTGGTTACTTTTTCAGATTTTTATAACTTCTGATATTGCTTTTTCCCGGAAGTTGCTGTTTCACTATTTTCATGAGGCAATTTTTCAAAACTTTTCTGTTAGTGTTTTCGTTAATGGGTACCATTTCAAACGATTTGATTGCTACTATGAGCTTATTTTGTTGGTTAGTAACCAGGGATACAACCGCAGTGACACGGTTTGGGACACATTTATCTTGAATGTCGTTCTTCCATGCACGGCAGCATTATAATCTTTAATAAAGCCAGACAATTAACTAAAACGAGGCCCCACAGAATGAGCCAGCATGATATCAGAAAGGTGAAACAGATAACGATTACGGAATTTGTTTTTATTCTGACTTCTGTAACTCAGAAGTGATGACGGCTACGCCACGACCACTCGATGGAAGGAAGGACTTCTCTTTCATCGAGCGGCTGTGGCTGCGATATGAAGTGCGGCTGCAGATGCTTGAACTTACAATCAACTTAACTTTAAACGAAATCAGTGACAAACGAGTGCGTGAGCTGCTTCGTTGAAAACAACGTTCAAGTATCGTCTTCAACCCTGCACGAGCGTCGAAGTGAAAGGCAATGAATTAAACCAGCTTGGAACGTTTGATGTGCGCGCAAATTGGGTAAACACAGCGCGTTTTGGAATTTCGCTTCCACCCCGGCAACGTAAAATGTATTACTTCATAGGCAACTTGTTGAACTCGAATGATCTTACTATTTGAATAGGCCAGCTGGGACAGTCGGTCAGTTTCAACTCCAATAAAGTTCCACGGTTGCGCCAAATCAGTTATGCTTTACATTATTCGATTTCAGCCGACGTCACCGACCCTTTGCCCTCCCCGCGATTTATGCCTACTTATGGACTTTGTTTTTGACCGGGGCGCGTACGATTCGATGTACAAATCCCGCCACTGGTGTGCTGCGCATGAACGAGTGATTTAAAGCCGTGAACATACCAAGCAAACAAAATGAAATGTGGTTTACATTGCAGCGAATGAAACGGAAGCCGTTACCGCGATATGGTATGTTTCCCCTTCAACACACCGCTGTACGAGGGCCTCTTTTTTGTACCAAACACCGTTAGCAATGTGATGTCACGGAAAACAACAAATCCGGAAAGCTGACGAAAAAAGAAGAAAAAAAAAAGATGGCGGAGAGGGGGAGCAAAATCCCGCGGTCTCTGCACGAGGCTTCGCTGTAATAATCGGTGCACCGTGTGACGAAAGCACCCAGCTCGCAAACACACAAAGACGAGTTCTCTTCTGACCTCCCGACGGGCGCCCACAGCGTTCGGGAGGAGGCGCAAATTGCGACTCGCGTAGCGCACGTAACCAGCTCCGGCCCGGCCACTTTTTCCGACTTTGCAAGGATGCGCCGCGAAATAAAAACAAAGCAACTAGTGCGCTTCAACTGCGCCGAGGCTTCGAGCGCTCCGCCGCAGCCGGCCGCTCCTTGCCGCGCCGAAGCTCGTGACGCGGCCGCAACTTGCGAGCCAGGTCGCCGGTGCGCCGTGCAGGTTTCGCCGCGGCACAGCCCACATTCCTGAGCCCTTCCTCCTCGCTCGTCACGTGGCTCTGCTAGCAACCACCGCGCTAGCAACGCGCGGCGTGGCGAAAAAGCCGGCCGGCAAAAAAGGAAAGAAAACGCGCTGGCTGTGCCGCCACCTGCCGACGTTGGCGCCGCCTCGCTGGGCGAAGAAAACTTTTGCTCGGGCCGGTCGTGTCGGCCGTGGTGCGTCGAGCGTGGCAGGTGTGGCCGCGGAGAAGCGCTGTTTGCTGCCTTGCCGCCGTGGGGCCCCATTCTGCAGCCGAGTCGTGGCGGTGTGCGCTTGGTGTGTGCGGTGCGTGCGGAGATAGAGACTGCGACGGAAAGCATGCCACGCTGGGACGACCGCTTCGGGAGTTGACGGCCGCTCAGCGCGGAACAACCACGACCGGCAGTTCACTGCAATGACCACGCGCAGCGCAGCACCACAATGAACGGATTCCCCATCCGGATTCTTGGCGCAGGTAAGCCCACTGCGAGAACATCGACAGCGTTGTCTTGACAACTTCTCTTGCGGGCCCACCCCCACGCCAACGGCCGCTGGGGCTGTGGATTTTGTTTGAGACTGCGAGTCTCGATCGCCGGTGCGCTGACAGACCCCCAGGCTTCTCCGATGCCACGGGGAAAAGGAGCCAGGGGTCGTAGACGAACGTGTTCGGCGCGCACCTTTCGTTGAGCATTCATGATATTCCGATCTCCCGCGACCTTCGTGGCCACAGCAAGTGGGCCGTGTGCTTAAACGCTCGCGCCGTGCCAGCGGTCCGCGGCATGGCCAAGTGGCAGCGCGGTACGCAACCTGTGCCGCTCTGCCGCTTGGCCTCAATAGTCGGCCGCATCGGAGTAGGAAGGAAGCGGTGGTGTTCAAGCGAGGCCGACCTAGGTGGCCCGCGTTTCGCCGTCTTTTGAACCGCGCTGCCGGTGATGGCAACGACCGCCGGTTGCCACACCGCGGCTGGCAACATCGTCGCGCATTGTGGATCACCTGTCAGAGACATGGGCCGCCGTAATCGCCACGCCTGGAGCCCTCCTCCGAGAAGGCGCGCGCGATGCAAACGTCGATACCGGATGCCGTTGGTGTACGCTAATTAGCGGTGCCTGTGCCTAAATATAGCCCATCCTTCGGCTTGAGCGCTCTTCCAGCTTTCTTCCGGTCAGGGTTCGCATCGGTTGTTCGAACTCACGTTGCCAGTTGAACCATGTTTTTTTTAAAGACATTTCTGCGCCCGTTTGCCGACGATTGGCCACTGCTGATGGTAAATGGTCAATTTGTAGCTCCTTACCTCATGAACAATAAGCCATCTGAAGTCGAACTGACCTGCCCGAGATTCTTTACTGGCTTGTCCCAAGATATTTTAGAACACGCAATCCACTAATAAAGACCTGAGGTTGTAGTGGGCTAGATGCACGGAAACCTACATGCATGGAATAGCCGTCTGTGTTTGAAGTTTGCCGTCGCCCATTGCTATCGCAATTCCTCGTGGTTGCTGTAACAACTTGAAAAGAGCGGCGCCGATTTGCGTGTGGTAGCACATAGAACTCTTCTTGTCATGGACAACTAATTGATTGCCGTTTATCAATCGTTTTTGGAGCATTTGGATCCTAGCAGCCCAATTAAGTTTCTGTAATCGATTGGGCTGTTGTATATGTGCTCAAATGATACGCAGCCTCCCCTTTTTGTCAGCTTCCATTGCATAAGCACCCAGTCACTGGTTTACCCCATTCCAGAAAAAGTTAAGTCGCACGCTAAGATAACATACCTGTGGACGTCGGTTCATAGATACCTTGTCTTCCAGGACGCAGACGGCGAATTCAGTTTCCAGTCTGCAGCACGTCTCTGGTTGGGAGGGGCATTGGCCGTCAGTGCGACTGTCCTTTGAAGTGCCATGTGGGCGAACTTTGTTTCCGTACGGGAACAGCAGGGCACAAGCTTGTTTCTCGCTTGTCGGGCACTCCCTACAGTCGCCGGAGCGGAATGTCAGCGTTCAGCAACCGTTACCGAATACAAATAAATAAATAAATAATTCTTGCTTGTTTTCTTTATAATCCGCTTCTGTAGAACAACTTGTAAAATGATACCTCAACTTATACGTGCGGGATCTTTTCATCGCCTTTTTCAGGCTAGGATTTTCGCTCTCTCAAATATGTTTTTTTTCTAGTCTTTGCCTTTTCCTTTCCGTCATTAGGAGCTTTTCGACTTCTGCTGCAAAGACAGCGGTCGGCAGTGCGTGCGTTTCGGGGACTCGCACTGAGCATGTTGCGATTGCGAGTTGGTGCGAAAAAATCCCCCACCTTGCCTCCTAGTTTTCCTCGAAGTCATTTCACGTGAAGTCTTTCTCAAGGCGAACAAACACGGGAAAATAGTGACTGAAAGAGCCCCCTCCCTGTTAGGCTGAAAAGGTGAAAGTGACCCAGGAGGGAAAAAAAAAAAAAAGCGGTGCACGTGGTTGTGGCGCGCCCCGTCACAGCCATTTCGGCGGCTGAGGAGCTCCAAGCAAAGCGAAAAACGTAGCCGACTAGTTCTTTCTCGGAGCACTTATTGCGAGGTTGAGTTTGAGGAAATTCGCGACTGACACGTTCGCGGTGAAATAATGCAACTGCGATCAGACCAGCCGCGGTGGCTCAGTGGCTAAAACGTTGTGCTGCTGAGCACGAGGTCGCGGGTTCGATTCCCGGCCGCGGCGACCGCTTTTCTGGTGAACGCCCGTGTGTACGAGATTAAACGAGTCAAAATTAATCCGGAGCCCTCCACTACGGCGCGCCTCATCGGCTGCGTTGGGTCGGCGCGTTAAACCCTACAAGCAATCAGCAACTGCGATCAGTTTACCTGCGCTGATGTGAGCACATTTTATTCGCTCGTCTTTAGTGCTCAAACGTTGCCGCGGCTTTTTCGCCTGCGGACTGGGAGGCTTGCACAGCGGCGACCAAACAATGGGCCCCGAAAGCCCCTCCTGGACACGGCTCTCGTTCGCCGCCCAAAGCGGCCGTGAGCTTGCCGATTGTCTCTTCTCCCGTTCAGTGCTCGCTCGAAGGGCGCACAACATTGGCCTCGTGCAAGTTTCACGTAGACTAGACGCGTCTCGCTTTGTTCTCGCCGCTCATGGCACGCATGGATCGAGATGTGGTTACTCAACTATCGCGCCGCGCGCATCGTCGCGGCTTGGCTAATTCCTTGGCTAATCTCCAGCCCCGGCTTCATGCCCGCTTTGGCTGACGAGCCGTGGACGCTGAGTGCAGCCTAACGTAACGCCCGCATCAAACTGAAATCCAAATGCGCGTTTCCGATTCCCTCCCTCGCTCCTTTCCAGCCATGCGTTGCGGCCGGCATTGTTCACGTGCGTGGTTGGATAGCAAAAGGGCGAAAAAAAAAATCATCATCCGGCGATAGTCGTGAGGGAAGCGCGGTCACGATGCATAACGAAAGAGGAACTTGCGTTCATCGGTGATCGCGTCTCCTGAATGCTGCCCTCGTTTCGAGCGCATCTTTTTCCGTTCCGTACCCAGTAGCCGCCGAGCGATGCAGTCTAGTTACCCCGACAAAGCTTGCCAGACGGGGAGACATGTGTAGCGTGTGTGCAGCGGGGTTGTATGAAAACTGAGCAACGTCGTCCCCTCGTTGTCTGGCCATTCGTCCCGACTGGTTGCGCCCACCGTTACGCGACCCAGCAAAACAATCCCGTCAGGGTAGCGGGAGGAATACAGATAGGCCTTCTTGCTGATATTTTTGTCTTCGTTAGCAACCTTCCCGTCGGGGATGTAGTATTAACTTTACTTTTCCTCGCAATTCTCGACTCCCTTGTGCCCTGATAACACATGGCGAGTGGGTCGCTGAAGTGCTCGATTCGGTCCGTGCTTGCAACAGTCTGGAAATTGTGTCCCCAATCGCGCCGCTTCACCCACTCAACCCGGCGATGTGGCAGCGCATCACCTCGTGGTGCCTTGTTTGTGGAACTTGAAAGTTTTAATTTCATGTCCGTTTTTGTCGATTTTGAGCCTCCTCATGGACACAAGGGAGCTTTTAGGCGAAAAGCGGCGCGACTTACGGATGCAGCCAACAATGCGGGATGCATTAGGCAGCGCCCGTCCCTTCTTTCCTTCCCTGTCTGGTGCTTTCGTAAGCTGCGCTGTTCTTCGCTCAAGACGTACCAGTGTTAAGCCCTGCTGGCTGTTAGGATCGCGCTATGCGATTGATTGTGGGGTTCAACGCGCCCACGCAACGCAGGCGATGAGGCGCGCCGTAGTGGATTTTGACCACCTGGGGATCTTTAACGTGCGCCGAAAAGTAGCCCCCCTCGAGTAGCAGATCCAACTGCTAGGCGAGCGCGCACCAAACAACGCCTTCTTTGTTGTTCCTTAAAGGGGCCACGAACACAAAGTTGTACTTTGGTCTATTTGAAAGAACTATATATATAGCCTGTATATAGCCTATATATACTCGGCGCTCCAGCGACGTAGTATGAGTTGAAGTGGCGTAGGATGGGGCAGCACTGAAAACGAAGTCAGTAACTTAACTGCACGTCGCCAACCCGCCGCGGTGGCTCAGTGGCTAAGGCGTTGTGCTGCTGAGCCCGAGGACGCGTGTTCGATTCCCGACCGCGGCGGCCGCTTTTCTGATGGAGGCGAAAACGCCCGCGTGTACGAGGTTTAGTCGCACGTTCAAGATCCCCAAGGGGTTAAAACTGATCCGGAGCCCTCCACTACGGCGCGCCTCATCGCTTGCGTTGCGTCGGCGCCTTAAACCCTACATTCAATCAAAACGTAACGGCACGCCAGCATTGAAGTGATGCGATCAAATGAAACTAGAGGCCGCAGTGCACAGTCACCCAGTCATGTTTCTTGGTGGTGGCTTAGCTTGGCGGCGGCCAATCGCACAAACAAGATTCGTTGGCTTCTTGCAAAAATCGCCGGAACATGGCCAGGGAGTGGCCACCGCATCATCGGTTGTTTGTTTGAAGTGTGCGATTGTTATGGGGACAAAGAAGTCTTTTTTAAGGAACGAAGCTTGTATTCATGGCGCCTTTAATATCCGGCCGACGGCTTTAAACCTGAAGCGATAAACATCTACTCTCCATTGTAAGGACTGCACGTATCAATGAGTCAACAGAGGCCGACAGAGCAGCCGCTGTCTGAAATCCAAGAAGTGCGCATCGCAGAACAATGCGGTCAGCTGCAACACGTTTATCGTGCGGATAGCGACGTATTGTTCCGCCCGCGACATTACCGTGCGGTATCGCCGTCCCAGCTGTCTGCCTCTTCAGCAGTTGCGCGCCGTTCTATTCTATTTCCCACTGCAATAAAAAAAAATCTCCCGTATACCACGCAGAGCTGTGCAAGCTGCCTTATAATTTTTATCGTCAACAGTATGAGCCCCCTGATAATTTACGCCTCAGTCAAACGCACGTAAAACTCAAACAGCAGGAAGAGCCTGGCAGTATTAGGAGAGCTGCTGCCGTTTCTCTACAACATCTGCGAAATTTTCACTCAGACGAGTAACGTTGGAACTAATATAAAACGAAGCTGCCGTCAGCACTGTGCAACCCGCACTCTCGGCGGCCATTTTCTGAGGAGGACATCAACAGCCCTTCTCTGCCATCAGCTAGAGCCACACCTTTATTCAGTGGCTCTACCATCAGCCCCCAAGACGAGAAAGGAGCGCATGCGCTTCCTTCGGCGACGAACTTAGACACAATACGAAGGAATGAAAGGCTACAGTGACAATCACTCAACGGGAAAGTTTCGGTGCCCTAAAGCTGGGCATGCCTGTATACGCTCTGCTCCAACCTTTCTCCTTCTCCAACTTTGTCTTTTTTCGCCCATTTTCCAGTTCTCACGTGCAGGATAGCGAACTAGGCCCTAGCCAGGTTAACTTTCATGCCTTCCTCCCACCTCCTTCATTCCTTCCTTCTGCAAGAGTTTCAGAAACCTATGCTGAACTAATGACGCGGCAGTTCTCACGCGCTCTGTTAAAAAAGGAAACAATGATGTGCACAGGCGCTAGCGCGAAGCATTATATTGATAGCACTCGAATTGTACGCGTTCTGCAGGTGCGCTGAGCCACGTTTTCCTCTTGTTTTGAGTCACAATTGTGAGTCATCCGTAGAATAATGTTAAAAGCACAAGTGCGAAATTTTAGGCGACGTTTCCGCCTTCACTTACGTACAGTAACTCAGTGCTGCGTGGGACAAGCGGCGTGATAACGAGACCAGTTTATAGGCGAGTGGCGTTTTCTTTTTCGTTATGCAACTTGGCAAAGTTTACCTGATAATTTTCTCAGACGCTGAATTCACGAGTTTTTTCCATAATTGACAGCAGTTTGATTCGTGGCGCGGGTGAGCGATAAAGGCCACACAAATACCGCGCTTGTTTGTGAAATATACCTGGGAAGTAGTTAGTTAAAAACAACTGAGCCCTGTTTCTAACAGAAAAATGGTTGAAACGTGAAGCTTTCTCCCGCGCAACCTGAGTGAAAGTCCGTCCAAAATCCAAGCCCCTTCGACAGGAGGCATGTGTTTCATTGTTTTGTGTTTTCTTCACTGTACCAAGCCGGTAATAAAGAAAAAAAAAAGTGTCGGAATGGCCCAGTCGGATAGACGTCGGCATCGTAACGCGAGGGACCCAGGTTTGATTCCGACTACGGGAAGAGATTTTTTTTTTTTTTTTTTTTGTGTGAGGAGCTCTATGTGCCTTCGCTTATCATCATCATCATCATCGTTCCGTGAAGCCTATTGTAAAGTTGGCTTTCCGGCAGCGCGTTTTGCTCGAACATCGACGCCATCATTGAGGCACGGAAAGGTTAGCTTTAACAAGTTAAAATAAACGTACCGTTCAGTGGCCGTCGGTTTAGTACTCGATTTGCAGGCCGCGCTGTTCCGCAATATAGCTCACGTATACTTGGCACGCTGCAGACTTGATTCGCACATTCCGCTCACGCGCTCGCTGCGCCTGAAGCACGCACGCCCGTGGACGCATCGATTTCGAAGTGAGTCAGTTGCGAATTCTCTGTACTGTAGTGATGGGCAGTTTACGGGAATTTAATCCATTGCTTAGATGTAATGCAAGCGGGCGTCGGCGGCGAGTCAGCATCGGCATTTTTTCATGCCTGAATGGACTTTTAACACCGCGGGCCTTTGTGGTGCGTGCTTGATCGCGCAAAAAAACAAACAAACAAAAAAGCCTGTCTCGTTTGCACAGCCGTGTATGCTGTTTTGAGAATTCCCACGTTCCGAAGCGAAGAATTTCCACCTTCCCATATTTGGTGATGCTAACGTAAGAAATTCTCAAAACGCCACTCAGTCGGTCTAAACATTTTTTCGTGGTCTGCTGCAGGATTCGAGCCAGCGAGCTCCTTGCTTTATTTTGTTTTCGTCCACATATCTGCAACCGCTCAAACGTGTCTTAAAGTGGAAGGTTCCTGCTAAATCATTATTATTGTTACGCACTATTTTGTGTGACCGTCGCTTCTGCCGCGTCGCCTCTTTAGCTCTCTAAGTTTACAGCGCTTTTACATGGTTCAACTAACGCTTTCAACAAATCCTTTTTACCTACAGCCATTGAAGACTGGAATAACCTGCCTGAATCCATAGTGCACGAACAAAACCCCTTAAAATTTAAACAGCTAACCGCAAATCATTTGATTTGTTAGCAAAATTTACAATTGTTGCCGTTTTCTTCCACGAATATTTACTTCCTTCTGTTGACACTGTTTTTATCGTGTAGTTCACTCACGATTACGCTTTGTACCATTGACAGTCATGCATCTGTTGAACTGTGCATTTGCCTCCCCCCTTATGTAATAAATATCCCGCAAGGGGCCTTTAAGGGTTCAATAAATGATGAAGAAGTAGAACTCGCCTCTCCGGCATCTGCCTGGTCACGTTCGGCTGTGCGGCATGAGCTATTGCCAAAAATACTGGCACTTTGTCTGCCGCGGTAGAGACAAAGTACCAGGACTAGCACTTTGTCTGCCGCGGCTACTGGTACTATCTGCCGCGGTAGCTCAGTGGCTGAGGCTTTTTGCTGCTGAGCTTAATGACGTGGGTTCGATCCTGGCCGTTTTTCTGTGGAGAGGACAGACGAAAACACCAATGTGTCGATATTTCGGCACAGATTAAAGATGACCGTGTGTTCTATCCAACAAAACAACCACCAGCACCACCCACCGGGTGTTCGTAGTCCTCCACGTATACGGCTAGCCGCTAGCCCTGCCGTGGTGTAACTTCGGCTCGTAATGACGATGATGATGATTGCTAGTAGTATCCCCTTTGTAGCGGGGTGGTGACGTGTCATCGTACCAAAAAAAAAATCCAATATACCTATATGTTTTATACTCTTTGTTTAATACTAGCGCTACCCTTAGGGCATCCGCAAAAGCTTAGTAGGCACAAAGTACTTATTTTTTTCTGTTGCAGGTGGTAGCTGTCCTAGGCAATATTACCCTCTCTGCTTTTCGCCCATCAGCGTTCTAATCTTCTTTTCGTCGCCTCGACAGCCTTGAAGTTAATTCTCTCTGTGCTACCCTTAAATCCTAGGGCTTTTGGAAGTAGAATATTTCCGTCATGGAAATTTGGATGACTAACCTCTTATTCTAGACCCGCCTCG
The DNA here is from genome assembly GCF_048455015.1 of Haemaphysalis longicornis. Classification (NCBI taxonomy): domain Eukaryota; kingdom Metazoa; phylum Arthropoda; class Arachnida; order Ixodida; family Ixodidae; genus Haemaphysalis; species Haemaphysalis longicornis. Next base: position 151,282,298 of record NW_027526203.1, on the reverse strand, counting down.
GTGGCTCAGTGGCTAAACGGCCGCGGCGGCCGCTTTTCTGGTGGGGGCGAAAAGCGAAAACGCCCGTGTGTACGAGATTTTGCCGCACGTTAAAGATCCCCAGGTGGTCGAAATTAATCCGGAGCCCTCCACTACGGAGCGCCTCATCGCCTGTGTTGAGTCGGCGCGTTAAACCCTACAATCAATCAATCAATCAATCAATCATATTAGAAACTGTGCACCACTCACTCGGTGCCACGTAATTTCCAGGTAGAAGCTGAGTTTGCTACGAAAAAGGCAATGCTAGTCGGTTCATCTCAAGCGGAACGTGCAACTGCCGCGTTGTTACGTGATGTGATATACGTATACGTGGCGTCACCAAAAAGCTGTACCTCACGCAACGAAAGCTGTACTTCTGGCGAATCTCCGTTAAACCACTCATACCCGTCCTACACTGCCAAACTCGTTATGGCTGAGAACCGACTCGTACAGTTTAAACTTTCCTGTCAGTATATCCCACGCAACGAAAGCTGGGACTTCTTTGGTGCGCAATTTAGAACGCGCGCACTTCAGTGCTTTCGTCCATTCCACATTGATTGTTCGTTTCGCCCGGTTGTCGCAGTTAACGACCATAGCAGAAGAGCCGTCAGAGCTGTAGTGGTCGCGAGAGGCAATCCGTTGCTCCGCGTCGTGGCGAATAAAACTGATCGCTTGCGCCCCCCCCCTCGTCCGCCTCCCCCCTAGCTGGCAGCGATCCATTGCAAATGAGTACGCGGGCTATCGACGCCAGGCCGTAAATTTCTGAATGCACCGGCGTTCCGATATCAGCTTTGCTGCGCTTATCTCTCTTATCGCATGTAGGGCCGCCTGCTTGGAGATAGGGGAGGCGTATCATTGCGTGTCGTCCCTCCGGTGACGCATCGTTACGCTTCTGTCTCTCTCTCGCAGCCCATGCGTCGTTCTTCCTGGCGGGTTTGTTAAAAGCGAGCCTGCTGTCTTGTTGCGCGCATCTGGAATTGATTGCCGTCGGGATAGCCAGCCGATAAAAAGAACAGATCTAGAAAGTAGAGCAGCGTGCGACCGTAGACGGCTTCGTAGACCGGCGGGACTCGCCGGTCGAGATTTTGCCGCGTACGTGCTCGGAAAAGCGGTCCCAAGATAGCGGGAAACGGAGAGATCAAGACGGTTTTTTTCCGATTCAGCGCATGCGTTTAGAAAGGAGGGAACGCTGACTGCTTCAAAATCATCGACGGTATGGCGCGGCACAATAAGGGGATGTGAAGAGAAATAAAAACATTGCTTGCAGTCTCTCCTGTGGGACTGAAATGTAAACAATAGCACCTGCGTTCGATGTGCGTGTCGCTGTGTCTTGCCTAAAAGTACCTGAGGAGAAAAGCAGGCGTCTGCTGCTGCTTGTACTGTTCTAGCATAGCGTTTGCTTTGTGGCCAAGAAGGCGCCCGGGGTTTTCCACGCAGGGTTACGCGCCACGCAGCGCGGTCACCTACGCTTTGTCCCCACCAGCCCACACAGCGGCTTCAACAGATGCGATTAGTGTGGCCCCAGTCTACAGGCGGCCGTTTCCAAAAGCTGTTTTTGGGCCGCAAATCAAAACCTAAACGCTCAAGTGTGACCGAACTATTTCATAACAGTACGAAAAAAAAAAGGTGGTTTGACCCACCGCGGTGGCTCAGTGGCTAAGGCGTTGCGCTGCTGAGCACGAGGTCGCCGGTTCGATTCCCGGCCGCGGCGGCCGCTTTTCTGATGGAGGCGAAAAGCCAAAACGCCCGTGTGTACGAGATGATCCCCAGGGGGTCAAAACTAACCCGGAGCCCTCCACTACGGTGTGCCTCATCGCCTGCGTTGCGTCGGCGCGTTATACCCTACATTCAATCAATCAATCGTTTGACGCCACGTCAAATACCGAACCTATCAGAGTTCGAGGACAGTGCTCTTCGTCACTGTGAGTAAATTTGTCGGCCACGTGGCAAATCCGGGATCAATTTTTTGACGCATGTGCCCTATGGGGAGTTTGGAAGAGCTGCGATTGTTCAGGTCGTTGTAAGCTCTGGTTGGTTCCCAGGCAGCTGGACTCGAAGGCGTGCGCGGTATGTGTCGAGTCGTTTAGCTGAAATCTGCCAAAGGGAATAAAATAGTTGTTCCTTTCTGCCGGTGGACTTGGCCCTGCGGTTCCATTTCTGTACCGTCTTCCGCAGTGACGCTGCGTGCGAGCCTTTGTATGCACGCATAGTATGGTGCTAGCCCCAACATCGCCCGGTGGCAACGACGACCTGTCCGAAGAGCAATCGCAAGCCTCGGTGGGCGTCGTGAGAGCATCCCCACGGGGAAAGTTGCGAGCGTCGTGTCGGTGCCGCGAAGCGATTAATTTTCCGGCGCGTACTCGCAATTAGTATTCTTCACGAGCTCGCGTTACTTCCTTACGCCGCCCCCATTGAGGTATTTCTGCATAGCGTCGACTGTGCCGATGTTCTTCCATTCCTGGCGCTCCGAAATCCAAAGTTGTCCGCAGACGCCTTGCAGACGCCACAAGATAAGCTACTGCTGGGCCCTTCTGCTCCTCCTCCGGTGTTTACAGTCGCCGGGCGGGCTGTAAAGAAGAGGGGACGTTTCGGTGCCCGCCGGAGATTAGGCCGGCGCGTTCACCGCAGGTGCGGGGAGGTACGAAGACGAACGGCCAGGCGCTGGCGTCCAAAGGTCACCTTGCAGGGTTGCCGCACCGCGGTCCGGGAATGCGTCGCCTGAGGGCAAGGGAGCCGCTGAGTCATGCTACTGCGCGGCCACTCGTGCCTCGGAAGGTTAGATCCGCCACCGGGGAGGAGTGCGTGGTGCGAGATGTATTCGCCGCGCCGTCTCGGAGGGCTCCCGGCCGCCCACTGCAAACGCGCAACCCTCGTCCCCAGCGCTGCCCTACGGCGGGGATGCGTTTGCAACTTTTGGAGTTGGCGGTACTGGCCCGCGCCGTCACTGCGCGGCATCTCGGCCGATACGCAACAGTGCGCGCACAAGGACGGCTCCGGCGGGCCTCTTCTGATACGCACAGCCTTCCGCGAAGTACAATACGAAAACAGTTATACGAAAAATGATGTCCCGGATTCGTTCGAACTGCCATTTACCAGGAGGCAAGAAATGAGACGGCAAACGGTTTCTCATGTAGCGTTTTTCTCGCACCTTAATTCACTGCCGCGTTTATTGTCACGCTAGCGCTTGATGTTTCCAAATGCTCGTTCGCTGGGGGGATGTTTATAAGCTGTGCTGTCAGCTTTACTGGCATTCCATGGTCTACTTGGTTGTGCTTGATTTACAGGATGCTCCGAAAACTCGCAAGCGCAAGTCGAGGTGGCCACGTGGTCCATACAATCTGCCATTATTCGACTCATAATGGAATTGATCTTCTTATACCCCTGCTACACTGGGGTCCAAATGTCATTTGAACCAAATGTCATTTGACTCAAATGGGTTGCTTCAAATGCCATTCAGAATCCGCTGTGCTACACTACAATTTCGGTGGCATTTGAAAGCTTTCACAACTGTTCTCTGTGCTGTAGTGGCGCTGTTGTTGCCCCGTTCCGTTTTCGTACACTAATACAACAATTAAACTTAGGAGCAGTCCGAGGCAGTAAAATGATATCAAATTAGAAGAGACACCAGTTTTGACTCTAAATATGGCTGCCTTGCGTTGTTTTTGTTTGTGTTTTTTGCATGACCCACTGGTTTTCAGAGTATGAAAATTAAATATGTTGATTTCGTATTTTAAGTAAATAAACAGTGAACAAAGTTTCACAAACAACAATATTTTGTTTGTTTTACGTATGGAAGTATTATATTTTTTTATTGCCGATCGAAGACGCTGCGTCCGAGAGTGCTGGAAATGACATTTGAAATCTGAAATGTCTCTCTCGGTGCTCATTTGGCTCAAATGTCATTTGAGCCAAATGGCATTTAAAAACCTAGTGTAGCAGCACAACTTGACATTTGAGCCAAATGGCATTGGGTTCAAATGACATTTAGACCCCAGTGTAGCAGGGGTATTACACGACTAGTCCAGTACAGTGTGCAAGTAAGCCGATACCAACCTTTGATTTCGAGTGGTCCAAGAGCGACAGAGCTTCTCCTGCTTTGCGAGCACGTGCGTCTGCCGTGTGTTCCTCGCTGCTGTTCCTCGCCGTGTGTTCCTCGATGCAGTGGTGGTCGTTGTTTTCGCGCTTGTTTGGCTGATCGAGTTTGCATTCGGTGGTAACTGATGCAGAGCCAGAAAAGGTTACAAGGTGCTGATTGGGGCCTCCGAAGTATGTAACTGATATAAGGCGTTTACGGGTATTCACGCGCCCACGAATTCAACCGTCACGATCTTGAGTGTGTCGTCGCGCTGGGTGGTCTAAAGCCCGTTCTACATGGTGCGAGTTTCGCCCGCGAATTTGCAGCTGTGGCGCCGCTCGTGCGGCAAAACGATCATTTGGCAGTTTGTCACAGCAACGAGAATAGATCCTTTTGTCGCACAAGTGGCGCCACATCTGCGAATTCGCAGGCGAAATGTGCACAATTTAGAACGGGCTTTTGTTTCTGAATCTCCGAAAATGTGGTGCTGTTTTAAGTAGCGCTTCTGGCTGGTATGGAGCTTTGCAACTCTTTATCTAATTCGGAGTGCGTCTCTTTTTCGTTTGCCGATATCCCTGCGAGAGCGTGATAACAAAGGCGGTTGTCTTGTTTTCTTTTTGGGGGAATGACATGCGATTTGTTTACATTGCTTCTGAAGTTTTCTGCAGGAGGTCAATATACCGCAAGCAGAAGCGATTTGAAGAAAAATATTGTGCTGCTAGGCCTAAAAAATCGAAATGAGCAACAAATCGGAAAGCGAAGGTTTAGGAATAAAGTAATTTATCCCTTTCTGTGGTGGCCGTTCTCATTGAGGCGAAAAACTAAAATGTATGTGTGTCGAGATTTTGGATGTCGGGTATTGAAGATTTCCAGGTGGTTTGAATCAATCCGCAGCCGTCCACTATGGGGCGCTCCCAGCCCCGCCGTGTCTTGGGAACTTTAAACCGCGAAAAATTTAGCTGCAATACGCGCGTAATATTTCCCGCGGAAATCTTGCGCGCCTTCCCAGTGCAACCGAATGTGGGTGACGACGGATCGTGGCTTGTTTGATACCGGGAAAGCTCTCATCCTGTAACAGTAGCACGAATAAAAACGCGTTACAGCGAAGCTGTCTTGTGCTAGGTTCTGGCCAAACTTGCGTCCGTCTATCGGGTCGCGTCCACAAAGAATCGCTCGCTGAATAACTAGTTTAAAATTCTCTCAATTTAATGTAGGTACCTTAAAAAAATACGCTGAGATTGATTGCTAGGACGACTCTATAATTACGCCAAGCTTCATTAACTTGTCATGATTAGTTAGTTTTGCAGCGAAGTTACAAAAACCTTACACAATTCCCGTCTGCTCCTTCTGTTGTCACTGCATTGCCGTCTACGAAGAGAGTGTAGTTGACAAAACCAGCGGTAATTCTTGTATTGTCGAAACTATCGCAAAACAAATGCCGTGAGAATTAATATAGCATAAATTCAAAGTAAGTTTCTGTGTGTCTTTATTGTATAGTGAGTCACCATACGTAACTCATTTTATCCATCAATACAACTTCGTGGTTCTTCCATATTCATGGTATTGGAAGGGTTCTAAAGTTCTTCCTTCATAATCTGAAAAATAAATTTCGTGCACATACCCTGGAAGAAACTCAACAAATAGTGAATGCGGAACCTGATAAATTATTCAGGAATAAATCGTTCCCGATAAATTCAAAGCATTTGGAATTATACGTCAATCCGGAACACTTCGAACGTAGACACGCTTGCAACGAGTTTAAATGCCTGTGTTACCGAAACGTTCTGTACCGAAAACGCCTGACTCGGGGGAGGCAAGCGTCTCTCGAGCAGTCATCAACCTCGACTTCCTCATTTCCCTTTAGAGTTGGGTTTCCATTGCGTTTCCATGGACGGGGCCAAAAACACTCCGGCCGCATCTCGGTTACTATGCTTGCAACCGTGCGGCCTGCAGAAACTAAACTTGGCAACGGATGCCTTACAGTTCAGTCAGAGTTATCGCAGAACACAAAGTAGTCGATACAAAACGACGCCCAAGTAAAAAGCGGAGATGTCTGAAGCGCTCGCTTTGGCGGAAGGTCTAGAAGGAGGGCGAGTCGCAGGAGAGATCTGCAGCGACACGGTCGTCCGTCCGTAACCCGCCCCCTCTCTGCCGACAAACGGTCACTGAGCCGCTTCCCACCACTGTCTGCCGCCAGTTCCGAGAAAAAGGGGGCACGTTGGCAGAAGGGCCCCCAGAAGCTAAAAAGCGGTGAGACAGATACCGGCTTCGCGGCGCCGGAATCGTTTGCCGTGACTGTGACAGTCCGTGACGGATGCGTCGCCGTCTGCGTACTTTGGGACCGCGCTTTGCCCACATTTCCGCAGGGCTCCGCCCCTCCGTCCGCGATAACGTCCGATTTTAAGGTAAAAACCTCTCAGCTCTGTTTCGCGGAGCGCGCTGTGAGGTGCAGCAAGTTCATGTTCAACAGCAGATAAACAGGAAGTCCAGCTAGGTTTCCACGTTGACATTCTTGGAAAGTTTTAAGCTACCCATAGTTTTTAAGGTGAACTGATATGTTGTTGGGCAAAGGGATCGAAGGGCGCGGATGCGGTAGTCCGCGCATCATGGCTAAAACTAGCAGGGGTAAGGAGGGCCGTGCTTCTGTATAGAAACTTGCTCCCACAATGGGTGGAAAGTGTGATTGTAGGGTAGCCACTTATACCTTTTTACATTCCAGCGAGCTCTTGGAAAATGTTGAGTAAGAGAAATTGAGTTAAATAAGTTCCAATCTTACGCGTGGACCTTCGCCGCGTCCTGATTGCGTGGGAGGAGCACATATCCAACAATGTGAGGTCGGCAGGTTGAAACCAAGGGCTGAGAACATACGTGAACTGAAAAAAAAAAAATAACAGAACAAAAAACAAATAAGAAACGAAGACATACCAGCTGTACCCGAATTTCTATAGTTAGTATAGCTTTGGGTCGTTTCATCACTATGGCGGAAAATATGCGAGGAGCTTTAATCTGAGTTACGCGTGCACGCAGCTACGTTGAGGTGTGCTCTGCCTAGCGAGGCGTTTTATATCGTTGTCTTGCTTCTGGATTGACTTTCGCCCTAATTCTCCCCGGATGGGGCACGTGCGGTGAAGTTTCCTCTTTAAGCGCCCAGTCAGCGTGCTCGTCGTTCCGTCCATCGAGACAAGTGCTCATTAGGCGCTTTCAGATTGCGCCCTCCGCTCCCTACTTAGCTCGCCACGGCGGCTCGCCAGAAGCTCCCGGTCCTCGCGGGCCCAGGCGGGAGCAAATTGCGGGCTCGTCTCATTGCCCCCCTCATGTGCACGCGCGTGCGTGTGAGCCGAGTGCGAAGGCGGAGGGCCGCTCTGGCCCCTCTTTTACCAGGAAAAAATGTACCCGGCTACAAAGAGCAGTACACAAAACGCGCCCCGCCCCGCTTTGCTTTCAGTCTGAGCCACGTGTGGAACTGTGCACAGGCGCGACTGGCGAACTACTTTCCTGCCCTGCCCTTCTTGGACAGTTTCACGTACACCTGCGCTTATTAATGACTGAGCTCAAGCGGCCACATGTTAGGCCTGTGGGACATCGTTAAACAACCGCAGTGCGCACATATTTAAGTCGCACCCTCAAAAGCGATAGGATCGGGAACGGGATAAATGAATGGTTTCCTGCTGGGACGATTCTTGGTGCGTTCTAATTTCTAAACGTGGTCCGTAGCCTTCGGTGCTTTATTTTTAGCACCACTTCTACCGTACGCGCTGAAGTGTCGTTGGCCTCAGGGGCAGCTATGAAATGTCTGTTGCATATGTCGCCTTAGTGACATAAGGTTGAAGGAAAAAAAATGGGTGACGATTACGATACTCCCCAATGCGCAATTTGAGCGCAGCGCGCACTGCAGTCTTCTCGGCGACATCGCATGGCTGCGGCGTCTCAGAAACTGGTCGCGTCATCAGCGAACGCACCACGGCTCTGGGGTTCTCGTAGCGCGTCGCCGCCGGGGAGCACGTCCCGCGCCGCATCGGCGTACTTAGCGTCACTAAATAAGCTTATTTAGTGACGCTAGGCGTACCTCCCTCCCCCTCACACGTTCGCCATGCTTTCATGCTCCGCTTTCCTGCTCGCTCTAGCTTCGGTGGCCTCTTCGTTCTCTCGGTTACAACAAGGCCGGCGCCGAGGGACGACGCGAAACCACAGGAGTGGGCGATTAAGCGCTGCGCACTAAGGGGTCAGTGCGTGTTGGCGCATCGAGCCTACGGATTTCCGCGGGCAGCCACACCCTGGTGGAAATTCTAGCAATAATTTGATTGGTTCCCTATTGCTGTCCGCCCTTTGAGATGATGCTTAATCTAGGCGATTTATGAACCCCCCGTTCCGCCATTCTGACTGAGTCTCCGGAGGCATCTGTTTGTCAGTTTGTTTACGTGGCACGCTTTGTAAGCACTGGTGGGGCCACCACCACTCACCAATTCGGGATGGTGGTCAACTCTGCGGCTTTAAAGCAAAAGTGCAGCTTTCTCGTTGGACGTTGAATGAAAGCGTGACAGACGTGCAGTGGTGTGGTTTTGCAAATAGCCCTAGGCGTTTGTTCTGGGGCGTCAGATCCACACTCTGTTTAGGCAGCAATTGCACTGGTACACTCAGTACCCGTGCAAACAGTCGCGATCACGCGTAGCCGCGTATCCGTGAACACGCGTATGCGGCATGTTGGGCAGCCGATCGGGATCTTTTCCTCCTGCCATCTTTTCGCTTTTCAATGCTTGAACGAAACATTACTAACGTGTTTACCAAAGATCCGATGCCTGCACATGTGTTGCACCTCAACATCTGGACCACCCATTGGGGTTCCTCGCGAGAGGCCCTATAGCTCTTGGCCCAGACAAAGTTAGTTAATAGAATGCCGACATTTTCACTTCTATCGTTGTTTTAGCGTGGTCCTGTACGCCTGTCACTTTGAACCATAACGTGTTTTTATTGCGGCAACTTTTATTAGTGAGCATGCATTGATCTAGTGGACAATTACGCACCATGTATGGCGCTGTTTAACTTTAGCAGCCATTGTGCCTTTAAAACCTATCGTCGTAATGGTGATAGTACGTGGCGTCTCTCCTCACGTCTTACAGGCCAGTGTCCCACAAGTAACCTCGCATTTTTGTGTACGTGCTTGTAAGAAATATTTTAAAGCGAAACTTTCTGTGTCTCACTAATGGCGCATGCCGCGTCGAAAACGCACTGCAGGAAAGAACGTTCTGCGAATATGATGATGATCGTGGGTAAAGTGAAAGAAAAGAAACTCTTCCCGTGGTCGAAATCGAACGTGGTCCCTCGCGTTCCGAAGCCGACGTCTATCCTATCTAGCCATTCCAACACAGCCAGAGCAGTTTGGATTTGAAGAGGGAAGCATGGACGTGCACCCATCGGGGATACATTGGTCGCACTTCGCACAGGGCTGGTATAATTGGAGATCTATAGGAGAGGCCTTTGCCCTGCAGTGGGCGTAGATAGTCCGATGATGATGATGATACATGGACCTGCAAACTTAGAGAAATCATCCGCCCCTCCGTCTAACGACGATGGTTGAACGCGAAGCGTTCTTCGTGCGAAATAAAATGGCTAAGGGTCAAAGTCAGACCCCCTGATATGAAACGCCCATCCTGCATGCGAGTCAGTCAGAGTTCAACGAGTGAAAGCCGAAAACGTCGTCGACAACCAACGGCAACAACCAAACTCGGACGACAACCAACGAATCCCTCACGAGATAGCTTCGTGTTCAGCCATCGTCGTCGTTAGACGGAGGGAGTGCGTGACATCCGCGCTTATTTCGTTCTTGCTTCTTATTAGACCGAGTCAAGCCGGGACGTCCATGTGTGTGCGTGTGTGTCATACGTGTTTACAAACAGAAGAGCACGTGCAGATGCAGCGCTTCGCGAACAATGAGCCGCGTCTGTCGTCGGAGAGTGCGGCTGTACGTAGAGACTAGCAGCTGCGGCTCGGATTTCGCCTCGTTGAGCGCGGCGGCGTGCTTGTAGCACTTTGACTCGGGGACGGCCCCCGCTAAAGCTGCTGCTGTGCTCGGAAGGTTTCTGCGAAAAAAAAAGCACGCTTTGCGGTAACCCAATGCCTACCCCCGCCCCGCTGTGTTCTCCTCGCAACTCTCGTCCTGGTTTTCGTCGACCTTCGCGCTGTCTTTTGCACTGTCCTTTGGAAGACCTTGGCTCCGAGTCTGTTGCGTCCAGAACTGCCGAAATGGCCGGTCAATTGAGCTTCGCACTAGTCCGTAAGCGGATATCTGCAGCAATTTTTTTCTTCTCTCCTGGCCAGGCGTGCGATGAGATTGAGATGTTCGCTCTGAAGTAGCTATTCGTGCGAACTTCGCCTGACGAAAATTCCAGGTAAATTCATACTTCAAAGGGATTGCTGAGGTCACAGGATTTGGTGGCAGCTGTTCGGTTGATAAAGGCGGGCGTCATCGTGCGGTCGTGTTGTGCCTGTCTCTAAATAGGGCTCTGACGTTCAGTTTATGACTACCGAGTCGCTGCAACGGCAGCGCACCGCAGCGAGATTGAGCAGCGGCCACTGCGATGCGCTACCGTTTATGACTTTCAGTTTATAACTGTGCGTGCGAAGCAGGCGTACGTTCCCTTGCTCTGCGCGGGTGGTGTGGTATAACGGCTTGAGAGAGAACAGTCGCCCAGCAGGCGGCAGTCGTGCCGACGTATGCTTGTTTGTTTCAGACCTGTTTATTCGCTCGAGTCATGCCGCTCAGCACCGGTGTTAAGCTGTATTTCCAAAACACATATTCCGACAGATAACAGATCATTAAACACCAGGACTCAAGAGCAATGGGAGGCCGCCTTTCTCAATTCTCACCCCGACTCACAGCAACTACTCGTCCAACTGGCGGAAGATGCCGCTAGGGCCCAAGGAGTCATGGCCGCCATCTAAGGGGGTCAGGTGACTTCCTCCCTAGCGCCCCCTTCCTTCCACCAGTTTGGGCATTCTCATAAAGTTTATTCTCTCTCTCTTGGCACATCGGATGGTCTACACTCGTGCGATATTGCCAGGAAATAGGCAGAGGTCCAAATAATATGCAGTAGCCGACCGATTTTTCGGACCTGGAGGGAAACTTAATGTAGTCCGAATAAAAGAGCAGTCTAAAAAATCCCTGAGTCATTACTCCTATGGGACAACTGGTGGTTCCTCGGGGAAGTCCGAAATATCCTGAAGACCAAATTTTCGGTGTTCGAAAATTCGGATTTGCTGGATTCGGACTAATTTTTCGTTCCCCTCCAGGTCCGAAAAATCAGTCGGCTACTTACTACCCGGTATCGCTGCTTTAAAATGTGAGACCACTGCGGATTTTTTATCTCATCACCAGTACGTTATACTACTGCTACTACTACTACTACTCGTGGAAAGTAGCTGTACTGCACTGATTCCATAGCCCGGCAGGCTCACTCACGAGTGCGCTCATACACCCAGCATTCACCACTCATGAGTGAGTGGTGAGTGAGCCTCGGCATCGTTTTGAACTGGCGAGTGTCAGTGCGAGTGACTACGAGCTCCACGCGCAGTGAGCCCCGCTTACCACTCGCGAGTGCGAGTGCCCCTCGCCGTGAGCCCGGGTCATTCTCGCGAGTGCACTCGAGCTACTGGCGCCATTTGCGGGGCTTACCGCGGTGAGCGCTATCATTGCGCTTGTACTCGTTGTTGGCTATTCGTCGCAGAGCCGCTCGCTGTAATAGTTGTTAATGGCGGGATTGCGTTTAGCTTCGGAAATATGTCGTCACTGATGTCCCGCTATGGGGCACCCTAGAATTAATTCTCTGGTGGCGTGTTGATTTATGAGTGATTTGGATGGCCTTCTGACGCAGTAATGCACTAATGCTGTTCGGTTTCATGACTCATGGAGGGTTTGCTGCACACACTCACGTGCGAGTGGTGACGGTGAATGGTGAGCGTGAGTGAGTATGAGTGGTGAGCGTGAGCGCGAGTGAGTGCGAGTGGTCACGGCGAGTGGTGAGCGTGAGCGCGAGTGGGTGCGAGTGGTGAGGGCGACTGGTGAGTGTGAGTGCGTGAGGAAAAATATATATTTTATGGGTGAGTGTGAGTGAGTGGCGGCCAGTCTTGCCGAGGTATGCTTGTTTCCTAGCGCCGGCTGCCATTGCCCCTTAAAACCGGAAGTGCCTCCCTTTTCGTACTTTCAGCTCCCCTAACGGGCACGCCACCGTGCAGGCAGCAGATAGCTGCAGAACCAGCTAATCATCAATGTCAGAGGCGCATACATGCGCAGGGATTTGAGGAGGAGGTCCCATTGGCGAAGACTGTTAGGGGGACCTCCTGTGCATACGAAGTAGTTTAAAATACACAACAGCGCGCGGATAGTACACTGAGAGGACCACGGCAGCGGCTGAGTGAAATGCGAAAGTAAGCTGACAGGTTATAGTAAAAAAAAAAAGACAAACGGAACTGCAGTTTTAACAAAACTAAGGGAAATACAAACAACATAATACAAAACGTCACTACAGCCAAGTGACATACAAAATGATTGTTTAGCTCGTTTTTCATTCAGTAACTTCTGATATGCAGATGTCGATATTTTCAACGGTGCACTCCAGAGCAGAATATCGCTTTATTCTCTTTCATGACACAGTGCGGTTTCTTTTGTTATGTCCGACGGATTGTATTGTTCTCTGGTAGTACGCGGCGTGCTGTCTTGCTGTTAGCGTCGTATGCTGGTCATTGCTCTCAATTCGCTCGTTCGTCTGACGAAATTGTTTTCTCATTGTGTCGTAATAGTTCGAATCGTGCTTTGTTATATGTAGATATTTATATTTCATCTTAGTGATTTTGTGTTTTCAATGTATTGCATTCTTTAGCTGCTGTATACACGCACGTTTCTGTGACCCGTCTGACCTCTAATGCACGTGTACAGCGTTGTAGTCCCGGTTCGGTCTTGATTGTAAGAAGCGCTATAATCGGTGACAACTTAAGAATGGCACCGATGATGATGATGATGATGATGATTTCTATTGGTTTCCCCTTTGTATCGGGGTGATGACATGTCATCTTACCAAAAAAGACTAATATACCTATGTTTTACACTTTTGGTTCAATACTAGCGCTGCTTAGGGCAGGCACAAAAAGCTTATTAGGCACAAAATACTTTTTTTTTCTGTTACAAGTGGTAACTGTCCTAGGCAATATTCCCCTCTCTGCTTTTCGTCCACCAGCATTCTAATCTTCTTTTCGTCCCCTCGACAGCCTTGAAGTTCACTTCCTCTGTGATACCTTTAAATCCTAGGGCTTCTGACAGCCCAATATTCCCTTCATGTAGATTTGGATGGATACCCTCACATTCTAGCACGATGTGCCGCATAGTTTCTGTTTCTTTTCCGCAGACCACGCATACCCCATCATTTTGTGAATACTTCCCCACAAAACTCTTAGTTCGCAGGCAACCTGCTCTAGCCTCAAAAAGCAAAGCACTGCCCTGGGAATTATCGTAGAAATTTTCCTTTCTGATGTTCATCTTCTCAGCCCTGTACATCTCTAACGACGTTTTGGCTTCCATTTTTTCCCTCCATTTATTCGTTTCAATCTGCCTTGCCTCTTTTTTGGTTACCTTGGCTGTTTTGGATTCCCCACTGTTCTTTCCGTATTTCATCGTTAGCCTTCTAGTCTTTCTTAACCACTGCGTGTCCACGCTTTTCAAGTATAGGTACCTAAAAACCTTAGCTGCCCACCTTCGTTGATCCATTGCCCTCAACCTCATCTCAAAGCATATTTTACTCTGAGCTTCTCTAACTTCAAACGACGCCCAGCCCATATCTCCCTGAACTGCTTCGTTAGTTGTTTTTCCATGCGCGCCTAAGGCCAGACGTCCTACCATTCTCTGGTTTACTTCAAGGCTTGATAGAACGTCTGATTTTAAGCAGAGTACAGCATTCGCAAACGTGAGACCCGGAACCATTACTCCTTTCCACATTCCTCTTACTACTTCATATTTGTTATACCCCCACAGAGCTCTATGCTTCATTATAGCTGCGTTTCGCTTTCCCTTAACCTTAAGTTGCTCCTCGTGAGTACTTAAGTAGCTATCCCCTTCGTTTATCCACACTCCCAAATATTTATATTCCTTGACTCTAGGTAATTCGCCTTGCTGGATAGACACTACGTCGGTGGTAGCGTCATTGAAAACCATTATTCCTGATTTTTCTGCACCGAAATTTAACCCGAGGTCAGTGGCTTCCTGGCCGCAAATATTTATTAGCCGCTGCATATCGGTCTGGTTATCAGCTAAAAGAACAATGTCGTCTGCGTATAACATTCCCGGAATATGCTGTTGTACCACTTCGCCTTGCAGCATATGGGTTAGGCTAAACCCTACTTGACTTTCTTCCAGTTTCTTTTCTAACCCTGCCATGTAAAGCATGAACAGTATTGGGCTCAAAGGGCATCCCTGTTTCAGTCCCCGATGGATGTTGACCTGCCGGGCGCATTTCTGTCCTTCCCAAGTAAGGTGCACTCTATTGTCTTTATAGATTGCTATAAGGAACTGTACTAACTCGTCATCTAATCCCTGGAGTTTCAACATTCTCCACAGCCGTTCTCTGTTTACGTTGTCATATGCCCCTTTAATGTCCAAGAACGTAATCCATAGTGGTCTATTCTGTGCTTTCGCAATTTCAATGCATTGCGTTATCACGAACAGATTGTCATCCAGTCGCCTGTCTTGTCTAAATCCATTCTGCAGTTCCCCAAGTATTTCATTTTCTTCCATCCATGCTTGAATTTCTGATTTTATCGCCTGCATTACGAATCTATACACCACTGACGTTACTGTGAGTGGTCTGTATGACTCAATACTGGCTTTGTCTCCTCTGCCTTTATATATTAAATTCATCCTACTTTCTACCCAGTCCTCTGGTACTTGTTTGGTTTCTATTGCCGCTGTGCCTTGCCGCTGTGCCTTATCACCGTAGCCGGATGTTTCTCCGCGCGGCGAAAGTAGGGCGTCACTGGGAACATTTTGAACATGGCGTGAGCCGTTCCCATGATTTTTTGGACTTAATATGCTTATAAACGACTCCAGTGACGACAAACAAACTGCGTGAGACAAGCCAGACGATATCACGCATTCATAGCAAACCCCTTTCAAAACGCGCGCGCACTGACGTCACGGGTCCGGCGCTTTGGCTTAGTGATACACTACATGAGGTGGTGCCGAGTGAAAAAAAAAAAAAAAAAAAAAACGCGCATTCCCGACTGTGCGAAAGTGGATGTTCAGCCAAGCTGCTGCAAACACCACACCTTCCGCTGGGGTTTATTTGCTTTAGAATAACGGTAGTGACAATCGCTTTGTGGCCGTCTACATGGCGGACCTCCGCACAGTCGGTATTTGGCTCCAGCAGCAGCGAGTATACGCGCTTAGTGATGGTCACGTTGTGTGAGTTCGGGTACTCGCACGAAAGGCGAAATCCCGTTGGCAAGCGGTGGCCAATGCACGTGCACTGGCATGTGCACATGTGCAATGCTACGCCGCTCGTGCGGCAAAACGATCTATTTTAATTGCTGGGACAAATTGCGCAATTCCAAGCGGCGTTCACAGGATAAGTTCGACAGATTCAAACATTTGGCAGTTTGTCACAGCGGCGAGAATGGATCCTTTTGCCACACACGTGGCGCCGCATCTGCGAATTCGCAGGCGAAATTCGCACCATGTAGAACAGGCTCGACTCTAGAGACGCTGCCACCCGTTGTCGGAGGCCTTCGCCATCCAGTCGGCTATGTTCCGTTAAATACCCTTGACTATTTTCTCATCTCATGTAATGGGTGTATTGTGTGAATTGAAATTCGTATGTGTTAAAGGTCCAAGAATGTTATCAGTAAAGTAAGCCAGTTACCCTTAAAACTTCACTGCCGATCACCAATATGCCGTAGCGGTGTCGAACGGACAATCTTCGTCGTTACAATAAAGTACTCGGGAAGGGAAACTGACTTCGTTGTAAGCGATGCTTCGTTAAAAGCGGGAATGAGTTGCTCTGTCTACACTGCACTGGGACTGTAAAAATCTCGGAATAAGGCGATGTTATAACAAGGGCTTACTGTATAAAAGCGCCTAGTCATGCCGTGCACGCGCGCTTTGTTCGCAAGGAGACAAACGCTCACTCGCGACGAATAACTTTCGAGCGAGCAAGTATGCTTCGCATCCCTCGAGAGCGACCCTCGAGCAGCAGCAGCAGCAGGGCTCTTCTCATTTTGCTTTCTCAAAAGTCTGCGAAGCGTAGTGCGTGTCGCTGCCGCAGAGCCGTGCCTGCTGCTGCTGCATTGTCTCACTCGGTGGCGGATGATGGCGCGAGGAGGCACCACTCTCCCTCTCGTCTTCTTCTCGGGGCCGTAGGCGGAGGAGGGGGCGAGCGCGACAAACAGCCCCGAAGGCGGCGTCACCCGTCTAATCACACGCAACAACAATGAAAGGACGCTTGCGGAAGGAAGGAAGGAGGCGGGTTGTTCACCGCCGGCGACAGAGTCGCTGGCCCTTGCGGCGGCCGTCTCCGGTTGCGGGTGGCTGCTGCTGCTGCTGAAGCGGCGACGGGCAAGGGGGAACCCCTGGGGTCGCCGCGTCGTCGAGGCCGAAGAAGCCGCGTCGCCCCGTTCGCCATCTCGCTGCTCTTCCACGCACTCCGGCCAGGCCACTTATCTCACCTGCCACTTTTGTTCTTTACCCGCTTGTTTTTGCGAGCGGTAACTGCCGTCCTCCTCTCTCTCTTCCCTTTTTCAGGTTGTGCGCTTTCTTCGGCGGTTTTCGCCATTTAGATCATCAAAGAAACCTTCTGCCGCGACCTTCTAGTTGTTCAACCCCTCACTTCCCAAACAGCCTACTAGCTGTCGGTATCCGGAATGTTTTTTTTTTTAATCGTACATTCGAGCTTGGCAGGATGCGTTTTTCGCGTCTTCCTTTTTCATTCACTGAAACACCCAGGTATACCTTCGACCTCGTTGACGGCAGGTTTTCGAGGTCGCCCTTGGTTACCTAGCCGCGCGAGATCAACCGCGCGTTTTTACCCGCTTTATTTATGTTCCTTATTGGGCTCAATCGGTTCCTAGTGGATATCTGGAAACTCTTTCGTGGCAGTACAGAGGAAGGGACGTCACATCGCAAGCAGCAAATGTGGTCGTTCTAACCCAAGAACGCGGCTTCGATTCCCGGCCGCGGCTGCCGCTTTTCTGATGAAGGCGAACACCGAAAGCGCCAGTGTGTTCGAGATTTCGGCGCACGCTAAAGATACCCAGGTGGTCTAAATTAATCCGGAGCCCTCCACTACGGCGCGCCTCATCGCCTGTGCAGCGTCGGTGCGTTAAACATAAAAAAAAAATGACTTGGAGGCGGGCCTATATAGTGAACTTTATTCTACATGAGTCCAGCCGTCATTTATCTTGCAAAACGTATGCACCTGTGGGAAAGACGCGCGCTCTTAGTCTTTGATGCCTCTGTCCTCCTCTGACGCCCTTCATAACGTCAAAGGAGGACACCCTTTCCGTCGCACGGGCTGTCGGAAGCATTGGAAATGATGGGGCGGCCGCGGCGCTTGTCTTTTCCGCGATTTAGCTTGCAGTTCAGTGTTCGCACGTGACTGCGAGTTTTTTTTTGCTAACTTCCCGACCTGTTGGTTCAAGTATCTTGGAGCTTGAATTTACTTTACACAACCGCTAACCCCAAAACAGTGACTTTGTGGCGCCGGCTGGAGGGTTTCGTTAGAACATCTTTGAACTGGGCAGCCAGCATAGGGGGTTTGTATGAACTGTTTGTTAATATATAAGAAACCATTTATGCCTAAGATTAAGCGATGTTACAATGTACCAGCGAAAAGCAGGCACGTGCCGTGACCGAAAATAAGCGTTGATGCGCTGTAAACGTATACCTGCGGGACAGAAGTTATGTTGCCGGTACATGCATAAACCAACAAGCGGAGTATGACCCGCCGGGGTGGCTCAGTGGCTGAGGCGTTGTGCTGCTGAGCACGAGGACGCGGGTTCGATCCCCGGCCGCGGCGCCAGCTTTTCTGATGGAGGCGAAAAGCAAAAACGCCCGTGTGTGCGAGATTTCGGCGCTCGTTTTAAAGATCCCCAGGTGGTCGAAATTAATCCGGAGCCCTCCACTGCGGCGCGCCTCATCGCCTGCGTTGCGTCGGCGCGTTAAACCCTACAATCAGTCAATCAATTGCTGCCGAATTTCCTTTGTTCGCCGTCCCCCACCCGACACCCCCCTCACTCATCCCCGTACACCCACCCACACCCACGCGCAATTTCTGCAGCGGGGCTGCAGTGCCTTCTCGATCCCTGCACTTCTTCGATCAGTGGCGTCTTCCTGTTAGGATATGCATTTGTTCTTGAAATCTTGTAGCATACTGGTGCCCCGCAGTATCAGCAGTGGGGCTGGATTTTCGCATGTGTGTTGCACATTCTGCTATGATAATACGGCCACCTCGTTATGACAGACCAGCCGTACAAGGCAGCTGGATTGTGTATAGTTACGTTATTTTAGGTAACGATCCCCAAAATCTTGTGATAATAAATCGCTGGCCTATTTGAACCATTGCTAGATTAAAAAAATTACCGCTAGTCGGACAAAGGACGGCATATTCACTCTCCGCTCCTAGTTTTCTAGCGTCATCGTGATTTCTGGGCCATTTTGCTTTAGGGTATTTCTTATACATCAGCGAAGGTCGCTGACTTGCAGTTGAGGCTCAGGGGCAACAACTGCTTGCGAGGTTATGTGCAGGCACACGGCATCTTGGGCAAAGAATTGGACCCTCTTAGTCGCGCGAGAGTTATGGTACCTTGGTTATTCGGAACGGCATTTTCACATTCCAGACAAATATGATCTTCTCATGGCATGTATGCTTGCAAAATAATTAATGTTGTGGGCTTGGTTCTTTTACTTTTTAGGATTAATGTTTACCTATTAGGCGGAAGAGAACTTCTATAGTTCTGCTAGAAGTTGGGTTTTCGTACACTGTTGTAGGCCTCGCAGTGAAAGAAAAGCGACGCGTTTAAAGAAATGGGTATTTTCCGAACAAATTTGAGGGTTTTTTCTGGGACATGGACAAAACATCCTTCCTAAATCTAGCATCTGATATGAACATCCATGTCTTTCGAGTAAAAAGAAAAGAAAAAAAAAAAGCACGCACTGGAGCGTTTTACAAAGCATCTAACGTAGGGTAGTATATCCTCTGTCATCAAGCACGGCCACCTCCGCTGTCGCTTCCGTATGCTATAAAACATGCTAGCGTGGTATTACCCGGCTTAGGAACACGACATGGTAGCGTACGTCTTGTTTGGCGCTCGTGCATACTTTTTGAACACGAAAATTGTACAGATACGTGCTATCAACAATAATAACAACAACAACGAAAAACGGGTAGCATTCTTCCTGTGGCGAGCCTCTAGAGGAAACATTGCGAAAAGAGCGTGGCACAGGCGGCCGCTCCGGCCGGAAGTACAGCTATGACGTTACCCGGCCGGTTTTCGCCTCCCAGGCGGGGCCGGGGCATCGGGGCGCCACTTTCGTTTGCGTATTGCGCAGTTTCTATTGCAGGTATTGCGCAAATGATTCGTACACGGTAACTATTCAAATAATGTGACTTACTGTTAGTCAACTTTCATTTAATTCTGAAACCTCTTCACCTTCCCTTTGAGCGAAACGGCCGGTCCTTACCATAAAGGAGAGGACAAAATACAACTCGATCAGATTGAAAGAGCTAGCATTTGGGAACTCATTCAGCTCCATCGAAGGGCGCGCGCGCGAGAGAGAGATGAAACTTTATTTGACATCTCTGCTGAGCGTAACCACCCGAGAGGGAGGTTCCGGGTGGGCGCTTCGTCAGACGGCGGCCAGGAGCCCGTGGCCCCTGACGGCGTCTTCCGCCAGCTCGATGACCGCAACTTGTACTTACGGAGTGCAGCTGAGCAAGCGCGGCCTCCCACTGCTCGGAATTACTGATGTGGAATCCGGGATTGGCGGATTGGGGTTTGAGATGGCAGGCCCAAACCATGTGGGTCAGTGGCAGCTGACAGTCCACACCATTTGCATGGGTCCTGGTACCTTTCGGTGTCTGTCGATGGCATAGGGTGGGGTGGGGGAAAGTGAATGTCTGCAGCCTACGCCACGCTACTGATTGTCCTCTTGTGAGGGGTCTGTGAGCTGCCGTAGGTTAAAGCGACTAAGCCTTTAGTGCTGTGTAATTTCCTGATATGTCCAGAGCCTATCCCTTCCCCCGTGTCAGACGGCACTTCTTGGAGCCGGTCCGGTGCTCCCCTTCCAGTTTGATCTTGTTTCCACAGAGCTCCTGCGAAACAGTTTCCCCAGATATCAGCACTTCTGCGCAGTCGTTTCGCACATTACCTCGCGAAGCCCTGCAACGTGTACACCAAACGCGTCCTCCGAAGTCAAGCCACGCAGTAACTGCTGCCTGTGCCTTACGCATTGGAGCAGTTGTTCCCCCTCCTCGGAAGGATGCGTCCCTGGGTGCTTGTAATTAATTTACGGGCACGGGAAGCTTTTTTTTTTTCCAACTGGCGTAACGTCTCTTTTTGTGAGCGCACACGCGGCAGGGTTCGGGCTGTGCCTTTTTGCGTGCCGTGTACGCACGCGCAGGTTTTGCCCAGGGACTAGGCTGCAGAGTACGGGGCTTCGTTCGTTACCCACCAGCATTTCTGCGGGGCTATAAACTCCGAAACAACTTAACAACTACAACGAAAGTTGCCCCTACGCCCCATTACCGCATCCGGATGTTGCTCCGCGCGGCGCAAAAAGTGCCTACTGTGAGTATTGTGGACGTGACACGAGTCGTTTCCGTGATTTCTCGCACTTAATCTGCTTTTAAATTTCTGAAGCGACTACTAAAAGAAGTCAAAGTGGGAAAAAGAAGACAATGTTATGCAATCAGCGCTATCTCGTTGCAAAACGCGCGCGCGCGCGTTAACATCCGGGTCCGTCGCTTCGGCGGAGTGATACATTGCGTGAGCTATTGGCGTTCTTGTACCCCAGTACAACCGCCGTGTACAGAGCAAAGGAAAAAATAAAATAAAAATAAAACTGCAAATGCGTTACGTTTGAACTCTGGGTCGCACATCGGTTTCACAGCCCCTTGCCTAAGGCGTAAGACCCGAATAATAATGATGATAATAATAATGATAATAATAATGATAATAATAATAATAATAATAATAATAATAATAATAATAATAATAATAATAATAATAATAATGTAATACAACGAAGGTACAGGTCGAGTATACACAGGATTCGCAATCGTCGCGTCCGTGATAATTTGGACGGCAGGGGACCGCTGTATCCGGTAGTCAAACACAAAACGTTGTGTTCTTTACGAACGCAGCTCGCGCATAATTCGCACGAAGTGTAAAAAGGAAATGTGGGGTCTTTACCGAGATTCGGCACTTCCTACGGGTCTTTTTGAGTTTACGGTTGGAAATCGACGAAAGATAAACGTGTAGTGTAAAATAAGAGGAAAGACCAAGGGCCGAGACGTCCGGGTGATGCGTTGGTGGTTCTGTTTACAGAGATGGCGACTAGAGGAATATGAAGCAGCTCGAGCGAGAGCTGCTCACGTGAGGACAGACGCCGATGATGATAATCTCATTGGTGCCCTGTAATGTTATAAAGTTTCTACATGTAGTTTGAACGAAATTCTCTGCGTGCATTTCGCGACAGAAAGCCTCCTGCAAATGTTTCTCAGGCACGTGCAGGTGAGATGTATTATGCATATTTTCTCTCAGCAGCCTTTTGCTTGTATTAGGCACAGTTTGTTGGGCAGCGACGCAGTTTTAAAGCAAAGCTTTTTACCTCTACCCCCCAAGGGTTCGTTCGCGACCGTTAATGTCACCAGAAAACTCCAGTGAACAAATAAAAGAATTTACTGCACCGCCAGGAATCGAACCTGGAACTAACAGAGTAACAAAGCAAGAGCCCGTTATCTTAGCGATTGAGCTACGAGCCCACGCGGAAACGGGGAAGAAAAGTGGTTCACTCATCGAGCACATCTATGGGTTTAAACCCTGCATTCACGCTGAATGCCACGGGATAGGGATTAAAGGTAGCTCACACAAACCCATGGCATCTCACTTCTAGTACGCCAATGTGCTAAAGCCTGTGGCTTCCAGTGTTCACGTAAAAACTGTCAGGTCCTTGTCGTCCGCTTTCACGCCAAACGACACCTCAAGGAACACATTCAAATACTCCTTGATGGCCAGGCCATCACGCCAATCCGCAGTATCAAGATCCTGGGCCTGCATCTTCAGGCCAACACCAAGAGTGACGTATCCTTGCAGCGCCTCAAACACAGTATCAATAAAATCATACACATGATCAGGCGAGTTGCCACCAAAAAGCGAGGCCTCAAGAAATCCGATACCTTTCGATTAATTCAAGCTGTTCTGCTCTCGAGAATCACATACGTCAACCCCGTCTTCTTCTCGGCAAGGAGGACATAAAGATGCTTTATATAATTATTAGAAAGGCGGTTAAGCAAGCCATTGGTCTTCCCATGAGTGCGTCCACAGAGAGGCTGCTTAGCACGGGGCTCTGCAACACGGTGGAAGGGCGGTTGAAGGGCCATCTTTCTATCCAAAGCACCGAATGAGCAGAACTGCGGCGGATCGCAGGATCCTTCTCCCGATTAGCTGGGCAGCACAGAATGCCAATCCGCTTGATATACTCCTGGACTTCTGGCGACAAGAAATAAAGGTGCTCCCTATGCTTTGAAATATAAACCCCTCACACCACGAGGGTCGGCGACAAGCACGCGCTCAGCGCCGAACACCAGCCTCGGTAGCATCATGCAGTTATCTACACAGACGCCTCCCAACATTGAGGGCAGCAGTACGCCATCATTGTGGCTACCTCCAGAACCAACCTTCTTGCTTGTGCCTCACTGGAGACCGAAGTAATGACGGCAGCAGAAAAGGCAGCCATCGCCTTGGCTCTTACTCTAACAGGGGTTCATAAGGTAGTCACCGATTCCTAACGAGCCTATCAGAATAACCAGTCAGGTTTGGTGTCCCGACCTGCACTGCGCGTGCTAAATACCACTAACTAAATGGTTCCATTCAGCTAATCTGGACACCAGCTCACGCTTCCATGGAGGGCAAGGAATACGCCCACCAAGCCTGCACTTTCACCCCAGTGCTATGGAGCTGCACAGGGACAGTCACCCGCTTGTCTCGTTCAGGCACATAACTCAGCATTATCGCCTTCTGAGACAGACCCTATTTTCGCCTTACCCTGACCTTTCCATAGAAGATCAAACTAGCCTACGGCTCATACAATCCGGCTCCTTCCCACACCCTACGCGTCTTCACCTAATGCACCCGAATCGCTACGACGCTGAATGTAAATTTTGCTCAGAAGTAGGAATGCTCTGCCACATAATCGGGGTGTGCGACTTTAGCCCTGAGCACCCTCCTCTCTTTCCTTCAACTACCGCACAAGAGGAATGTGAGATGCTGCGGTCCAGCCCCTTTCTGCCTACCCAGTTTCAGCTGGTGGGCAGAGCACAGGCGGCGCGGACAGAATATGCGCTACAGTGAAGAAGGAATCAGTCCCCTGGGCGGCACTCTGCGCCGTTCAGAAATCTGAATAGAAGTTTTCCTCATGCTCTCCTTCCTTCTCTTTCTCCTCCGCCGACTCTGCAGCCTATCTCATCGCCTCCGTCCGCGACGGCAGAGACGGAGAAGTCAGGTCGTCTAACCGGGTTTGAGATTTAATTTTATAAAAAAAAGTGTTTCCACTAATTTGCTACACCAATACAACTCAATCTACGACCGTTAATGCATCGTGCATTTATTTAACGTTACCAAGAATATCTCTTTAAAGTAATAGAGGGTGTGGTTAAGTGCATTCCACTTCTGTCTGGCTTCACTATTTGTAGAGCGACGTGAGTAAATTTAATTGACGTCACATGGGTATTCATTGTATGTGTCGTTTACAGCTTTGCTTTCCAGCCACATTCACAGTGTGGATTGGCGCTAATTTTTTTTCTCTACTTTTTTTTCTCCGGAAGCCGAATGCTGTAAAGATAAATGAATATTAGCGTCAGCAGAAGACATCCGCGTCAGGTACGAAGCTGCGCCTTCCGGTGGTGCCTGTGTATGTGTGCGTACAGAGGTACGCGTGCACGCGTACGGAACCGGAACAGTGCCCCAAAACGGACAAACTTTCGCGTTACTCAAGCGCCCATGGCAATGACTGTAGCCTTGCTACCGCCGCGGCGGCTGTCGTGGGAGCACGGTTTTGCAGTCATTCACCTGGAGGAGACGCGTAGCGCAGGGCAGGTCGCCGAGACGTGACGTCGGAGGAGGAGATTAGGAGCCTGACGCGATGACCTTATTGGCTGTGAGATGGTTGAGTGGAGCCCCCTGGCTACTGACGTCAGCTTTGGGACTGGCGCCGCTGTCGTCTGCTACACTCCGCTTGCGAGGGGCAGCAGTGCCGTTGCTAGATATCGCCCGTTTTGATGCTTTAAAGTTTCGGGCATTAAAAAGCGTATTCCCCGTAATTCAGTTATTTTTTCCAGCTTCTGACACCTCTGAATAATTTCAAGCTGCATCCCGCTCAAGTTTGCGACACATGAGGAGAGAGAGAACAACTTTCTTAGAGCTTCGGTCAGAAGGTCGTGTGTAACTCGTCCGTTCTAGCTTATTTGCGAGATTCAGTGCTCAGAGCTCCTCGATAAATATTCAAAATGCCTAGGTTTCCCTAAAGTATTTTTGAGATGCTCTTACGGAGACTCAACAATCTGTAATGCTGCGCACCAAGCAGCACGTCCCTACACGCGCATCGCACAGTTAGAAACAAAAGGGCTATCTTCTATTTATTTCGTTTTGTTGACTTGTATCAGATGAATGCTTTTTTTTTCTGTGCCCATCGCGTTCCTTTTTCTGCACCGTCACAAACGTCTTAAGCCCGTTCTACATGGAGCGAATTTCGCCTGCGAATCCGCTGGAACGAACATTCGCACTTGCGAAGTTCGCAATGCCTGGAATTGTCGTCTACATGGGGCCTGCGAACGCCGCGATTTTCGCATTTGAGACGCGCCTTGTTTGCAGACTGAATCAAGTTTGCCACCAGCAAAGGTTGTTGTGATTTTAACAAGGGTGGTTTTATTTTACTTTCTTGGCAAGTTGTTTCTGCCTGGCTTGCGGTAAATATAAGTTTATTTGCGGTTTTATATAAGAATCGCCAATTCTTTATCAATATACGCACACACAGCAGAGAAGACAAACGTTTTGGTGTGCTCGCGCTTTTGTCGCGCTCAGACAAGCAACGCCATCTGGTTTCCAAGCGTGCAAGTGGTGCCGAGCTGTGCTCCTATTGGCCGCAGGTCCGGCCCCTGTTCGCCGCACACGCCGCACGAGCGGCGTTTGCTCGATCGCTTCAAATGTTTGGCACTTTGCCGCAGCAACGAAAAAAGGTGGTTTTGCCGCACGAGCGGCGCCGCATCAGCGAATTCGCAGGCGAAATCGCTACATGTAGTATGGGCTTTATTCGGATGTTTGGGGGTGTTTTGGAGGCCCACAAAGTTCGTGTGGATATTTTCTTCCGTCTGTATGGCATACATTCCCTTCACTAATTGGCTTTCGTTATGGCTGCGTGCAAGAAGGTTCATATGCGGAGCACGCGTTGTTTATTCAGATGCAAATGGAACGAGAAGGTTTGTGGTATACGCCACCTCGAAGCGGCGCAGACCACGTTGTCCAGATTACCCGACGGCGCCTTTTGTGCCCTGAATTTCTATCGTAACCATCGTTATCACAACGAACTGATTATCAACCCTAACGGTTATGACATGATTGCGGTGTTCAACGCTTGATATACTTGCTAATGAACGTAATAAATAGGATACGTGCCGGTTTCCAGTGTAACAAGAATCGAAACCGATGAAAATGTCCAAGTAGCTCTTTATTGTTTTTCAACCCCTTCAGACGTAAAGAACAAATCCTGGCCTACTCGGGATGGGGTTCCATGAATTGAAGAAAATTACTGTTGCTCTCTTGACCTGGACTGAGGACCCCGCCCACTAATCGGCTCGATTTCACTGTTAGTTTTCTTCTTACTCTCCTCCTCCTCCTCCTCCTCCTCTTGAGTGCAGTTGTACTATAGGAAATGTACCGTAAATATCCCTCCAAACCTGAACAAACGTGGTGTTACTGTATTTTTACCGTATACGTGATTATAGTATGTCTGCATGCGTCTTTGCGTGCGTGTGTGCGCGCGCCCCATAGTACATGTCGGCACACTTTCATGCCATGACACGGTAAAATGAGGCGATACAATACTATCGAGCGTTCGGCAAGGTTACAAAAACTGTTCTACCATTTTCTAACATACGATTACGGGGAATCGTAATGCCTTCTGCCAAAGCCGACAACCCGGTAGGCCTGGAATTTGGTTTAGTCTTGCATTTTCTCTGTTATTTATTAGCAGCTGGCTGTTCCCTTTGTTCGAAAGATTGCTGGATACAGAAGCTTCGCCTCTTCGCGCTCCGCACAGGACCGGCTTCGCAAGTAATGGGGCGACGCCGGCAATAGAGTTATAGTAGAGCGGAGAACCGGTCCCGGTACGGTACCCGGTAGGCTACCGGCGCTACTGCGCGTGCGCAGAGGCGGAAAAACTGGGTGTGCGCATGCGCATGTGTACCAGGTACCGTACTGAGACCGGTTCTCTGCTCTGCTATAACTCTCTAGTACTTCTTCCGGAGCGGTATCAAAAACTGTACTTTACCTTTGTAAAGTACAGTACCTTTGTACTTTACAAAGGTACCTTTGTAAAGTACAAAAACTGTACTTTACAAAAATTGTACTTTAACTGTACCTTGTGTCAGTGAATGCGATTTTAAGTAATTATAATAAAAAGTTACGCACAGGCGAAATCTGGTGTGGACGAGCATCGAAAGTCAACCGAGCGAACAGAAACAGCAGGAAGAGGGAGCCTGCGCGAAGCAGACGACAAATTCCAGAATACCTTAGCCGACGTCACGGAGCGGAAACGGAAAGGTCGGCCGATGCGCGGAGTCGACCGCGCGCTCTAACTAGTACACTCTAACTACAGGGAAATCTGGCGCTCCAATCGCGGGCCGTCGTGGGCGCCGCCATTGCAGCTAGCGACGTTCCTTGCCCACTTGACTTCGC
Organism: Haemaphysalis longicornis; assembly: GCF_048455015.1. Taxonomy (NCBI): domain Eukaryota; kingdom Metazoa; phylum Arthropoda; class Arachnida; order Ixodida; family Ixodidae; genus Haemaphysalis; species Haemaphysalis longicornis. Next base: position 151,255,000 of record NW_027526203.1, on the reverse strand, counting down.
TAGCCACAAGGCTTGTTTTTTGTCTGGAAGCCAAAATCAACAAAAAAGGGTGATATCTTTCTCTCGTTCATCTTGCATGAACCTTCTAAATAATCCCTGACAAATAAATCTTTTTAGAGCTTCACTTTTATAATGACAAAACAAATTTGACTAATCTTGTACAGTGTTATTGTTGCGTTTTTGCATCCGGAGGCAACTTTCCAGCCTGGTCATGAGCCATGCCAAGGACAAGTGGAACGTGCTTGCCCGGTATAACGCTCGTTGAAGCGCGGCTCGCCTAGACAGCGGCGCCAGATTTCTCTCTGGTATATATTAGTATGAAACTCTATGGTCGGAGGAACCCGCCTCCTTCACCCGCGGGCCACGATGTCAAGGAAAGTTCCGCTTAGCGCTGGGTCCGTGTGTGCGCGCCGACACGTAACATTACGAAACGAATAGTGACAGCTACACTAGCGCCGTTTCTACAGGTGTGTACGGGTAGGTTATACGGCCTTGCGAACATTAGGTGCAGTAGAGGGTAATTACCAAATGAGTGTTCAGCAAAAATATTAACCTGTTTCACTATTGGCATTTGACTGCGAACGCACCTACCGAATGCGTAATAAACTATTAACCTTTTCACAATTAGCTCTATTGGCATTTGACTGCGACCTATGTGGCGCGGTACAGTGGGTAATAACGGCCCTACTTTTGTACTCCTTGGCTCTGCTCCAGTTCGCGTAAAAACAGTGTCAGTCATTTCTCTTTCCAACGGTGCCTTTGTTAGGATAGGTGGCAAGACACGGGAACGAAACAGGACATTCAATGTTCAGTCATTACACATAAGAGAAGCTTAAAAAAGGGCGGACAATCGTGGTGTGTTATTTTTTTCCGGAAATGGCAGTCCTGGTAATGGCTTTGAAATGTACTTGGGTCGTGGATCGAAGCGTGGGTGTGGGAAAGCGCAGTTTGTTCGTCGCTGCGCACTACAAGGTGCGTGCCGCGCAGAAAGAAGGAAATGCCCCCGCTAGGTCCTCGTCAACAGCGGCAGCTCGTGGGTGGATGGACGGACTAGACGGCTGTCTTCGGCGCGTGTGACGACAAGCGTGTCCCCGTCGTGCTGTGAGCGCTCGCGGCACCTGGCTGCCGTCGTCCGTTGGGCGGTTGGTTCGGTCGGTGGGCCGTTGCAACAGCGCGGAAGCCGAGTGCCGACGCCGGGCGCTCGGCCGGAACGAAACGCAGCCAGCCGGCTTCCCGTCTGGCTGTCTCTCTCTCGCCCTCCTGCCGCTGTCCTCGGAGAGGAGGAGCGGGTGAAAAGTTTGCCGGCAAGGATTAGGGCTTTGTTGTCCGAGTGCGTATACCGTTGGTCACGCAGAACATAGTAATGAACGGGGGATGACGGCCGTTCGAGGTGAACGGGCTGCTCTGAGTGAGTGCCCGTTTTATCCGGACGACCGTCCTCTCTAGGAAAGGGCGCTCGAAAAAGTCCCGCCGTGTTCGGTTGTTTGACCGCACGTGTTTTACACGGTGCTTACGCGAGCGTCCAGAGCGGAGAGTGGGTGCAGTCGGGTGACAATCGCTCGTAGATGCAGCTGCGCAGTGAGTTTTAAATGCAGAGCATTTCAGTAACTCACGATGTCACCCGCGTTGACGTCCGTCGTAGTCCGCACCGTCGTTGTCCGCACCCCTCCCCCTACACTATATATAAAAAAATACTATCCGGCGCCTGGTTTCTGATCCCTCGACCCTGCGGGCGGAACGCAATGTACATGGTGCTCTACCCACTGCGCCACAAAGCCGACACAGAATGGGAGGCTACGAACGCGCCTTATATCCTTGACTCATTCAAACTACGTCAAGAAGCTGCTGATACAACGCATTCACTACCACCAACTCCCCAAACACTAAACGTTAACGCAATACACCCACCCCCTATGCGACGCATTTACTCGAGTCCCCCTCGCGGGGAGATGGGACCGCCAAAAACAACGCGTTGTGGACTGCGCAGTAAGGTGCCGGCACGTGCGAGAACCGCTCGCGCTATTCGTTCCAGGCAGGGGGCGCGCGAGCACTGCGAAGGCGGGAAATTTGAACTGCTTTGGACAAACCTCCGTTCAATTCATCAAGAGAGAAGTGAGACAGGGAGGCGAAGAGCGTGATGGGTAGTAGCAGTAAGCGGATAACGGTGCCACAGGCCGTTATGGCGAATCACTGCTCTGCATTTACGCCAGCTTTCACGTTGAGTGGAACGGCTTTAATTTGTTCCTAAATTAAGAATAACGGCTGCAGAGGGGCGGATAAGGTGTTTACCGTGCCTGACTATACACCGCTTACAACTCAGCCACGTTCAGCGTTGGTCAATTATCCGCAATTAAGGGCCCCTGAAACGCTCCGTGAGCACCGCAAATAAGCCTGTGCCATCTTTAAATGGCATGACCGGAAACATCTGCATCAAATATTGCACGTCTGTGTGCTGCGAGAAACTCTCAAATTGCAGTCAAAGATGCGTAAAACTGTGAGTGTGTGTGCGCGCGCGCGTGCGCGTGTGTTTGAGAGAGAGAGAGACAGGGAGAGGCGAGCTTCCATTTTTTTGACGCTGTGATTTGCCGTTGCGTTGCTCTCGCCGCCCCGTCTGCGAGCCTTTCAAATTTGCCGCATTATTCGGGGCTCGACGGGCGTCACACGGGCTCTGGCTGACCTATTGGCTGTAACGGCAGAAAGTCGCAGTTTGTCGAAATAAACAGTCACGATTGTGAATAAACGTTTATTATAGAGTAAATGGGTAAGGGGAGGGGGTGTGGTCCGCCTCCTATGTCCGGGAGGCCCCGGGAGGACGCCGCCGTCACCGCCCGGTCGATCCGCATATAGCTTGATCTTCATGGTCGGAGCTGGTCCTCTCCCACTGCTGTCAGGAAGGGGTGAAATGTATGGGCTTCGTTTGCTGACAGTCGAAGTATAAATAGGCAAGCGAAATATAAAACAGTTTTTCTACCGATCTACCGGCCGTTGTCGGCGCTCGAACCCCAAACTCATCTCGCCGCTGACTCCGAAATGCCATTACAGTGTCCAAAAGCAGGATGCTTTGATAATTCGGTGGTACGTGTGGACGAGTCTGCGTTCGCATTTACTTTTGCTCGCTTTGACCCTCAATACGTGCACGTATAGCTCGTTCTATAGCTATCTACTGTCGCAGCCACCGTCGTCAAAAACTCACGGTGGCTGCCCGAGTAACGAAGAGGGGAGACGGATCGGCAGTTGGAATTCAAGTGTTGATTTTTCGCTCCACCCATGCATAGCGCGTGCACTGCCGAGCAATACGCGTGTCCCCGCGGCTCCCTTGACCAGGCCGCCGGCACTATATAAAGCTGGCTAGTCTGCGCAGTGTCCTAATGCCAAACGATGGATACATGTAAGAAAGCGTTAAGCTCAAATCCAGATACTATGCTGGACTACGTCTCTGGAACCACTTGCGGGCTACGCGCATGTCACCGCCCTGGCAGTGCAGACGCGGTCACTCGTCGCCGTACGAGTTGAAACCCGCTTGCGTGGTCATCGCCTACAGCCGTGCTCGCGTGGCCGTGTCCGTTTCCCGGTGAGACGCCGGCGACTCAGTTTCTTTACACAACTGACGCCAGCACGGTGAGATCGTACGAGGGAACAAAAAGGCCCGCATTTTTTTTCTCTGCGCACCGCCCACTGCAACTAGACGACTGCGTTATATTGGAGGCCGCCTTCATCCCGTTCTGTACACGGCGCGAATTTACCCGCGAATTCGCTGCTCCGGCGCCTCTCGTACGGAAATACGATCTATTTTCGTTGCTGCGGCACATTACCATACGCCAAGCGGCGTTCGCTGGGAAAGTTCGGCCGTTCCAAAAATTTGGCAGGTAGCCAAATGTTTGCCAAAAGGGCAGTCAGTCTGCTTCTGCTAGTGGCAATTAAAGCGCGCAGCCTTCGTCGTGGTGGTGGCGTTTGTAGTAGAGGAGGAAAGGCGTATAATTGGGCGAATGCGATTTTTTCAGCTCGTATAGCTCCGGTCATACTGAACTAATTAAAAAAAAAATGCGCAATGACATTTTTGTGGAAATAGACGCTGGACAACAGACAACAAAGACATTCTGAATGGTGGGTGAAAAGTACGGCGCGGTTCTTTTAAAATCACGCGTGAATGAATTTCAGGAGTGGCTTTTTTTCTCATTTAGTGTACATAGCGGTGATTGTACATGGCCGTTAACGTGCGGGACCGGCAGGTAGTCGACGCCGGCAGGCCGTCCTCTGGTACAGATCTATTTTCGGACAGCTTAAAAAAAACACACACACACACACAAAAAAAACTGCTGCACACGCAATCACGACCGGCAACCTGAGACACTACATCCAGATACTCTGTTGGGGGGAGGGGGCGTGCTTGTGACTTCCTCTAGTTACTCCCATACTGTTGCACACTCTGCGGTTTTTGTCGATATTTTAAGCTGCTGACACGAAGGCGGTTAACTTTTGATCGCGGTTAACTTTTGAAGTTTCATTCAAAAGTTGCAAGTTGGGGCGGTTTTCAAAGCTCTCTGGTTTTGCGCTACGCTACGCGACAAGCCCCGCGCGTACACAGCGGCCTTACTGTAAACAGTAAGTCTGCCTACGTATTTGGAAATGACCCAGAGATAGGAAAAACAAATGTTCGGGCGCAACAACGCGGAAGTGCGCGTAAAGTGCTCCTGGGTTCCGTGAGCCATCTGTGGACGCGATTACGCGCGGCCTCTTGCTCTCCGATAGGCCACGGCGTTCCAGGCGCGCAAGTGTGTTTGTGCGCGCGCGCGCGGTTCCCCATGTCGTTGGCCTCGGTGGCAATGCGAGTTTCCCGGCATTCGTTCGGGTCGAGGCGATACCGGCAGCTCTATGCGCAGCTCGTTGTGCGGATACTGGAAACACAGCGGGCTGTATGAAAACTCTGCGAAAGCTTCACTGCAACAAGAACTGTGGAAAATCTCTGCTGAATTGAGCGAAGTGCAAATCCCGTGCTCCCTTTTTCTGTCGTCATTTTATGAAATTCCACTCCCCAACAGCGCCTGTAGCAGACCGAAAGGCTGGACGTGTTAATTCGCAACATTTTCGGGCTAGGCATCTGCGTTTTTTGACGGTTCGGACCGAATGTTCACTTGCGCATATCGTGGTCCGAAAAATGCCTTGCGTGGTACGCGTTGCGCCTTCCGTAACAGCTAGCCTGAAGACGGAGTATACATAGCCCAAAACCTTTCCGAACTACTATCACTGGTGGTATGGTTCATACGCGTAAAGATCGCTTAGCGCACGGGTAGCCCTGAAGCACGCGTACGTTTACGTGGGATTGGTTTTTACAAAAATAAATAATTTGGGGGGGGGGGGGGGATGTTAACAGCGGATAGGTAAAAGAGAACGAAAACAAAAGATAAACGTCTCTGCCCTGCACTTTCGCGAGCGTCGCAATACACAATAAAAATAAGAAAGAGACGCAGTCCTTCCGTCCGGCCTTATTTTCTGCGTTTAGTGCGCGTGCCATTAGTTGAGGGACGTTTTTTAAAGACGATAGTCTTTCTTGGGCTACTTAAACCCAGAAATTTTGGTCTGTCTGTATGTCTGTCTGTCCGTCTGTCTGTCTGTGACTCGATTCAGCCACTTTTTTTTTTCTTTATTACCAGTCATCAACACACACTTACAACACAAAAATAACCACACTGCATTCGGTACAACAAACACCGACATTAACATACCAGCCGTGCTTCCGGCTAGGCTTTGTTATTTAATCATCACTTTAGAGAAATTAGCGGCTCTAAAAAATCGGAATGACTCGATTCAGCCACCCGGCCAAAGCAAAACAATGGCTGCGCAATAGTCTTATATAGTCACAGCTAAATCTACCCGTCTATGTCCGGTGTAAGGTTGATACTTGTAAACATTGTTGAAGAAGAGCAAGACATTACGCAAATATGAGACAACAAATCAATACAGAAGTGATAATTGCAGTGTTCCTTTATATAAAAATCAAACATGCTCGACTATTGCGAAATTAAATACTTCATCAACTGCAGAAAAAGAATTAACTCCGCCGTCGCCTGCTGTCAGCCGCGCCACTATAGCTTCTGGCGCCATTTTAAGAAATCAACCGGCAACAGTTACGCAAGGTTCCACTAGATAGGTTCCACGTTCTGCTTGCAACGCACGTGGAGTAGGGAAACGCGGTTCTATAAACGTTGAAGTAGGGCGCCTCGATTAACGCGCGTCTTCGCCGTACGGCAGCGTTCGCATCGAGACACCCGGTTTGGAGCAGTGGAACGCGGGAAATTTAAAATGATTTAAGCAAACCTTTGGCGTCTTTACCTTGGGAGGAGCGCGACGCAAGAGGAACAACATGAGAGGTGAGCGGGAAAGCGAAGGGAGGCATTTACTTCGCAAAAGCCGATAAAGACTATCGTCTTTTGACGACATTTGCAACGAAAGGAGCAGATACGCGGCCAATTTTTTTTTTTTTCCACATCGGCCGATCGCATAATTTGCTATCAGCCTTAGTACATGAACAGCATTTGTCAACGCCATCCGTATACGCTTTGCCTGCGAAAAAAAAGGGGAAGGGGTTGCGAACTTACGCAAGGACTCCAGGTTAAAGAATATTCTCGAAGGAAAAAGCCGCAGATTCGCAAGGGTAAATGTAAATACATATAGTTTATTGGAGCGAACTTGTGTTTCGCTATGAACTCAAAATAATCCACAAGCGGCGACGGAGCAGTCAAGGTGACGTGCTCGCGACTGTCGGCGAATCGGATGCCGCGGCGTCTGCCCTGCGAGCATTTATCTTTCGGCGTGATTGTTTTTCGAACCGTCGAAATACATCGAGAACACTGGAGATCAACGAATGTTATTCTAGAAGTCTGGTGACGATAGAGCGAAACACTCTCGATATCAAATAAGATAATCCTTGCGGAATAAAAGAGAGAATGGAACACGCGCTTCGCTTGGAATACAGATAAGAGTCGGGCGCGGCCGGGTGGTAAAAACAAAACATACAAGTAACAAACACAATGCATCGTTCGTTCGCGGCAATATTTAAAGCAAATGAAAAAAATATTTAAGACAAATTAAAAAGATAGCAAATTAAAAATACGCCTTAAAAAATGTTTTGACCCGAAAATACAAAGCGCTCGCGCGCGACACTATACGCCTTGAGCTTCGCGATCGCTGCGCCGCCTGCCGCCGCTTCTCCGCGGCGCTTACGGGATGACGGCTGCGCAGCTCATAGCGGCTCATGCAGGGTTTTGGTTCTCTTTCGCTTCTTTCTGCCTTTCCGCGCCCTTAACAACTTGCTAGGTGATGTCTGTAGGCAAATAATACGTTTAGGACACTTCAAAAACCAGATGCGTCCGGGTAGAGTGCTCGAATGCGAACAAGAGCTACCTGGGAACGCGGTACTGCGCGCTTCTTTTCCGCTCTTACGGGCGTCGGCGAGGGCAGCAGCATATCACTCACCTCTGAATACGTCAGCACAAGTGAATATTAATGTCGCCTCGTTTAGACCTGATACGGGCACAATAAGAGGTTGGTTTCGTTTTGCAGCGTGGACAACGAATGCGGCTTTGTTTCGAATATATACGTCGTAGAAAAAGATTGTTCGGGGATGTGATTACCCAATACCTTACAATAACTTCTGCCTTTTATCAGAATATAGCCCACGCGAAAATATTAAGTATATTACAAGTCTGTGAGTCGTTAAATATGTGCCCACCCCCGCCTGATAGCAAGGACCAAGGAGAGTGGATAAAACCACGGAAAAATAAATGGTCTGCCAAGTCCTGCAGCTATATAATAGCTAGTACGGGAATGAAAAAAAAAAGTGTAGCTTCGGATATGCTAGATGCGTTCGGCTTGTCAGGCTTTTTTTTCTTTTCCTGTAGCCTTTTTGACCGTCCCCCTCGACAACTGTATAGCCATTCCTGTACATGTTGTCGCAATAAACTTTCAACTTTCAACTTTCAAGGTAGGGCTAACTAGACCAACTAGATGCGAAATGCACTGATATTTTCCAATACAGGGGGCGATTAACTATCGTTGTGTACAAATGCGCGGCGAAATCAAGTTTTAGTTTTGACACGCACAAGCTGCGCGTTCACTTTTATTTAGTTTTTCGACTTTAACGAGCAGATGATCACTCGGCAGACACATTTTTGGAAGTATACAGTAAGTTCACAAGCGATAAAAGGTGTCGTTGGAAGAGTGTGGTATCTGATAAGGCCCTCTGATTTCACTTTTTTGCTAGATTCTGCAGGCTTCCTAGGTCATATGAAGATGTTTCGAGGAAGCGTTTATTCGCGGACGCCGGATATAAGGGCAGGATATATGTAGCAGGTGAAGAATGTTTTGGAGGTCTCACCTCGTGACAAGATGACCCAGCAGTAAATTCTTTGTCGTATGCGGACTCCCGCATGTAATTTTGCATTATCAATCCTACTTATTGCGTAGAATGTCTGTGAAATTTATGCCACATTGGCTTGTTCAGGGTAGTGATCAATATCCGAGATATGAAGCGCGTAACTGGCGTGCTGTCAGGTATGAGTGCTCCGCTAGATTATATAAGCACATGAAAGCGATTTACATTGTAGTGCATAGCCGTAGCATGAGCATCTGAACGACCGCTGCTTACGGAGGTACTGTTAGTAAATTTCAGGACAGTGGAATTACAATCAGCTTTAAGCATACGCCGGGTTCGCGAGGCCGGCCTGTGACACACACCTGGTGCTTATTCGGACCGAATGCACCTCACTAAGATTGCTAAGATCGCGTCAGAAGCATTTACAGTCTCGTGAATAACCACATTTACGAACAGAGTGACTGCTCCACATAAATATGTATTTGCAACGTATACAAAGGGAAAATATCAGTCGCGAACGTGCCGCAAAAGCAACGGCGACAGTGGTGAGCGGGCCGGGAACTCCCGCGACTGTTTTCGAAACGGGCCGCTAGGGGGATTTCAGTGGCGCCCCTACAGGCAGCGCTCGAGGCGTATATAGCCCCCGTGGCGGCATTCCAAGAGGTCCGACAGTAACGAAAGGTTCCAGTAGGTGGCCCGCGAGTACTGGAACGCGTAAGACATTAGGAACGCGGTGAAATTGAATTGACTTGAGCAAACCTACACTGTGTTTATCGTGTGAGGAGCGAAACGCTAGGGGAAGGGCGTGAAAGGTGGGCGGGAAAGAGAAAAGAGGCATTTACGTATAGCAGAGGCGACAGACGACTACTATCGTCTTTCGATGACATTTGCAGCGAAGTAAGCGGATACGCGGCCATTTTTTTTCTTTCTCATTTGTTTTTTGGCAAACCGGGACAGTAATTAACATGCTGCCTGTCAAGCGCTACTAATGCAGGGTTCGCACAGGTCCTTGAAAACCTTGAAAACCCTTGAATATACGAGTGTCAATTTCAAGGCCTGGAAAGTCCTGGGATTTTTAAATGGTCCTTGAATACCCTTGAATTTTGTAGCGTAAGCTACACTGCCCGAGGTTGAGCGGTTTTGCGTGTGCCGTGAAGGGCCGTTCTGCGCAAGTGCGAGGAGCACAGGATTGGTTTGGATTGGATCGGATTGGATTGGTTTGTCTTGGATTTGATTTGATTGGATTGTGTTGGATTGGAATCCAATCCAATTGGAGTACGGGTGTGTAGAGAATTTGGTCTACAGATTCGCCGGTCTGCGCATTCAAGAGGACTGACGTTATAGCCGCGGCAAACGCACTGGCGCCGGCGCGTGCCTAGCTCTGCGCCTCCGTTGCACAGCAGCCAAGTCTGACACTGCGCCGGAGCCGCGTGATAGCCGTTTTGCGTGGTTCCTGGAGAGCCGTGCTGCGCATGCTCGAGGAGCAGTGACTGGACTGGACTGGACTAGACTGGACTGGACTGGACTAGACTGGACTGGACTGGACTGGACTGGATTGAATTAGATTAGATTGGATTACAAATCGTTTTAGCAACAGTAAGCATGATAATAAGCCAGTCCTATACAACCAGGAAACCCAAGAATAACCAGCTGAACCTTAGCTCACGCTACGTATATCCTGGCATAGCCAAGCTAAGCCACTGCTAATTTTTCTGGAGAGAATCAATGGCCCTGTCTTTTCACAAGAATTTAAAGTGTTTGTCGTGGATTGTGTCAACAAATGTAAAGTGCTAACAAATGTAAGGAAACATTGTAACAATCAAGTTTCAGTGCATTGCATGAAATTATAAGTTCGGTGGATTTTTATTATTACGAGGCAACACTGGGAGCAGGCACTTCTCAATCCAATCCATGTCACGGTACAATTCAGTGAAAGCTGGCTTCTGTTCTCTAGCACCTTCCATCTAGTCTGTGGACGTACGCCCATTGCATGTTTGCTGTGCTTCACACACTCCATCTGCGTTTGCTTGTACGTGCAAATGGTAGACGTGTACATAGTTCGTCCTGCCTTGCAGCAACACTTGCTGATTTAATTTCAGCTGGTACTCATGCTAACAAAGCAAACGATGCAGGCAACATTAACGAAGTTTTGAAATCAAGCAGCCCAAGACGCCAAGAAAAAAGAAAAATATCTAAATAACAACCATGAAATAAGAATAAAGCTGGAAGAGCATTTACGGACCCGTTAGCGCTCATCTAAATGTGCACTAATGTGCTGAGGCATTGTGCAATAAAGAACTTTTGCATTGTGTTGAAGAAGTTATAAATAATCCCAGATTAAACATTAGATGGGGACCTTGAAAATTTGTTTTCTGGTTCTTGAAAGTGCTTGAAAACCCTTGAATTTTTGCTTTTAAAGCCTGTACGAACCCTGTAATGCGATTCAAGTGGAAAGGACCCACTGTAGCTGCGATGCTGTGAGGTTTTCAGTGGCGTATATATGCCGTCCCGCGAGAAAACGCGTTGCGGCAACGCGAACTTTACATCGAAGCCAGCAGTGTCCTCCGATTCCAGATGGTTCAGGGGAAGCCGCCCTTCTCTCCATCTTCCACCCGAAACAGAACCCGGGCGAGGGGGTGCACTGGAGCGGTGGAGGCAGGAGTGCATCTCACGCAGCCCGCTGACGTCACGTGGCCTTGAGCGCTCGCTGCTCCCAGCTGGCGTGGAGTGGTTACGAAAGGCGTGTGGCGTAGCACGTGTGTACAGTCGACCACAGAAATGACTCGACCTATAGTTCATATCACAAGCTAGCTGCAGCACTGTGGAGGCTACATTGTTGTCCCCCTCAGGGCGCTTAACTCACCGCGAAGGAAGCGACAAAAGGCGCCGGGGCCGTGCGGTGCCACTTGCCGAGAGGGGAGAAGGGAGTGTCCTTTCAGGACCCCCTTCACGGCGGATTAGGCGCCCTCAGTGGGCGCACTATTGATAACAATGTAGCCTCCACAGTGCTGCAGCTAGCTTTTGATATGAACTATAGGAACACGCCTGGGGAAGCATGGCCTTGTCACGTTATTGCCTAATTATCGCCGTACCTGCGCTATCACTTTGCATCGTGTCGCGGGATCGTGGCTCAATTTTTTTCCTTTCCAACTTCCGCAGCTCCTGCATGACCGCCGGTGGTGCCAGAGACTCTATCTTACATTATTTTCTTGCTACCGGCCGCAGCCCCCGGAATTTGGATGGCAGGCTTAACCCTAATGACCCCCCTCTCCGGAGGTCTGCGTACATTGAACGGAGCAAATTAACCGAGCCCTTTACCGGTTGACTAGCACGCGTGTGGTCTGGGCACAGTCGAACTGTGGTGCCTAGCCGTGTGCGAGGAGTCATGCCCCGCAGCCGCGGTGTAATGAAAAAACTCTCGAGCCCCGGCGTACGCGCTGCGGCTAGCTCCGCATGAGCAAGCGCAGGCCGCGGGCCAATTGGGCCGCTGTGCTACGACTGCGTGCTGTGCGGCTCATCAGCTACGTGCCCTGGAGGACGACGGGGCCTTAACGATGATGGCCGAAAACGCGGGAGCGACTCATCCAGAGGACAAAAGAGCCGAAATCAAATAGGAAGCACGCGAACACAGCAACTGCGATGACGGTGGCGGCAACGCGAAAGAAGCGTGGAAAAAAAAAAAACGATCAAAAGAAACCGGCTTTCTCGCCGCATTATGGTATATTTTTTCTTCTCCACTGCAGTACAGCAAAAGGTGCGCGTCGTGCCTTCCGAGAGCGCCTCATTGTTGGCGGCGCTTATGCCGACATTACTGCGCGTGGTGGTGGTGGTGGTGGTCGTCGTGGCCAGAAACAGGCTTCTAGCGGATAAACCTTCGCGGGGCTAGCGTTCTCGTTCCTGTCAGCTGTTTTCTTTTTATTTCGGTCCTGTGCGATTTACTTGCAGTGTGTTTGTAGCGTTTCCGGTTTCTGTGCTCCTGCAATGGTAGTGGACGTTGCTGCCGGCTCCTGGTTCTGTACTGCTTTTTTTTGTTTGTTGTTGCTGCGCAGTGGCCTCCAAACGTCGTGTGCGTAAACTGCTTCCCCTCCCTCCTCACTCTCCATATTTTGCTTTTGTTTTTCCTGCTCCTCTTTTTTGCTTTCATGGCGACGACGTACAGCACTGCAGCCGGATTTGTTTTCCGTTGGAGCGTTCACGGATGCGAGCAGCGTTTTCGTCTTCGCTTTTAAAAACCTGTTCTCGGCCAGGTGAAGGCCCACTGGTCCTTCCCCCGGTGTGGCCGCTACTTCGCCGGATAGTGAAACCGTTCCCGCTCCTGTCCTTGTCTTTTTTTTTTTTTCGTCGTCCAGTCCGCTCTGGATACCTGGAATAGAAGCGTCCGCCGCTGGCAGCTGCCTAGCGCCTTTCCGCCCGAACCGGATCATCTTGTGGTGTTCCACAATCGGAGAAGGGGAAATGTAGCACACGCTCATTCAACACACGGTACTGCCTCTCCCCCGCGTTCGATCCACTCGGCGTAGAAACGCGCTTCTTTCGCGCGCAAAAGTTGTGTTTACTAGTTGCGACTGAATTTTTTCGGTAATGTTTACTGGCGCATTGTACCGGTCACGCCGATGAGTCGCAAATATTTTCAATCTTCTGGTACCAGGCGGTTGTGGTGCCCATCTTGGAGTTAGAACGTGAGGGTGTGACACTTTACAATAATTATTTGCAGATTTTTTCAGTTTTTTTTTTTTTCAGTGTGGTTTACCCATCGAATAAACGGCCAAGTTGAATAGCTGGTTTGTTGATCTCGTGGTGTACGATCTTGAAAATGGGCAAAACGTTGCTACGGTCACCGAAAAGGCCTGTCACGCGTCTATCCGCTTTTCAAACAGCGCCGTGGTGGTGCGCCATTTCCAAGAGTCAGGCTGGGTCTTTGCTGCCGAAGGGAATGTGTGCTGCGTTAGAACGGTGCTTCCTTGTTCAGGTAATGAAACACCCTCGCCCTCAAGGCGGCGCGCCTGCGTATGTGTATAATGCTTGCGCACGGGCCCGTTGACGTATTTCGTGAATGACTTTAATCCTTTCCGGTGATCTATGTATTCATCGCTGAGTGCAAGCGATCACGCGAATATCCTTCCCTGAATTTTTGAAAGGGGACCTCGAGATACGTTTTACAGATGAATTGAAGCAGAGAGAGCTTCGATTGCGCGATTATGAACATCTGAGCCAACGTTTGGCCAGGGCATATTCCTGGCCAGTTCTCTGGAAAGGTTGCATTGCGGAGCTGTAGCAACTCCTCCCCCTTCGCTTTTTGCAGCCAAACCTGACTACAGGAAGCCATGTTGGATTTCGCTGTGCGCATGGCGCACAGCCCGTTGCGACAAAGCCAGCTTTGTGGCGGAAGCTAACTGAAACAAAGCCAGCAATGCCCGCTGATGCAAATCATGTTGCGGCCTACATGTTCCTTTCCGCGCGCCTTTAACCGGCGAAAACCAGCCCGTCATGTGATTGGATGAGCCGGCCCCATCGCGGAGACGAGTAAAGCTAGCAATGTCCGCTGATGCAACTGATGGTGTAGCTTGCATGTCCTTATCTGTAAATCTGTAACTGACAAGTATCTTTCCGTCATAGCCTATCAAGGCTACGCAACAAGGACGATTCAACGTCACCGGTTTGAAAAGTTTTGGTAGTGGCCAAGGCTGGCTAATGCAAACCTTTAATGTTGCAGTGTGCTGTATAAGGCGATCCTGTGCACAACTCTTAGGCAAGAAGGACCAGAAGTTAGTCTTCTAGGGGACTAATCGACTTTGCCACAATCATCACACCCTTTGGGTTCTAAATGGCTTAGTCCGCTACTCGGTTGGTCCGCTCCCGATACTCCCCCAAAACAAACTGCTGGAAGGAAGTCGCAGAAAGAAAAGAACAAATCAGCATCAGTGGCGATCGAACCACCGACGCCCGCAACAGCACTCAGACCCAAGACGCTACCACTATAGTCACGCAGCCAGACAGGAGATGCGGTAGAAAATATTTACTGAAGTGCACAGCGTGTAGCTACTTTGCACAATGCGACAATTCATTGCAGCTGGTGTCTGAATTTCTATCCGTGAATGCGAGAGAGGAGAAGGTGACATATTGCAGTGGGACACGCACCCTCGCTGCCGGCATCTCAACTGCGCATGTCCGCGTCTTTTCCAGGGCATCTTCGGCCGTGCGTTCCGCGGTTCGTATTGGATTTGTCCATGAGTTCACGTCCGAGCATACGCGTGGGAAACTCTTCACGCATTGAGACGCTGGGGGTTTCGAAGCATGGCGCTGACGATCATGCGATATATGGCCCATGGCTGCCGCGTGATGCTGACTCCGACAGAACAGGAAGTCACCGACAGCCCTAATATTTGAGAAGGAAGAGAGGGAGATGGCTGTATCAGCTTTTCTTTCCTTCGTGAACGAAGGTGCCGCCGCTGAGATAACGCAAGACCCGCAAGTTGGGGCCGCTGACTGGTCGATACGGTCCTTCCGTGGTGTGGCCCGTCTTGCAAAATAGTCCCTGTTGCGAGGTGGGCCTTGAGCGACCAAAAAAATCAATTCGGAGCATTGTGTTTCTTGTGTTTTGAGCGTTCCTCCCGCGGAAAGCGGGCCTATCGCACAGGCCTTCTAACTTCTATTGGCGACGTCTGGTGCCTTTTGTGTACGTATGCATAGGAGCGTTTTCTGGGGAGAAGCTTTCATCGACGCAGTCAGCACGATACACTATATTTCGCCCTTGGTACTTGGATTAAATTCGCTGGCACCTGGATTCCATTACATGGTGTCTGGATGAAATTGGCTGGGGCCTGGATTAAATTGCATGGCGATTGGATTAAATTGCGCTGGAAAAACCTGTAGTCGTGGCAGCCATATTTCCGACCAGTCATGCATCGCACCCGACGGCTCCGTCGTGCATGTGTCCCGCGCACCGTGGTCCCGCGCTATGTACTTCACCGCACGGCGCCCTTCCGCTGTAAGGCCCGCGCGCTGGCGCTCGGGCGCTGACGTCATGCTCCCTGACTGCACAGGCGCAGCGCCCCAGACCGAAGGCCTCGCCCATCAAAATAGATCCGGCTGGTTTGAGCCACCCACGCTTACGCAGAAAAAGCATTGACTCCTGATTGCAAAGCCAAACCTCGTTTGATGATTACGCGAAATAGTTGGGAGCGTTCATACAGGCACGTTTCGATTCTCCGCAGTCACAGGCAAGGTAAGAACGGCCGCGAAAACCACAAATCGCGTCGGCACAAGCGTGGTCGTCATGATATGCCACTCAGGCGTGTGTGCAAATTTGCTGCATCTATCGGTTAGCTGCATCGATCTCTTAGGTCGCGCATGTAAATGTATACAGCCGGTCCTGCGCAGCTCGCGTCGTATGCCACGTATACTGCAGTGGATCAAGTTAAATACAGAGCAAGCAAAAAGGTCTTCCGACGGCAGTTATATAGGGCGTTCCCGAGACCTGGCCCCGCTCGACAGTTTTGACAGTTTTGCGCCCCACACGCGACCGCGCACCTAAAAGGCGTCGCTACGGTCGACGTCGGGGTGTACGAAGGCAGCAACAATGGGAAACTGATGCAGCGCCCTTGTCGCGTTTCAGTTTCGTCGCAGGGCCCACGGATGGTGCCCGCCTTCGGGGTTAGCAGCACTTACGCTCCATCTGGCTTGCAAACAATGGGCGTGTTGTTTGCTTTATTTGCGCGCTCGCGAGCCACGCCCCAGATTCGCTGCGTGTTGGGCCCTGGCGGGACGAAAAACGATGAAAGCGGGCGTTCCCCGATAGGTTTCACTGCTCCACCCCTGACTTGAGCCGTTGTGCTTTCGAAATTGAGGCCACTGGGCCGCCCGTCTGCTTACGCCCTTTTCGTCGCATTATAAGCGAGCGCATTTTTCCCCTCTTCTCAATTGACGGCGCACTTCTCAGCAGCTTGCGGCAAGAACTGCATGTTGCTCGTCTCGCGGCGCTTTAGTTGTGAACAGTAAGCCGCTGACACGTTGACAGCTGTGGGAGAAAGCTAGCCAGGATTCCTCGGTATAGCTTTCGTAGTCCCCCCTTCTACTCAGTTGCTTGTGGCTTAAGCAAGACGGCCGATGATTTTCTTGACCATTTAGAGCCTGAAAGCGGGAGTTCGTGGTATCCAGTGCCAGAAACGCAGCTATAGTGCAGGAGATATGCGACGAGGTCATGGCGCAGTGAACGCATTGCTAGGATTTACCACTGCGGGTATACTGCGAACCCGCTGCAGATGTTTAGGGTAGCCCGGCAATAATAGGCAGTTTTAGCATATCGTTACCGTGTTTGCGTTACCGTTTACCGTGTTACCGGAAGCCTGAGTTTCCGTTTACCGCTGAAAACGGCAGAGCACGTTTTAGCGCACCGTTTGCGGTTTGCGTATTCCGTCCGGCCCCCGAGGCGCAGGTAGCGCCATCTGATGAATT
This sequence comes from Haemaphysalis longicornis, assembly GCF_048455015.1. NCBI lineage: Eukaryota > Metazoa > Arthropoda > Arachnida > Ixodida > Ixodidae > Haemaphysalis > Haemaphysalis longicornis. Next base: position 151,238,175 of record NW_027526203.1, on the reverse strand, counting down.
AGTCTCAAAGCAAATCCCTCACCATTTTCTTGCTCATATCTATTTGCATTCGTTTAAAGTAACTTATATATTTCACTTTTGAGGTAAAGCATTCACACTAACTGTAGTTGTTTTGAGAATAGTGTAGCCATCACATGTAGAGCTTTAAAAAGAAAACGAGTTGGTCGCGCCATCTACTGAGGAGAGTTAGAATTAAAGGTGAAATAGAATTTGCCCCCGCGCTAATTATTTAGGCAAGAAATGAGTTAAATATGTCGTAGCAATTACTCAGTAACCTACACTACCTTGCACAAGTTTGGAGGCCTAAAAGCACTTTGCGAGCTCAGAAACCTATCTGAACTATTTGAGGCGGACAAGGCTTAGAACCAGTAGGGACGGCCATTTTGCTCACCCATCCGAGAAAAATGGTCGATTGTCGCTTTCCTGAGCATTATTTAGCAAGAAACACGTAATAAACTGCATCAAGTAAGATTACTTTATTCGGCCGTACCAAGCATAAAGCGCCGACCGCACTGCATTTGCTGTAATCAATACGCGAAGGTAAACTTCGTCTGCTCAGGAAGCTCGCTGGCGACGGTAAAGCCTGTGCCGGTAAGTTACCGTTCACGGTAACTCTCACGCATGCGCAGTCGACTCCCGCAAACCCGGTAAACGGTAACGCAAACACGGTAACGATATGCTAAAACTGCCTAATACGCAGTTTTAGCATATCGTTACCGTGTTTGCGTTACCGTTTACCGGGTTTGCGGGAGTAGACTGCGCAGCGCGAGAGTTAATTACCGCGGACGGTAACTTACCGGCACAGGCTTCACCGTCGTCAGCGCTTCCGGTAACTCGGTAAACGGTTACGCCAGCACGGTAACGATATGCTAAAACTGCCTAATTGCGCACGAAAGCTGCACGTGCTCTATGGGATATTGACGCTTGCACTTACAGCAATGGCGGGATACTGGCGTGCATGTGCAGCTCCCCCGCCTTTATGCTGCCCTCCCGTAGTGGGCATTTCGCACGCCGCAAGTTGTAGCCAAAGGCACCGAGGGTGGCGCAAATCACTTGCAGCCTGAAGGTTGTCTTTCAGGTCGCAGATGTGGACTCCCTTCTGTCAGTGTATGCAGTGTTGCCAATACCGCTGTTAACCGAGAATGGTCCCCTGTTTGTTATTATTGTGCCCATGAAGTCATATTTATTGGTATACGGAGTGTCCAAGAGCGCTTGCTGTGGCCGTTATAAGGGAGCATTAAGTGCAGAGAGTTATCGCTGACGTGACGGACGTTGCCCCTCTACTCTGCGAAATTGAGTACTCGAGAATTATTCCGAAACTACGGGTTTGGTTGGAAATACGAGTCCTAGAATAATTAAAAAAAAACAGTCGCCTACAGTATATGTATACAATATATCTTGTGCTTTTCATTTGCTTCATCTGTGCCCAGTTTTTTCTGCGCCTGCTAATCGCAGTCGGCGGGGAGCGCTGTCACTACCGCTAGAGGACATCAGGCGGACGCGCTTCACTCGATATGACAAAGCAAGCGCGTAGTTCCTACAGCGTGAGTGAGTGAGTGAGTGAGAGTGAGTGAGAGAGAGTATATTCATGGCACCAGTAACGGGTGTATAGAGGGAAAAAAACTGTCGTGAACTTCGTAGCTTATAATTTACAGCGTTTGCCGGAGTGTTTTCTGCGTACGAATATGCAGGGCGCCGCGGCATGAGAGGAGCGAGTGCCCACTGATCCCACCAAATTAGGCGTGCCTAAACGGCAATTGCAGTCGAACCACTGTCCTGCATGCAGATAGGAAAGTAAGTCTTCAAACAAAACTGTGCCTTAGCTGCAGCAAACGTTCCTTGCGGTCGTTTTGTTTTTCAATTGTTTTACAGGGCAGAAAATCGATGGTTTTCTATTTGGCTTACTCGATAGCTTTGTCAGAGAGGCTCGCTCTCACACGAAAGAAGCGGTGCTCTTTGCCCTCCGTTGGCCTCGCTGAATTGCACATCTGCGCCTGTGCCGCGCGGGACTCTATCACTAACAAGGACGCTCGCTTTGCGTCTGGACTAGTTCCACCAACTCTCGGTTTGACTAAATTGCGCTACCCACGCGCGAAACCTACAGCTTCGCCTTCGCGAGACAACGTGGACATAAATCCCGCATTGCCGCGATTAAGCACGCGTTTTTCCTTTCTCCATCTCTCTCTCTCGTCTGCACCCTGCGGTCCTTGGTCGCAAAGGAGGCACAACTGGACGTCCCTGCCCTCTGACACCCGGCGGCGCGTCCCCCACTCCGAGGGCACTCCACTGCCATTTTTCACGACGAAACCACAGGAAGTAGTTTATAGTGTTCGTTATTTTGCGTTAGCTCGGTTGATGGATACGTGAAAGTACCTGTAGCAATGCTCAGTGGCTGTGTGTTGTGCACGAGCTCGGTTCTCGGCTTGGGTGCCGTGTTTCTGATATCAGCTAGGGGGCGCAAAATCTCGTGTTTCGCTTTGAATAACCGCCGGTTGTTCAAGTTAACTGGAATCGCATGCCCTCGCATATGAGCACGCGAGGGGATGTTATGATTACGCCAGGGGAGGTTGCCGGATCAGATAATTCGATAGCGTGATCGTCAAAGAAGGTGCGATGTGGAATGAAATCGTGACTGGTTTTTAGTCTATTAATCTAGATTTTTTGTTCTGGCGCCTGTCGTGAACCGCATAGTGGTCGTTAACGTCACTGTTCACGGGGATTTGAAGCAAACGTTTTGCAATCATTCGCGTAGAGAATCCGGTTACTATTTTTAAGGCAGCCTAGGAAGTAATTCATATATATATATATATATATATATATATATATATATATATATATATATATATATATATATATATATATATATATATATATATATATATATATATATAGCAAGTCTCTTTGCTGAAACGTTGGCAACAATCCTGGTTTTACCTTGTTAAAACTGCTCCCTATATATATATATATATATATATATATATATAAAGAGAAGAAAATGAAAGCAAGTTCTCTTTGCTGAAACGTAGGCCACAATCGTGCTTTTACCTTGTTCGAAGTTTTTCTTCTCTTGTGTTCTCTACCATCTTCAAAGTTCTACTACTACCTGGATTTTTTATATATGTATATATATATATATATATATATATATATATATATATAAATATACACAGAGAGAGAGAGAGAGAGAGAGGGGGGGGGGTCGGCAGTCTACAACGCCAAAGGAGGCATAGGGGTGTGGTTGTGGTTAGGCCCCTTTTTTACTAGGGGTAATGAAGTTAACATTTTTTTTAAATATACGAAAGAAAGAAAGGCGAGCACGAGGTCGCGGGTTCGATTCCCGGCCGCGGCGGCCGCTTTTCTGATGGAGGCGAAAAGCAAAAACGCCCGTGTGTACGAGATTTCGGCGCACGATAAAGATCCCCAGGTGGTCAAAATTGATCCGGAGCCCTCCACTACGGCGCGCCTCATCGCCTGCGTTCCGCCGCGGTGGCTCAGTGGCTAAGGCGTTGCGCTGCTGAGCACGAGGTCGCGGGTTCGATTCCCGGCCGCGGCGGCCGCTTTTCTGATGGAGGCGAAAAGCAAAAACGCCCGTGTGTACGAGATTTCGGCGCACGTTAAAGATCCCCAGGTGGTCAAAATTAATCCGGAGCCCTCCACTACGGCGCGCCTCATCGCCTGCGTTGCGTCGGCGCGTTAAACCCTACAATCAATCAATCATCGCCTGCGTTGCGTCGACGCGTTAAACCCCACAATCAATCAATCAATCAAGAAAGAAAGGCGTTGGTTCGGTCCCCACTCTGGGAGCGTGTTTTTCTTTCTTTCTTTCTTTCGTATATTAAAAAAAATGTTAACTTCATTGCCCCTAGTATAAAAAAGAGCCTAACCACACCCCTATGCCTCCTTTGGCGTTGTAGACTGCCGACCTATCTTTCTGTATTTCCTCAACGAGCCCCTCATTTCCTTACTATATATATATATATATATATATATATATATATATATATATATATATATATATAATATTATAATATAATATAATATAATATCGCAATATTAAGGGTCGCAAAGTTGATCCCTGTGGGACGCCCTGGTTTGCGACCCTGGGGTATAGGGACCGGGCAGCTGGGCGGGTGGCGCCACCGCTAGGCGTTACCCTCGTTAGTGGAATGAGCCGGTGCATTGGACTACGCAGCCTCCCGTTGATTTTGCCGTGTTTGCTTCAGTGCTCTGAATGTTTTGGTAGTGTTGTCAGCGGATATGTGTGGGAAAACGAAGGCTCGACATATGTGTTGTGTTCTTGGATGCAATAACGGCTATGTAAACTTCTAGGACGCTTCTAAAGTTGGATATGGGCTACAATGAAATGAGCGCTTTCTGCAGCGATCTACGCTTGTCTTCGCCCGTTCTGAGTACGAATAAAACTACCATTATTAGTATTCATTTCTTCTTAAATGCAATAACGGCTACGTAAACTTACTGGACGCTTATAAGTTTGGGAATGGGCTTAATGGACATGCGTGCTTTTCGCAGCGCTCGGCGCTTGGCTCAGCGCGATCTGAGTGGGAATAAGGTTATTGATATTAGCATTCATTTCTACCACTTCAAATTATCCTCCGTAGTTCAGTAACTGTGGTTTCCACGCCAGCCTTAAAAGAGCCATGAAGACAAAATACAAGTTGGGTTTATTAGAAAGACTGCTTAGTCACGATAACAATGATACCAATATCATCGCAATTTTCGAATAAATAACGCAACTTTTCTATGACATCATGGAACCTTGTTTGTGCGATTGGCGGCCGCCTAACTGACCTGTCGCGACGACACATGACTGGACGTCTGTAATTGGTCCTCTAGTTCCATTTGGCCGCATCACTTGAATGCTAACGTGCAGTTAACGCACTGAAAATTGTTTTATTGTTGGCCCGTATGACGTCATTCCTGCTCATAACACGTCACTGTGGCGCACAATTTGAAAGTTTTTAAATACATGCTGTTGTTTTCGTTAAAAAACATTTTTTGTCGCTGTAATGGAGCTGAGTGAGGTACTGAATCCTAGTTCTTTCAAATTAAACGAAGTTGTATTTTCTCTTCATGGCTTCTTTAACGCTGCGACACCTCGATAAGTGTGCTTTGAAGAGAAAGGCACTTACGTACGAAATCGATTACCGTGTGGCCGTGGAAACGTACCGGCAGTTTACATTTTCTTTCTGTACGTGAGCTTTGTGCCTTAGCGGTTTTGGTGAGCGGCACTGTGACAGGGTGGGGGCCCGAGAGCCGAAGAGGAACGAAGAAAACATCCCCCCTCCCCTTCCAATTTTACGACCTGCGTGGAATAAAGGCTGGCACCGGTAGTTCAAAATGTGGTAGTGATAACGTCAGCCTGTGTTTTTTTATGCGTACGTATTCTTTCCGAGTACCCAAAAAATCGTGAAATACCTTGTGAAGAAACCAAAAACGCGTGACTAGTTGCCGCAAGTAGAGGGGCGTCAGCTCGAGTCCTCCAGCACAGACGCATTTTCGACACGCTGGAAGCAGTTAGGACTTGGAGAGGGGTGAATGGAAGTGCAAAATTAAACAGCGCATTCATCCAGCCCTCCGTTTAACGACGGCGATGGTTGAACGCGAAGCTTTCTTTGTGCGAAATCGAATGGGAAATGGTCAAAGTCAAAGACGCTGCGATCAAAAGACCAGACTGCGTGCTGGTGAAATTCAAAGCTCAACTTAGTCAATGTTTAAATCCGTAAGGCAACGAAGGAAACCCACATAAGAAATCTTTGCGATAAACCGTCATCGTCGTTAGACGGAGGAGTTCATGGTTTTTCAAGCGTAAGTGGCAGCTTGTAAAACTCGACCGCAGCATTTCGTATTTGGGAACCTGAGGGCAGGTTTTCGGCACCCTCCTGTCTCGCGTCCTTCAGCCACGCGGGAAGTGTTTTTTGAAAAACCATTAACCAACTAGCCAGCAACCATTGCAATTCTGTAAAGCAATGCTTTTCCACGACACGCAATGACGTTCTGCTATCATGCGGTATTCTGTAAACTATTCCCGTGACTGTAGTAATTAAGCGTATTTCTGTGAAAGTAAACACGTTTCTACCGTTGTTAATGAAGTTACGGAGCGTCGTCCATCACAATTTCTGTTTTGGGGTAAGTCTTAGAAGGCACACCCCAACTTTGTCTTTCGCTTGTGTACGACGCCGTTTCGTCATCAATTGCCAAAGGCCGCAGCATTCCTGGACCGGCTGCACACACCAATTTTGTAGGAGCATTTAGCTGCAATATATTCCTCGATACGCCAAACTGCACGCCGGCATGAAAATTTGCATGAAGGAACGGACTTGCGATTCCAGCTTGACTTCCACCTTGGCGCATTGAGCGTCGTCTGCCATTTGTGATTACTGAGCATGGGCGTAAATCACACGCATGACATGCCTCGTAAAGGTCGCCTCTGCGTTCAAGATTTACTGGTCTGAAAAACGTACTTGTGGTCATCTACGCTTTGCAAGCCGCACCGCAGCAGAACGACAGAAAGCCATGCACAACCACGCTGCGGTGACCGTCACTGGCATTCCACTGACGAGCGGTTCGCCACGGGCGGCGCTGCTCGCTGAAGCGACCGTGGAGCCATACAACGGCCGCCCGGCCCCTATACGGGGGCGTGGCGTCGGCGAATTTCATAAGCTGTCGGCTTTGGTAATTTTGCATCAGTATTAGAGCTGAACATCAGATGTCAAGTCAAGGAAGTTTTGGAAACAAGATATGATAAATGGTGTAAAATGAGACGGGCTCCCGCTAAAAGACAGTTATCGAAACACTTCTTAATGTATCTGTAAGCTCAGTGCAAAAATGACTGGTGAATAATCAGGACTAACATCTAAGTTTTCTCCAAGTGAATGATCGTTCTCGAAATTGCTGTAGATAGGCCCAGGTAGATCCCAAAAGCATGCTAGTAAAATAGGGCCGCAGTTCTCACGGGAATTTTTGTTTGCATTTGACTAGAAGGGCGCGCCGTGCGTTTTAACATCATAGTGCTGATGATATCGATAACTCTAAATTATATTCGATCCAACGGCGTGCGCGAAATGTGCAAGGCAACACGGTGTTCATTGAAAATACGAATCCCCGTTGTTTTATCCTGCAACAGGCGTCTCCGCTCTGCCGGAAAGCGAGATGCAAATCCGCTCTCCTGACGCACGTGGTTACGAAACTCATAAACGGCGGAACGTGACCTATAATGGCTTCCCGCCGACATGACCGGATGAAAACGCTGGGCAACTCCGGGTCTCGCCGAGCGTCTGTGAATTCAGAGAGCTGGTGCGTTCCGAGATTTCGACCACGGGTGCGGCAAGGACGCGTACGGGTCAAGCGGTCGAGCCAGGTTGCGCGAAAGCTTCCGGCTGCAGCGCTTGCTCTCATCTAGTGAGAGTGCACACGCCGCAGCCGACGACCGGAAGGCGGCCGCCGGCGGGTCTCCGACTGGACGCACACAATGGCGGGCTTGCTTCACTGGGGCTGCCGGCTTGCGGAGAGTGCACGCGTGCGGCTTCGCAGTCGGTCCGGTCCGCCCGCTGGTTTTGCGCCGCGGCATGTTTCGGTGTGTGTGCCATTCACGGCACCGGCGACGAACGTTAGGCCTAGCGACAGTACTGAAAGAACCCACTAGGTTTTTGTGGTCATATTACTGTTAGTAACGAAAGAGCTAGGAGGTGGAAAAGTTCTTTAGGCAATCAAGACGTGTAAGCTGCAGGCGTGACACACGAGGAGCCCTTCAGCGTTGCGCCTGTGCCAGGCGCTTGTTCTATGGAAAAGGAGACAAGCAAGTTCGGAGAGGTGGATTTTATGAAGAGTTATCCGTAGTATTCGGTACATGTCTGCAACATTTCCTTCCATTTGTTGCGGGCATGTATTCAGTATCCTTTATTTGCTATTTGGCTTTAACTTTAACTGAAAAGCGGTGAAACGTGTCGAGTGGTCGAAAAGACGGAGTGATCTGTTTTTGCGCCTGAACACCAACTCTCCCATCTAAACCCGTCAGCGGAGCTGGGGTCACTTTTGTACATTTTAGAGCAAGTCGTGGCCCCCGAGGTCTCGGGTACGCGTGGCGGCTCGGCGTATCTCATTTCGTTCCGCAGGGTCCGTCTGCGCGAGTCTCTGATGTAGATCATTTTTAGATCGTTCACCCGTTCGACTTGCGGACGTATTGCGCAGAATGACCTTAACGTGGTTAACGTATACGCGCTCGGTGGTTCGCCGAATGGTGTCGGTTCAACAGGGAGGGTGACAATGCCGTGGAGGGCGGAGTTGGGCGCACCGCTCACCCCGCTTCCTTGCGTTCCCATTGTGCTTCAAGTTGGGCGTGCGATTTTCGCTGCCCGCAATCCGCTGCACGCAACTATATCTCTACGGCGCGATCGCAGAACCGGCTGCCTGTCCAGTCGGCCCACCTCTGTCCGTTGCCCGCCTTTGATCTCGCCTTCGTGGCCCTTTGGTCTCCGTCCGCCACGGGAGGTGCGAGGCCTATCGAGGTCGCCCGCTCCATTCAGGCGAACGGGTCCTCCTCCATCGCCTCTTGTTTGCCTTCCTTTCTTACTTACTCGTCTGCCGGGATGGACGCATGACCGGAGGGAAAAAAGAAAATTCTTTCGTCACTTATTTTCCGTTAAACTCGCTCGCTGCAGCCGGAAGTGCGATTGCTCTGCCCACATTTCTTTCGTCATAAGGAACGAATGATGCGGAAGGATCGAGCCATTCGAGAATACACGCGTGCCGACGTTCTTATGGATGGACCGTGTGCCGGGGCATGTCTACCTCTTAACATGTGGACTTTGCCGTGCAGCGCCCCATCGCTAAAGGGAAGCTCGTCTGTCTGACCCCAACTCCCCGATGTTAACTCTCAACGCGTTCGGACGTGATTTTGAGAAAAATAACGGCGCCATGGTTGGAGGCGTTACAATTTTTTGTGTGTGCTGTAACATCTCCGATGCGGTATGTAGTGCCATCATGCCCAGATATCAAATATTCGTCACTTGCTCGTATCCTTAACTACTCTCACTCAAGGTTCCTCAGACGCCTAGACAGAGGCTGTGAATAGAAAAAATCTCGTCGACAAACCTAGCCCCCCCTTCCCTAAAAAAAAAAGACGAAGGATGGACTTGGGATTGTCTGCAATGTTTCTTTTTTTAAATCCGAGACGCTGTTTTCCCCACTCACCCGCGTAATGACGCGAATGTGGTCGATTGCCGAGTAACGTTTCCTTGATCTATTATATCCTCTACGTTGATGGTGGTCAATGGTGTCACTAGTGCAGTTTACTTTCCTAAGCAGCGTGCACAACCATGTTTTGTGTGTGTGTGTGTGTACTGTACTCGTGTCATAGTTGGCGATAGGGAGTTATTGCGGTTCATGCGACGAAACGTTATGAAAAGGGTGCGTGAGGCGCAACCCTATTTATTTGGGGATTTCTCGGCGTAGCAATACAGTGTGCTGTTGCGTGGTTGTAGCTGTTCTGAACTGTTCAAGCCGCCATCGTGTCAGTTATAGGAAAATCGCACGGGGGCCGAGAACTATATCTCGTAATTCCCGACGTTCGTTATAAAAGTAGGCACCTGAATTGGCGGATATAGAAATGTACATGAGCCCAGCCCGCACCTGGCACTTACCACGCGCAATGGAATGTAACAGATTGGGAGCTAGTGGCCTCCGACTCCGAGTGCTCTGAGCCAGAGCATCGGAACGACCACCCGAATACGGCATTAATAAGAGCACTATTTTAAGACCTGCGTTAAACTATAAATATATATACCCTATTTTTGTGCGTATAATTCGTCCGCACCCCCACGTTGTGCTCACGGAGAAAAACATGAAGGAAGCTCACATTGACGCGTAAGACTCGAGGGTATAGCGACTCTGTACGCAACCTTCACGACCATCCCGACGGTTTCAGTACACGATTGCAGCCGATTTACTTCTTCTTCGCTGCCGCAACGACCTCTACTCCAACATTGTTGTTATAAGTGTGAGCTTCCTTCATTTTTTTGGAAGTGATAATCATTGGACATCACCTTGGAGGGGCGTACGCTATGACGCGTCTTTCTCGTTCCGGGCAAGTGTTGTCGCGCTTACGGCGAATGCTAGTTTATTTTTTTTTTTTGCCAATCTTGGCCAATTACCCTAAGTGGGTACGCTAAGCTTGACAAGCGTGCGCAGGGGACACTGGGCGGTCGCCGCGAGGCCCGCGGTCACGTGGGCGCCCTCAGCAATTTCTTGGTATTTTAAACTCTTAAAAAAAATCCCCACACATTCCTGCGCAATCCACCGTGCACTGAGGCCGTTCTGTCAAGGGACGAGTTTTTGGAGAGGCTTTGACTCTGCCCGCCAGCTGGGATACTGCTGTATAGCTACTCGGTGAGCAAAATTAATTGGTTATAACCGATGCCACTTATAAACAACGCAAGTGGAAGGTAAAGCCCGGCGTGGCCTACCAGATGTCGAATTTAGTTTGTTCGTTATATTCGATAATTCGCTATGTGATGTTCGAAATTCGACTGTACCATCGCACGACTGCTGCAGTACCACGAGCTAACGCCATTCGTGTACTCTGGTATTTTGTGCGAGACTCGTGGCTCGTGAGGACACAATTTAAACCCCTTGCTTGGGTTTCCTTGGGGTCACCTACCTCGAAAGAGTGCATTTTGCCGTCTTGCTTGGACGCTGTAGTGAAGTGTCGGTAAAATGCTAGCTCATCCTCTAAACTCGACCAACACCAATACTCGAGTGTCAGAGGAGCGAGCAACAGTGTTCGCGTACGAAAGGAGCAGAGGGGTTACAGCCCATCGTCGCTCGTTCCCCCTTCTTTCGAGGGAGGAAAAGACTCCGTTCTCCGTGGTGACCCGAGCCTCGGCCACTTTCATTGAGGGGCTTGAGATCTGAACCTGCTTGAACGCCCGCGTTTCGCGCGCTATTTCCCTGGCAGCCCAGACTTTGGGACTGGTTTTGATTAGCAAAAACAGGGCTCTTTCCGAAAATTCGGAGTCATTCACTCCAAAAATGTATAATTGCTCTGGGGCAGCGTTATTTCCCCGGGCAACGTGTTCTTCTCTAATCACTTTCGCAGACGAGTGTTTTGGAGAGTTTCGCCTGTGGACTGTTCAAACATACGCGTGTGCGGAATGAAAAAGAAATGGGCCAAATTGCAAAACGGGAAACCGATGACGGCCGCACCGTAGTAGCTTCAGCTATACAGGAATATAAAGGTTCAGCTTTCTAGTGTGCCGAGTCTTCTCCCCCGGAAGACGGTTGTGTCCGGGAGGTAGAAAAGGCCGCGGGGGTTGTTGGTGCTGTGGTGCCCTCAGCATGGACGTCCGCGCACGATCTGCTTCGCAGTGCCTTATTTCTGACTTTGCTGCGTTTTTTTTTTTTTTGGTTTCCCCCCCGTTGTGCATTTCGGCCGTGACACCACGCGGCCGACGCGACATCGATCTGTCAGCCGGCGGCCTCTGTATGCATGCACGCCACACGCCGGCCGCGACTCCATGCGTCGTATACACGCATGCATGCATGCGTGCGTGGTGTAATTGCGAATAGATGGCCCGGGGAATTATGCAGGGCTTCGCCGTGCGGCCTCTTCTCATTGAGGCCGACTCGTTTTTTTTTCCTTCCTCCCCGATGTTGCGTGTATCTGCGCGACATTGACCGCTTTCCTGGCGTTTGCCGATGGCTGCGGATCATGAGCCTATATTTGTAACCCGGGCTTTGCGTGCTCTGAAATTTGTATACTAAAACTTGAACGTAGCGGAGTTCAACCGAAGTGCGGTAAACCGTCGTTATAACGGAATCGCCTGATTCGAAACCCCGCCTTATTCAGATTGTTTTGTGGTGCCCGTTGCACTGTACGGGGGGCGCATAATATCCGCTTTTAATGAAGTATCCCTTATAGCCGAAGCCAATTTTTATCTCCCGAGGATTTCGTTATAACGAGGGGTTTACTGTGCTTATCAGTTTACATGACGCCAGCCGTACAAATACGAGGCCCCTTGTAATTTGCAACAATAAACATAGGCGGAAAAGCAGTGGCGTACGCCGGATTTCATTGCGAGGTGGGGACCAATTTTTTTTTAACCTCCTTGTTGGGGACAAAGCGCCAACGGACATAAAGAGCGACGGACATAAAGCAGCAAACATACGCCAAGAAAAAAAAACACCATATAATAAGCAACCCACAGCCATCGCTTTAAAATACCTACACAAATAAAAAAAAAACAAGAAAATGCAATTTCCTAAAGAGTAGCTGTTCAGGCAGTTAGTGTTTTAAAGGCGTAGTTTCAGGTGAGCAGAAAAAAAAATACAAGGGACGGCAGCGAAAAATACACGGCACAACAGCGCTGTTATTGCGTCTGTATACAGGTTTTTATGCCTTTCACTCTACGCGAAAGCACACAAAACAATGTCGGTGGAACGGCAAGATCTCAAGGAGGAATATACACAAAGGCAACGCCCACTGTTTGATTCTTTGTGAACGGCCTTTCTTAGAAACACGTGACCTTTTGAAACTAGCGCGGTGCGTGTCATTCTCCGCGGGCGCCCGGCACGAACTTCGACTTTCTGTTGGCTGACAGCGCCGGCGACATACGCGTGCATTGTTCTTTTCGCCGCGACACGATGACAAGAGAAATAGTACTGGGATGGGAAGAAGTTCAAAGGTGAATGAATTTGCGGACGAAGCCCTCATGGACGGGTCTTCATGTATAGTGCTAGTTCACGACAGTAGTCATTGTCAAATAATCACGGCTGTACTGTTTATCCGTGCGTTATTAGGTACGCAGTGTCTATAATGCAGATGTTTACTATTTCGTAGAAGACGCATTGTTTCGTAAACGCCTCCCCGTCATCTCCTGTTTATGAATGTCTCAGCCATGTATATGATGTTTCTTTAGCTCTAATATATATTCGTTGAAGTGAACTGATTGTATTCCGATCTGTTTCTTTCACGCGTTACCGGGATTTTCAGGGGGTTTCATATTATTGCCATGCCTGGGCATTCTCTCATTATCGGTGTTTTTTCTTCTTCTTCGCTGTGTCCTTATCCTACATCCCTGTTCTTGTCAGTCTTGATTTTTTTTGTAGGGTTAAAGACAGACGCTTCTTCGTGTCCAGTGTAAGTACTTTTTTCTTTCATTTTATTCGCCGCCGAACACCCCAACAACCGCGCGCGGCATTGGCCGTATTTCGCCAATACATTCACCCGCTGCCCGCGGGCTCTGCGTACTCACCGCGTTTCGTAATAAGTAGCGACCGGGACTTTAGGCACGAAAAATCAATGTTTTAGACGCGTTAATAGGCACTCAAAAGTGTAATTCGGGCATATAAAGACGTCAAAAGCTCTAGTTTAGACATATATAGACCCAATTCGTATTTACTTCAGCATCGCGTATTTTGACAAATTCTTTACTAGCAGTGAAAACAGCGGGCAAATCTTGCGCTACGGGAGAGTAATTTCAGTTTTCTTTTAATTGGTTAGTACCCACAAAATACACAAAACCTTCATGATAGTTGCTTATGGGCCAGAAAACACAACACATTTTATTTTCTTTGTGAAAATGCGCCATACAAGCTTGGATATTTTAAGATTTTCGTGAAATTTGTGTGATTCGGCACCAGCCGCGACAATATTTTACGCCATGAAGTTGTACCTCCTTTCAGTCGATATTTCTGGGTAAGAAAAATAACGTTCAACATTCACTGGAGTTGTGGCGGAGCATCACTTGTACTTTGCAACGCTCGACGATCTAAGCCATCCGCAATATCAATGTTTGTCACTCAGAACCTGTGGAAGCTTTTTTAGCACAGTGTTTCCAGGAACATAATGTGATGTATCCGAGACGCATTTAAGACGTAGAATGGCCTTGTCAACCATCGTTCTTTCGGGGATGGCGGTGTACCTTTAAAATGAGCCCAGGTTCTGGTTTAAGGTGTGCTGCCCATGTTTCCTGCTGCTGAATGCTTACTGCTCAGAATGCGGAATGAGCGCAGGAATGTGCCAAGTTATGCTCAAGTGTATAGCGTGGTGTAGAATAGTCTTGGCTCTGGTCTGCGGCAAAGCTGGGAATAACGCAGACGCGTTTGTGTTGCACCCCTAGCCATGTTCACAGGGGACAGGCTCTGGTGGCAGAGGCACGATCGGAAACTGCTCCTTGACGACAGCACCGTCGAATCGCAGTAAAGTGCAGTGATTCCGGATGAAAATTTTAGCCATCCTGTCCTGCAGAGTTGGATGCCGAGAAAAGCTGCTGGGAATAACACCACCCAGTAGCTATGCACTTTATACCGATTACCAACATTGCAAAGCGCGCCAGATTATTTTTAGCTAACCCTTAGAGCTAGATTGTAACCCGACACGGGTTACCCGACACGGAAGATGATGGCTGTTGCTACCAGACTGAAGAAGGGGTGAGATGCCCGTTCAATAACCTCTCTCCCGTTCCTCTTTCGTCTTGACGGCTATCGATGTCCCGGCGATCGACTGCTGGTTGTGCACGTGTTTTAGGCGTCGCCTTGATACTTTTCTATGTCAGTTGTGTATGTGGTTTTCCCTCGTCGGCAGCTTTGGCCGTGAGCGGTGCATGCGCAGTTGTGTCGCGATCATTCTCTCCTTTGATTGGTTTTTATTGCGCAATGGACAGGGAATGTGTGCAAAAGTTTTCGCCATTCATACCCGGACACAGCGCCACCGAATAAAATAGAACGAAAAGCTCATGCTGATCCACCCGGCGGCGACCGTGGCTGCGGTGTCGATGCGTTAGGGCCTCTGGCGGCCCAGTTTAGTTGCTCGCGGTAACGTCCGGACGATGTGGCGGCAGCTCGAGCACCGATTTCCGCGTCTCGGCGGGTTTTGCACGGCGCGTGGGTTCTCATCACAAACAGCGTGAGACAAATGCCGAGATGCGGGCTTCTGAAACGACAACAGTTTTAGCGGAACGGGGACGGGAAAACCCCCGAACAGGCATATATACCCCCCCCCCCCCCCCCCCCCCCCCGCTTCCTCCAGAAAAAGGCATTTCGAGGCACTAAAAAGCCTGTACAGGCACGAACCGCCAAATAGGCACTTATAAGCATAATAAAGTATTGCCTAAAGTGTTTTATTTCACTTTGTTCATATCTTAAACGTCAAATAGGCTTGATACGGACTCAATGAAGAAATAGGCATTTTGCCTAAAGTTCCGGTCTCTAGTAATTAGATATTAATACGCCGGCAGCAGAAAGCCTCTGGGCTGCCGTCGTTCCTTTTACGCGGAGACGCAACAGGGCCTCGCCCACTGGACTTGGTCCTCGCCGATCCGCTGTCTTTTGTCTTTTTAATTGAGCGTTCTCACTGATGGCGTCTGTAATGTGGAAACGCCGAAGTGAGAGAAAAAAGAAACGCTTCCCGTGGCCAGAATCGAACGTGCGTCCCTCTCGTTACGCAGCCGGCGTCTATCCGATTACCCCATATCGGCATGATCGAAGCGGTTTGGAGAACTTAGACGACACAATCAATGAATCCGTCGCGAGCAAGCTTCGCGTTCAACCATCGCCGTCGTTTGACGGAGGCGTGCACGCTTTTTTAGTTCCGCACAGGGCTGTTAAAGCTGCAACTGGGACACCTGGGAATCGTGCGCACACAGATGTGGCCCCAATCATCTGGGGTCCTTGGGCGAGGGCTGGATTTTTTTTGTCTGTTTCAAAGTCGTGTGGCGGAAACTCGTAATTTAATGAATTTACCGTGTTTGGGTTTGTCTCTGCACGCATCGAGCAAATCCTAACACTTCGCTGTATCGGTCGTGTCAATAATAATAATAATAATAATAATAATAATAATAATAATAATAATAATAATAATAATAATAATAATAATAATAATAATAATAATAATAATAATAATAATGGGGATGATGGTGATGATAATGATAATGATAATAATAATGAGGATGATGATGATTATAATGATAATAACAACAAATGTCGCAATCGCTATTCTCCCAGCGTGATCAGTTGTCTTGTCTCAGATAACGCGACTCTGTAAGGTGGGGCTAGCGGATGAGTTTATCTACGCGGACGTTCCTTGCTTCATTGCTCGGTGCAAGCATGCATGTCCAGCGGCCACGATTGCCCAGCACCCTTTTATAACGGCGGCGACCGGACTACACGCACAATTCTGGGAGTATTGGGGGCAACTAGAGTCCTATAATATTCACCGACCGGGGCCGCTGATGTATACCGCTGTCCCTGGTCGTAGAGTGGAAACTCCTGATGGAAGCCTGCCTGAGTAGTGCCTGCGACGCAAACGGCGGTTCACGGCGATGAGTGCCGGGAGTCGGCGTTGAAGTCTTCGCTGGCGTGGGCCGTTGGGGTCCACGCAAATAACCAACTATACCATCGCACCGCGACTTTCAGCGAGGCGGCGCACTGTCCGAAGGGCACGTTCTTCTATTCATTTTGGTGCACCATTCATGGTGCAGAGACAAGGGGTGGGAAAGCGTCCGCCGCAGTCGGTCTCTCTATCCTCCTCTCTGTGAATTCGCCGCACTAACTTTCCCCACTCCTAACGCTGCCCCGAGGCCACGACTAGAACGTTCTCTGGACACCGCAGAGGGGCCGTTTGTTGTGTTTACCTGTCCACTGCGCGCACTGAGATAAAGTGAGGCGAGCGGGTAAAGTCACTCTGGAGGGCGCCGTGTCTTTTACAACGAAGCTGTCTATGGCTAAGGTGCGGGATTTTATCGCGTCCGAGCGGAAAAACGTAACGCGGGAAAGCCAGCTTGCAAAGACCAAGCTTACACCGATGAGGTCCTATAAGTCCTTCATATTCTGATACAAAGGCTTATAGTGCCTGTGGAAAAATGTCTTACCAACAGCATTCGTTATTTTGAGTGAAGCCGACTTTGGGGAGACCGGTGTAGCTTGGTCTTTGTAAGTTGGCTTTTCCGCATTGCGTGTTGCGCAGTGAAGCCTATACTCATACAGCAAAATGCGATGCGAAAGGGCCCGAACGGGGCTCGGTGTGAGTGTAATCGTTGACGGCGTGCCGATACTATGCGGCGTCCGACGAGCCTAACCACGAGACGGGCACGTAAGCGATGAGGGAGAACTGACCATGGATACCGTGAGTCAGAGAATGCCGCAAAGCTCCTTCGGCACCGAGGTACCAACTTGGAAGAGTTGAAGGGCGAGTGCGCCAGGTTCCAAAGAGACTTTCTAGATAGTCGTTTGGGCACGAACTGCAACGTGTGTGACAGACTGTGGTCCGGTAAAGACCTGACCGCAGACAGGAAAGTCCGACATACACCCGCCGAAGAAGCACCGCGTCAACAACCCCAACTCACGCAACCACCTTAACGGAGTGGAATGGCCGGCGAATCTTTTGTTCTTTCGTTCAGTCGGCGTCGGCCGGGGAGAACATTCTCGGCTGGTGTACGTGATTCGGAATGAAAGGAGATGGTTCACCTCAAGGGCGTTGGTAGAATAGGTACGGGCGAGTGTGCGACAACTTGCTAAGGTGCATTAGGGCGGGAGTTTCAAATGTTTGTCCGCAGCCATACGCACGTTACTATGTCTTCATTTCCATGTATATATCGGCTGAGGGTATCGGCACCACATTACGCTGCAGGTGGCTGTAGAAGCTGTGCGTCTGGGCGATTTGCGAAAGCATAGGTGGCTCATGGAGCGAAATAACGGCGCCGGCGGCAGGGAAAATTTCCATTGTCCGCGCTGTGAACGCAGTCGCGATCAACTTGAAGGGGATCGCTCGAGTGGCGAAGGAACAAGCAGCAGCGCCATGTTACGGGCTGTATCATGGTTTTATCATGCAAGGGAGTCGGAGGGGAAGAAGGCAGCGCGATCTCAGTCTCCAAAGTTCTGAACACGGCCGCTATGCAGCTCGAAAATGCCCGCTGGTCGATGATCGAGATCACCTTCGAAATGATCGTGACTGTACATGCCGGCGTCCCCGTTTGGCAGTGACGGGTCATGTGGCCCCATAGCAAGGACGTCGTCGTTGCTATCGGGCTAGCCGAATTGACGGTGGCGCTGCGGGAGGCGAGGCTATGTGCCGTTTGGCGTTAGGTCTAACGTTCCGCGCAACGGCGTACGAGACAAAGCAACGTCGTTCGTTAAACTTTAGTTCGCCTACGATTCGACAGATGATATACATGGACGCAGGAGGACCGGCCCACGACCGAACGAACGAACCAACCAGCCAACACACCAGAAATTGTCGCGTGGACATCCGAAGAACGTTTCGCGTTAAAAAGGGCGCCAGTATGGAGTCGTTAGTTCCTGCCGATATCCACCTGCTTAGATTTCAACATCAGCGAAGTGAACCCCTCGCGTGCAACAGCATGCGAGCAGAAGCAAACAACCGTCCAGAAGCACAAGTGGTAGCGCCCTGAACATTGCCCCACGCTAAACGAATGTCGCCTCCGAGTGACAAAATGTTCCCATTTTTGCACATTTCCTGTGGCTAAACGTGGCATAATAATCATCTAGAGTGTGAAAGTATACTTTCACGCTCTATACTTTATACACTCACACTATACTTTCACACTCTGTCGTCCCAAAGGACGACAGTTAGAACCGCTGTTCGCAACCAGAGGCTCTCTGTCACCCCTGGACTGAATGGGGCATCAAAAAACAAAGCAATTATTAAAAGAACTAGTGGAGTTTTGCGGTAAATTTTGTTACTTTAACGAGTAATTGCTTTTTAATTTGTTGTTCAAGTTGAGAGCATTCTCCGTACGCGAGGTCACGCTTAAGCTGCCATGTTCCAATTAGATGGATAGAGCCCACGAGCGACAACGGTTGAGAGGAAAGTGCAAAAAACAAAAAACAAAAAAACGCCGTGGTGGCTCAGTGGCTGAGGCGTGGTACTGCTGAGCCCAAGG
>NW_027526203.1:151202571-151219161 GCF_048455015.1 Haemaphysalis longicornis | reverse complement strand
GTTCGATATATCCGTGTTCGACTGTAGTTCATCGGTGGTCCGAAGGGGTCCCCGGTGCACTCATGGTTGAGAACCACTGGTAGTTCGCGGGCTCTCCGCAGGCGGCCTTCGGACCGGGGGGTACCATTGAAAAGTCTAGCGCCGGTTCCCGTCGCGGGCCGTCCGCGGACGTCCAGGACGGCCCGCCGAGTCGTGCTAGCTTCGAGGCGGTGCGATTAAACAGGACCCAGAGGCATCACTGCAATCGCAGTAATTATATTTGTCAGTAGCTTTTGTCGTTGGACACCAATTACACAAACTGGTCGCAATGACGTCACAGTGCCAGTGCGAGAAAAGTTGGTGAATCGGGATTAGACGTTGGCGTAGTCCTTGTTTTTAGCTTCGCGTCAGCGAGAATACCCTTAAAACTGCAGGTTCCGCGCGTGCAGGCGACATCAGGCAGTTTTTCAGTCGGCTTGAACCGCATTCCAGCCTGGCATGAAAAACTTAAGGGGTCGGGGTGGGCACAGGCCCGCCGTGCCCACCAGTATGGTGCACGCGCATGGTTCACCGGTTGTCTCGTTCGCACTTCCATCCACGGTCGCAGTCTCATCGGCAGATCTTCCGGTGGGGCGGCCATAGTTTTCTTTATGACGAGACAACGCTGGAGCGGTGTGTTCTCCCGTGCGATGCCACAGCGACGACACATAGCAGCCCTGGAAATCGTGTCCGACGTGGATCGCGGAAGGAAGTGATGGGTGCCGCTGGCCGGGGCTGATAAGAGCGGCAGAATCACAATGGCTTCCTTTCAACGGCCTCGTTCCGCGATCTTTGCGGGCTGATGGGCGCCAGGTCATCGCCGCTCCGCTTGTGAGCAGCCACCCTGTGCCGCCGCGAAACGACTGTTACGAAGAAGAAAAAGAGTCGCACTACGGTGGAAGAGCGGCGACGGGCGCTTTCCGCGCGCAAATTGCCGTCGTTTCTCTATGCTGTCGAGCCCGGGCGTGATTCTCGGCGTGCCCATTTTCCCCCCACTCCCTCTGGGGGTGGTGACAGGGCCATGCGCGCATGAAGGTGCACGTCGCACATCGCTGTGCTGCCTCTGATATTTGGCTGAGAGTTGTCTGCGCAGCTCCAGCGCAACTTTACCCCATCTGTTACTGCTTCGTCGTCGTTTATGCACGCTAAATTTATCTCGGGCCTGCAGTTGAGCGGTATTAATTAAACAGACTGATTTTGTAGTACTATGAGGTGGGCATATTCCCCAAAAGCTGCCCCGTTTCTTGTCTAATTCCCCTCGTGGGTACGTGCCGCCAGTGAAGCAACTGCTGCGCAAAGGTGCCGGCCTTACATTCTGTAGGAAAAATGAAAAAATTGGGCCCATCTCCCCGCGAGGGGGACTCGAGTAAATGCGTCGCATAGGGGGTGGGTGTATTGCGTTAACGTTTAGTGTTTGGGGAGTTGGTGGTAGTGAATGCGTTGTATCAGCAGCTTCTTGACGTAGTTTGAATGAGTCAAGGATATAAGGCGCGTTCGTAGCCTCCCATTCTGTGTCGGCTTTGTGGCGCAGTGGGTAGAGCACCATGTACATTGCGTTCCGCCCGCAGGGTCGAGGGATCGAAACCAGGCGCCAGATAGTATTTTTTTTTTTATATAGTGTAGGGCTCTGGTGCGGACTACGACTACGGAAGTCAATGTGGGTGACATCGTGAGTTACTGAAATGCTCTGCATTTAAAATCCTTGCTTGTTTCTTTGCTGCAAAGCAAATGTTCAGAGGCAACCTCCTCTTCTATCGAGGGTCGGGCCGACATCTCTTTTCTTTTTTCGGATCAGTGAAATGGGCAGGCCGATTGTTTCCTTCTTGCGGATGGGCAGCTGAAGCGCTCCACGACCGCGGCGACTGAGGAACGCGCTGCACCAAAACGGCGCAGGCCGCACAGCACATAAAACGATGCCGATAAAACTAGCAGAACACAGTGGAAGCTTCGGGGCACTCCGGCACTGGGAAGACTGCGTGAGGTCAACGATGACAACCGTAGTCTAGATCGGCGTGTGAAAACGGAACATTCCTTCTGGATCGCAGAGACGGTGAACGAGTGCGACGACAATGCAAGAATGACCCCCCCCCCCCCCCCCACACACACACACACACACACACACACACACACACACACACACGCGCGCGCGCGCGCACACACATTTCCTCTTCCCCTCCCGCCGTTGGGGAGAAGAGGGAGTTAATGTCACATCAATGTTGCAGACGCTTCTTTTCTTTCTATGATTTTCACACAGAACGAGGTGGCGTACGTTCTGCTAGCAAAGTGGTTATTTGTCATGTCATTGCCATAGCAAGGAGTGAGGTCCTGGGAAACTATGCTTGCGGTGTACGTATGCGCCGTGGGTGCTTTGTTACCCTATACTCACACACCCTTTCTTTTCCTCTGTCTTGTTACTGTCGCTAACATTTTGTAGTCAGCATGTGTGGAAATTTGGAGAGTAAGAATTCGGTTTGGTGAAGGGGATTGTCTTTTGATTACAACATTGCAACAGTTCAATAGGTAGCAACGGCCACCATGCCCCTCACTGACATCACTCCTCCTCTCCTTTCGAGATGACGAGCCAGAGCCCGTCCCCTTCTAGAGGTGGACTGCTGTGTTACCTGCCCCACACCACTGTGATGAGTGACAGATTGAGGAGGAGTACGCTCAAGTTAGTGTCACTAGATAATGAAACCTTATCTAGTAACACTAGCTCAACTGTTCGTTTGTTGCCGACGGTGACAGTTAGGTACAGTGCATCACAGGACGTACTCGTGCTGCACCGAGCTTGTTATATTAGTTCAAGAATGAAATTACATAATTGACGAGTTTAAGCAAGTCGTAGAGGGAGGCAAATGGAATAAAAAGCTCGACAGGGGGTATTCATTGAGCAAACACGCATTTGAGATCATTTCTTCTAGGTAGTTATTTAGCCAGGTTTCGAATTGATTCTTATGGAGAGAAAGAGTTATCTGGCATCGCCAGTGGCAGTAACAGTGACTAAAGCAGTGGACCAACTTTGTGCCACTCTGCTGCCCGCCATTCTGGAGCACTGAAATAGGCCCTGACCATTGCTCCCGAAAATTGCACGGGATTACAATGTGCAGAATATCTGTCCATGTATTCCAGTGCTGTCAGTCTCTGGGGCTAATGTTTGCCTGGATGCAAGGCTAGCACAAAGCTAGCGACCGGCCTTTAATTACAATTGGGTCGCATTAAGCCAAAACTATTTGCTAGACTTGCCGTTAAGTGAAACTACCATGGAATTGTTTATCATATTAATGGCACTTTGTAGTTGAACTTGCAGTGTGCAAAACTTTGGTTAAGCATTGCAGATAAACACAGCGAAACACAGCAACCTTCATTTTACTGTTTCTTTCAGTTTGTGGCTGGTGTGAATCCTCTGTAGTTTGGGCGTTTCATTTTTGTAGTGATGCACGAGAGTATGTTAGGGGTGCGCATATTTTTGTCAGCATGTCACTTGGAAGTGGCACGTGTTGGTTTTGCAGACATTAAACAAGATAAGCAGCCTGGAGGGGATGACAAGGTAGTGCAGTGATACACCATAATCAACTTTCACAGACGAGATAAAAAATTTAACACACTGCAAGAAATTTATCTGTTCTTGTATGTTAAAATGGCTCAGGTGGGTACTATTGTTTGTAAAGCACAACCTTTTCATTAAAGAAGTTTAGTTTTTTATTATTACAATTTTTTACCTATGTAGTTGTAACCTTTGAGTTGAAAACATAACAGAAAGGTTTTTCTGTAATTTTTAACTACTAATAAACGACTTGTTAACTCAGGTCAGCCATAACCAAGCAGAATCGGCTGCACAAATAGTTCCACTTGAATTTCACTGACCAATATAGCAACACTTGTTCATTGCAGCATCCAGCGACCCAACCACTCAGAATTGACACCCGTGTGTTTTTCCCCCCAGAAGCACTGAGCTGCACACTACTAGCTCTAGCCATCTTTGGGATCGCTAAGCCAAAGCCACTGTTTGTGCACTGCAAGGATTACTGTCTGATCGGGTAGCATAGTTTGGAACAAGAATCCAGTTATTGAGGAAGTACAATATCCGAAGTCTCTAGATATGTTTTGTCTGTCAATTTAAGGGCAATTACGTTGACTTCATCAGTGATCGTGATTCTTACTTCAAGGCAGAGTATATTTCAAGACAAGCTGGGCTTCTCATCAGCATGGCAGATTGTTCTGGTGAAATGGGAATGGCTTTGCCGTGTAATAGAGTAATAAACAAACCTGTGAAATGACGCTGCACGAAGAGGAGAAACAAATAGCACAAGGACTGTCCTTGGTTGTAAGTCCAGTAACTGTCCTTGTGTCTATTTGTTTCTCCTGTCTGCATAGTGTTATTTCACTAGTTTGTTTATTAAGCAATCATGAACCGTCAGAACCAGACTTCCATTTTACTCAATTATTTCTTGTGCAACTTCTGTCCTGTCGGGTGTGTGAGGTGTCGGTGGCTGAGGGGAACTTCCGCCCTGTGTGCAGGCCTGGCCCTGGTCGTCCTCCTGTGTCGGACACCCGGCTCTGCAGCCTTGCAAGTCTTCTTGAACGGCAGTGCGAGCCTCCTGCTGAACGGCTCCCAGCCCATCCTGGGGGCCGTCACCAGCCTGTCCTTCCGGACGTGCGCCAATGGAACGATACTCGAGCAGAGGCTGGCCGGCGGCAATGACTCCATCTCTCTGGAGGTCCTGCCAGAGGGCCCGCTGCAGCTGAACTGGTCTGTCAAGGGCGTGCAGGACTCGGTGACGGTTGGTATCTGATGCTCATTGCGGATGCGGGCTTTTTGCCACCCAGAGACGGTGTAAAATAGATTGACAGAGTAGGGAAGGCGTGTAGTTGCAGTCAGTCGTGGGCACGTTACCCGCAAAAAGTAACAGCGTTACTGTTACAGTTACATGAGCCATAAAAGTAACTCTGTTACAGTTACAGTTACTGTGAAAAAGTAATGTTGTTACTTTCCTGTTGCGAAATGATGCAATTTGTTTAATAGAAACTTAAGAACGTAAACGCACAAACGTGCATAGTCAACGTAGAAACTTGCTAAACGTAGTAAAAAGTGTACGGGGTAAATTCCCAGACAAACGGAACCTAAAGGTGAATAAACTCAATCCCAACGCCAACAATTGTTGTGTACGCCTCGTTCTGTTGCATCAACAGTTTTGTTGATGCACTCTTTGTATTGGGGAATTTATTTGCAAATCATAACTAAGGTTGAGTTGTTTTTCAATGTTGGCATCCGAGAGATTCACTCCTTTCGGAAATCTCATTTCCAGTTTCTTTGTTTTTCTTGTTTACGCTCTACTCAACACTGAGGGCAAGTTTTAAGAAATCTACTTTGTTTTCTGCAGGGAAGATAACTCTCTTAGCGACCTCCTCCCCTAAATAGTGAGAGGGGCCTTGATGTGGAAAGGTGAAGGGCGTAGAGGATATGGGAAAGAAGAAAGTCTGAATAAGTGTAAAGTGCGAAGTGTACGTCAGCCTTTAACGAGTGCAGTGGGTGAAAATTGTTTGCAGAAAAGCGAAAGTAACTAGCGGTATTTCCTGTTACAGTCATTTCGTAAAAAGTAAGTGTGACAGTTAGAAGTTCGTTTAACTTAAATGTAACTAGCTGCAGTTGTAAGTTACCGCAAAAAGTAACTAGTTACCGGTAACGCATTACTAGTAGCTAATTGCTGCCCAAGACTGCTTGCAATGGAGGGATGGGCTTCCCGCAACACTGCCGGGTCAAGTGGTTCGAGTAGGGTGGCAACAATTCAGCAAGCTATGCAGGGTAATGTGTGGTGTGCTTTCGTTTGTGCTATTTGTTAGCCCAAGCACTGTGGTTGAACAGTTTCCGCAGATTTCTAGATTTGCAATCTCCACGCTGTGGCTGCTTTGCGGTTGTGAGCCTCCTACTGCAATGCAAAACAGCTTGGCTAGTCAAGGGACACTTCTATTGGCTGTCTTCACTGGTTTGAGTGAGGTATTATCAACCTTTAGTTTTTAGTTCGTTGCTTTTGACAGCTTGCTTGCTTGAGGCATAATTTTGTAGGGTGTTTAGTGTTTTAGTTTGCTATGAGCTTGTGCATGCAGAATTTCAGTGGACATCGCCTTTGTTTGAGGGAACTCAGACCTTACTTGACCGCCAACTAACATTAGAAAGCTATTCTCAAATGCTTTTTTTTTTTTTGTCATAGAGAAAAAAAAAAAATGTCTTTTAGTCCTCCAACTTCTGTCTTTTAAGTAGTGCAGCAACTCCGCAGACCCCATGCCCCTATAATCACACTGGATCCGATCGTGGCAATGAGTTTCGAGGTGAAGGGTAGAAGCCTCGCAACGGTGGCCGTCAGAGCCCTGGTCAAGCTCCGGCCGATGGGCTCCCTGTCTGTCTACCAGGCAGGGAGCTCCGGGACCTCTGTGGCCATCAGAGTAAACTAGTGCTTTAGTTGTGTTTCAAGCTGCAAGGCTCTGCAGTGTATGACCTGGTCCACTTGATTTGTTACTCTGGTAGGGAACAGTGCAATGTACCTGCTGACCAGAATGTGTATTCTTTCTGGAGCATAACAAGGAGAGGGGAAGGGGTTGAAGTGGCTATGGCAAATTTTGTAGCTTTTTGAATAATCTGTGAAGGGGATGTGCAGCTCTGCTTTTGCCTTCTAGCTTGTGTTGTGATGCATCTTCGGTGGCTCTAAAGCTTACACCCAGGGTCAAAAGTTTAGAGGAGCTTTCAACGTTAATTTTTCTGCTATCAGGGGGCTTAGCTCCTGCTCAGTGTATGGTGCTGCTACTTTGAAGCGTGATGCTTCACTTAAAAATCCGAATCAAGTGCTGAGCCCTCAGACAGCAGAACAATTAGAATGGAAAGTCAAAATTGTGTCGTGTAAACTTTTGACCTTGGGTCTACATACACTCCTGAGGACCATTGTGTATGCTTTTAGTGCTTGAAATTTATTGCTGCCAGAACAGCATTGAGGACATGTTGTAATTTAAGGGTCTAGATTACTGGAGGGCTGCTGAGTTCAAAATATAGGTGGGATCATGGTCACCTAAGCTGCTATGCTAATATAAAGGAATGCAAAACGAATAATATGAATAATTTAGGAAGCCTTCTTTATGTGCAAAGAGCCAGCTTCTCGGAAGTCGCCGCTTGTGGGCGAGGTGCTAATACGGAGAAAAGAAAGTTCCGTGTTTTAGTAGGTGTGCTAGCACTTAGACAGCACTCAGATATGTGGTGCCTGCCATCCTGGTGTCTTACGCCACTCATGCCTCCACAACAGTCTGTTGGTGGGTAAAAGGATAATTCGCGGAGAGTGTCAGCTGGTTATGCCAAATCTTTCTCTCTGAATGGTGTGCACGTGCTCCACTATTTGTGTGGACGTCGCTGAGCTTAGCACTGTTTTGTGGTAGCTGGAAAGCATAGCCAGTTGTGGGGTCTTCCCTTGGCTGGGTGAGAGCTGCTCTGACCTGGTGCGAGTTATCGTGATGGGTGCTTGCAGGTGGGCGCCAACATGTCCAACAACCGGTTACACTGGCTCTCCCTCCGCCCTGGATACGGACTGGTCTGGCTGCAAGTAGATGAGGGGCAGTCAGTTCTCATAGCCAGCCATTCGATAAGGCCCTACCTCCTCGCCCTCGAGGGGGGCCAAGACTGGCTCACTATCGTGGCGCCTTCTGGCTTCCGGGGCTGCCTCTCGGGAGGGGCCAACCTGGCCCTGGCGAGCGCCCGGGTGGACAGGGGGCAACCCCAGTGGGACACCTGCCCTTTGCCGGATGGGCCGTACTGCAGTGAGTATTTTGGCGCAGAACGCATCCTCCTTTAAAGGGCTCGTGAAGACTAAATACTAGTTTAGTTTGCTGAAAACTTGAAAAGACTACTTTGTCCCTATAACAATGGCACAATTTCTATCGCAACCTTCAAACAGGTAATTGCGACGTTAAAGAAATCACACAAAGCAGTGGCGGCTCCCCAGCCACTTCCTTGCCTTACCTCTTATACATCACAGGGATTTGCTCGTACGATTGGTGGCCGCTGACCTAAGCCACAGCCAAGAAACATAACTGGGCGATTGCAGTGGGGCCCCTAGTTCCTTTTGATCTGGTCATTTAAATGCTAAAATGCAGCTGCCACACAGCTAGCTGTTTTTAGTTTTCTCTCAACTGCGTCACTGCTGACATCGTGTAGCGTGAAATTTTAAAGCTTTTCAATATTTTTTGCACTTTTTTTCGTTAAAAAAAAGGCCTTTGATAGAAGTAATAAAGCTTAATGGATTACCAAAGACTAGCTCTTTCGAGTTAAACGAGGTTGTCTTTTGTCTTCATGGCCCCTTAAATTTTAGGCAGTGCCTGTTTTGTTGGCTTTAGTAGCCAATCTTAGGTGTGTAATGTTGAGGAAAAATGAGGAGGTGCCAAATTTTACATACTACCGTATTCACTCGATTCTAAGCACCCCATTTTTTTCAACTATCGCGATGCCATAAGTGAGGGGGTGCTTAGATTCGAAATAGTACCTACATTACCCCACACCCCGGGGCACTTTTATTCGCAGCCATATCTTGAGGAGACGGGTGGACGGAATAATGCCTTATTTGGAAAACATTAAAAAAAAAAAACGTGTACAGACAGTAAACCCACCACTTACGTCTGTACCCATTCACCCTCACTACCATTCGAATACTGTTGTGCCGCTTAGGCCGGCACTCTCGGTATCACCCAGAAGGTCGTCTTCTGTTCCGTTGAAGTGGTTTCTAATTGAAAACTTCACGAATGGCTTGGCCACAACTGCAACTCAGGTCCACTTAGAAAAGGGGTGCTTAGATTCGCGTGCAAACTTTTTCCGATTTTTTTTTTTTTGCTGAAAGTAGGGCAAGGTGCTTAAAATCGGGGGGTGCTGAAAATCGCGAAAATACGGTGTACGAAAATAATTTCTTGGTGCCCCCATATCTTTCCAATTTTGCAGCAAGCCCTAGTGCAATCAGTGTAAGCAGCACGCAAATAAAGTAGTATGCCTGAAGGGAAATGAAATATCACAAAGACTAAACCAGTCGAGGGCCTGATTGAACCCCGTATTGTGAATGGCTGAATTACCGAGTCAGCCATCGTATAATTATGTTCGGAGATTCTTGGGAGAGGGTGCGAAACACAAAGTAAAAAAAAGATAAACAAAAGGCTTTAGCAAGTGTTGGCAATCAAACTTTGGTATTATGGGTGGCAGGCAGCAGGTGCTCTAGCAACTGGGCTATATAATTAGAGATGTATCTTCCGTTTTCAGATGAAAGGCCCCCGGTTGGAACTGACGGTGGCAATTTGTTGATGCCAAATTCAGCTTGGTGGTCATGGATTATAGTTGAACGCTCAACTAACAAGGCCATGAGCAGTGTTTAATGCAACTGAAAAGAGCACTTACTTTAATAAGCCAAACTTTTATTTGTGGTTGCATTGGGCAGTTCAACCAATGTAGCCTATTGTTTGTTAGTTTAGCAGAAGTTGGGAGCCTTATTTGATTTGTAATCAGCAGCCGAAGAGAAAATGCCATGTGCCATGCACGGCCGTTGCACCAAGTAGTAGTAATGACTTCACACTGGCTTGCAATGTGGTTTTCTGCTATCAGTCTTCAGAGTTTTGGTTTTCGCTCATTTTATGGTGGAGATCGACTTCTTGTTTGTTCACATTGCAAGTTTTACAGGCCAGACTCGCTAGCAATCTGCTACATTTTGTCTTGCGGACCCGCCTGTGTGTTGTCTTAGCAAATGTCAGCAAACCAGGGTGGTGCAAGGGAAATGACACTTTCAAGCTGGCTTTCCATGGAAAAAAAAGAGTGTGTAAACTGACCAGAAAAAGCTTGTAACATGGCCTATGCATGCTCGGCTGTAATTTGGTAAAGTAATTAGGCCATGTGTACTGTGCTCAATGTCCTTAAAGTTTAAGCATTTGGAATTGGCACTGCATAGCTGGTACAGATCCGAAGAAGAAGGGACGGAAGTAAACCTACATAAATGCCTTGTAGTAAAAAATCGTTGCAGCAGTGTGACGACATCCAGCAGAACATTCTGAAGGCAGGGCTATCGTAAGAAGAAAAAAAGCTGCTGCACATGCCGTCATTTCTTGTTGTAGTTTGAAGCTAAGTAAACAAAGTTGCTGGCAATCTTTTTTTTTTCTCTGGTTTGTTTATCGGCTCCTCTGGAGCAATGCTCGACATTAAAAAAAAATAACTTACCTAGTAATTTTGACCACTACTTTTTTGCCAATGGTAGGCCTCCGTTTTAAAAAAAAAAACCCCGCCAATTGTTCCCTGAGAAATTCTTTGGTGGCGCAAAATTCATTTGTTTTTATGGTTGTGAAATTGCGGTTTCTGGTAGCCTTGTAATTAGTATTCTGGGGAGCCCCAGCAGCATCACCATTGGCATTTTGAGCCCTTGCTCCTTCCTGGTTGGCCTGAGCTCTCATGGCGGATGTAGGCGACAATCGTATGCGAGACCGCCATCCACCCGTTTGTACTTCCTAGCCACGCAAATACACTAGGCAGTTTCCTGTCTGTGAGGTCGAGCAAATAAACTTCGGCTGGTGGATTTCGACATAGCCCTTATTTTCCTGGATAGGATGTTTATCCTTCCTAGTGCTGGGCAGAGCTACTGGCTAGTGAGGCAGTTTCTTTCCATTTATAACTGACGACCTGCCAGATTTGCGCATCAAGCAAGCCGGCAGCTTTTTAACATTGCTTTCTTTATTATTATTTTTTTAGTAGATGAGAAAGTGCCATCTTTTGGTTGAGCAAAATTTTCAAACTAGGATGAATTGCTTTGCTGCTTCCCGGACTTCAGACAGAGCACACAAAACGTGTACTTGTGGCATCAAATCGATGGGGCCGCCGTAATGCTAGGATGTAGTTTGTGGTTCAGGGCTCTTGGGACATAAGATGAATTCCAAAATGCGTGCACTTCAAACTCTACTCATGTACAAAAATTTGGAGATGTGTTCTGTTGGTGGCATTTCAAGCCTTCCCGCCAGTTTGGGACAGCACGTGCACAAATGGTCAGAGTAGTTTCATGGTGTTTTAGTTGCAGGTTAACAATATAACTTGGGCAGTTCAAGGTGAAGGATATCGTAGCAACGCAGGGCTAAAGTAAACGTTTGTAGGGATGAAGCAACGGACTTATGAATTATGGATAAAATGGGGTTAATCGCTTTGGTCCAGTCTCATTTACTTGGTGTGTAGTCATTGCTTTGTTTAGTTCACGTGTTTGCAAAGTGCTGCCCACAACTGTATTTTAGTAATATTGCTTCATCAGGAAGATTTAGCAGCAGCCACTTTAATTCACATCGAAATATAATCACAGTCCAAGCAGGTGGTTTGATAGTTGACACAGCACTTTGCTGTTGTGAATATAAATGTAAGTTGGTTATGAATGTTTGAAAGGGAGGTTGAGCTCATGTAATTACAGCATCGTGTGTCAAAGGAGGTCCGGTGTTCATAAAACAGTGTTTTATGCTGGAGGTACAAGGGCAGTACACAAAAGCAATGCCCCCCCCCCCCCCCCCCCCTCTCTCTCTCTCTCTCTCTCTCGAAAGAAAACTGGCTGACTCATCGCAGTCCAAAAAGAGTTACATGTATAGGAGCATTCAAACTGACATGGCGAGGGGAGGAGGGAATGAACTCGGCGAAGGGAGGAGAGAAGTGGCCCTTGGTTCATTTAGTGGTCTCCGTCTATTTCAATGGCCATTTTGTACTCGCGCGTAGTGTGCACACTCTGGCATTGCCAATATGAGGCTGAACGAGGGATGCTGCATTCTCACTGCCGTTACCTGTGTGCAGGGGACTATCGTGTGGACCCGTGCTTTGACCACCCCTGCCACCATGGTGGCCTGTGTGCTGTGGAAGCGGGGCAGCCGAAGTGTGCGTGCACAGCCAGGTACACAGGCGAGCACTGCGAGAAGGACCAAGGTGGGTTGTTCGCCTTCCAGCTGGGCCATCATCTTGTGGGTGGCATCCGAGAGGGATGGTGGGGGGGAGGTCCACCTTAATGGCGCAGTGCCTGCTACCTTGGGAGCAGAGCTGGGTGCGGTGCTTTTTCGAGGGTTGCTTTCACGGGGAAGAATTGTTATCTCTTTCATGTACTATCGGCCAATAAAGTATACGGACCACGGCTTCGTGAAATTAGATTATTTTCTATTTTATGCCGCTGCCAGCATGAATAGAATATGTGCGGCCCGATTTTATTTTGGAATGACTTTCTTGAGAAGTCACTTAAAGGTTGCTGGCTAGGCACCTGGCGGAGAAATCCCATCAAAATCTCCAACCCGTGGTCCGTTTACTTTTGGGGGCACCTGTACCTTTCATGTACCTTATCTCTTTCAAGTTCCACTCGTTAATAATGCGAAACAAGGAAAGCAGAAAATTCTTTATTTGGGAAAGCAGAGCCTCTGATAGCCTACGTTTTGAATCGCACCTTTCTGCGCAGATTAAAATTGCTGACACAGCGCATTAAACTTTTGATGTGTAATCATCGGGTGTGTCCATAATGAGTGGGTGCTGACAGTCTCACTGCCACCGAGTCAATTATGGATTGCATTGGAGAATGTTATGATTATTAAAAATGTGGTCACACTCAGCTTCTCCCGTGCCCGGACTACTTCAGTAGCAGACTGCAACAGCAGGTCGCCGAGTGAAGCCTGGGGCAGTCCTTCCTCTCGATGTGCCAACTGTGGCTGCGCGTGCATTGAGGTTAAGGAAGAGTGAATGAAAAGAGGGCAGTTGCTATCATGCAGATGTAGTGTAACCTTATCCTGACGCACACCTGAATGTGACAGCGACACTACCTCCTTGCCTGTGTGCAAGAGAGAGAGAGATATTCCCGCTGTTTAATCACTTCAATGAAAACATATTAGGGTGAAATCCTTAAATGCCCTTTGTGCGAAAAACCATTGTCATCGTTGTTGTAGTTTTTGTTCACAACAGAAGGTGGCCGCCACCTTGAAGAGTAAGCAAAAAAAGCTCATTCAAGTTCGCATGGGAATCGAACCCGGGTCTGTAGAGTAGGAGCCGAGTGCGTTACCACTCCGCTACCTCCGCACATTGCGAGCAATGGAAGAAGAGTTGGACTAGTGCATGCTGCGTGACAGGGAAACTTGCGATGACACGCGAGTTCCTAGAATAGGTGCACCCAAGCTGTGGAAAACTCTTACTGTGGGAAGCCGGGGTGTGAAGTGTTGCCAGCTTGCCTGGTGAAGTAATTTGCTCCAAAAAAGGAAGAAATGAAAGTGGAGAGACACATAAGCGCGATGTACCAGTGAAGGAGCTGTTAAAGACGGAAGAAACAAAAGTGAACAAAGAGGTGCAAAGGTGTAAACTTTCGTTTTCGAAGCACGAAAGCAGACCGAGGTGCCCCGAGGAAGTTTTTTTTATTTCACTGGGTCAGAATTTTAAAAATACGGCACTGCTCGCTGGAAAGTGCTGAACACCCTGTCCGCTTAACCGGGCTGTTCGGTTTGCAGTGCTGAGGTTGTTCCCTGGCAGCCCCCTTCTGAAGGGAAGGGATGCACTGATGTTTAATGAAAGCAAGGCTGCACAAGAAAATTAAATGCGCTGTGGTGGCACCCCAGAAATATCGTGGAGCTGCCCAATGAAATGGAATAAGCAACTGGCACCTTGGACAATCCCTAAAGTACCTTTGAGGAGCCATAAGCTGAACATTGGTTTGGCTGAACATTGCTGAATAAGCTGAACATTGAATTAGCTTGGCTTGGAGGGTTGTGGTGGAGCAGGGAACTGCGTCTCCCAGTATGGTACATGGCAGTCGACAAGCACGGCGGCGTGTGTGGAAAAGGGCTGAAATCACTTGTGCATGCAGGCAGATGCACTTACCATGTACCGAGTGCTGTACTGTGACAAGTTTTTTTTAATCTGGTACATATTCTGTATTTAGTGTGGCTAATATAGCATTTTTACTTCAGTACTGCTGTCTTGAGGTAGCATGCAATAGCAGTTTCGCCACAGCTCCCAGTGCAGTGACTTTGGAAGCTGTTGGCTGACTGCCATTAGTGTAATATTCTGTCTATGGAAAAAGTGCATGTGTAGGTTTGTTTTTGGAGATAGGGGGAAAAAAAGGGCAAACATTTCCACTGACTGACAGAATTTAGTTAAAAGGGCAGATGGGTCTTTGGGGCCGAAAAACGATTAAAAAAAAAATTGTTTTCTCAAAAATGGCATTTTCGGCATCCACGGCCATTTTTCTTTCAGATCTGCAAATTTACTCATCAAAAGGCACCTAATTTTTATTGTAAATGGCATTTATAGTGCACTCTACTGCTCAGTTAGTGCAGAATTCGATGGTGAAACGGCACTTTTTTTGCAACACGAAGCTAGCATTTTGCCCTCGAATATCTCGGCACCCAGAGCAGGTACAACTGTAATTTCTTTGCTTCTGCTACGTAAATGTGTGGAAAATGCAATGCCAGACACAAATCTTCAAGTCGAGGGTTTAGAAAGTTATTATTGCATTCAATTGACACCACGTGTAAGCCATTTCTGGCAGAGCACAGGAGGAGTGAAGTTCAGTGTGTTGTAAAATGACCAAAAATAGCTAAATCAAAAACGTTCCTCCAACATTGTATTCTTTAGTGATTTGTGTGCCTAGCCACGGGGTAATTGCCATTTTGTATGGAGTGGTTATTTTGTGATTGTGACCCAAAATAATGGCAATTAATCATCAATTATAAAAAAAAAATCAACTTGCGAGAAATCTAATTGCAGTTTGAAATCAGCACAAAAAACTCATAATGCTGTGCAGTTTTATTAAAATTGATTTGTAAATTAAAAAAATTGCTCGAAGACCAGTCTGCCCCCTTAAAAACACATGTTAACTCCACACTAGCACTAAAACAGTGTGATAAAATGGAATCAGATGCACCACTACAGCCACATAATCAGTCACGTTGATTGGCGGTGGCTTTTCTTGGCAGGGCCAATCACACAAGCTAGCCTTTCTGACGTCGTAGGGAGGAAGTGCAAGAAAGTGGATGGTTGGTTGCCGCTCATTCATCTCCTTACTTGTTGTCTAAACAATCGTTGGCAGGTTTGCCTTGAAATCTGCATAATTGGCATTCTCTTTTGAGTGAACCAAACTTGTGTATTTTGTCTTCATGGTCCCTTCAAATGAGCTGTTGCGCTGTGGCTGGGAGCATGTAAGGTAGCGGATCGGCGACAGAGTACATAAACAGCTGCTCCATTGTACCTGCACCCAGGCCCCCTGTGCGAGCGCGACCCCTGGAGGAAGCGGCCGTGCGCCAATGGGGGAATCTGCGTGGAGGACTGGCGAGGCAATGGGACCCGCTGCTTGTGTCGAGGCCCCTGGACTGGCAGTGCGTGTCAGGAGCCGGCGCCCGACGCCCAGTGCAGCCAGCCATCCAAGGAGTGCCTCAACGGAGGCAGCTGTGTGCCGGGCAGTGTCCCAGGCCGCAAATTCTGCAAGTGCGCAGCAGGTGGGGCCAGGCGTGCGATGCGATTTCTTTGTGGTGTCTAGTGTGATCGCACTCGTCAAAATCCGAGCAACGGACACCTTTTGGGTGGCCCAGTGATTATTCCGCTGTAGCGTAGCGCAGTGGCGTGCGTTTTCAGCAGGCTCGTTGACAAGATGATGGTGTTAAAGAAAGGTAAGTGAGATGAAAAGCGAATTGGGCAGCTGTTAATAAAGGGGAAAATAATTGTAGGCGCTTCAAAATAAAATAGGGATGAAACGGGAGAGCAGGGGCGGAATTTTGCAAAATGGCGGCGTCATTCTGAAATGAAGTGGTATTGACGTCAGAAAGGCACGTTCTCCTTGGTTTGCGAGCTCTGTGAGAATGTGAAAGCCAAAGGAAAACGCGGAGTGCAGGTCCTTATGAGGGTTGAAAATGATGGCTCGAATGCCATCATTTTTGACGTGACAGCGCAGAGCACTGTCATTTTTGATGCTGCCTCCTAACACCACCTCTCATCGGAAGAGGATGAGATAACAGGCACCACCCCTGGCACGAGTGAGAGGGTATCTTCTGAGAGCCTAGCTTTTGTCTGTAAATATTTAGCTGAGCAGATATGTCTTGCTGTAGAGCAATATGGTTTCTTGGCTGTATTTCTTTCTCCGGTAATGCGCTGTTTATGTGGGGGTAATAAAATGAGTTCGATAACAGCTGGTATTGCAGAAGGATGGCAAGTTGGACTAGTTGGTTCATAGTGACCATATCGAACATGCAGTGCAAAAGAGACTGAACAAGAAGGATAAACGACAACAGCAGAGCAGCACTGAATTTTCAACTGAATTTATTAGAAAAAACACTCTTATAGATACTCCACTCTGAAAAGCCACATCACTTCATATATGGCATGTTATTATTATATTATTAACAGCTGGCATGTTTGCTATCCGAATATTGTGATATAATGGCACGGTACTCTTTTTTTCTTTATGCAGGCGGAAAGGTTGCATTACATGATCAGTAGTGTGGGGAATATGAAAATTTCCTTTTTGCTTTTCTCTGGGGTTGTTGGTCATATGCAGGGGTCGGTTATACGCGGGAAAATACAGCAAA
>NW_027526203.1:151027571-151197571 GCF_048455015.1 Haemaphysalis longicornis | reverse complement strand
CATATCCTCCTATATTACCATCTGCATGCCTGTGAACGTTATCACATTTAGTGATGATCAATAAGGGGGGGTAATTTTCTCCCTTTCTTTTTTGTCAGCAACCGAGGTTTCGTTCTTTAACCCTTCCGCTGCTCCAGCGGGCACCCGTTGCAGGAGCCAGGTGCACCCGTTTCGTGTTTTATTCCACACTCGGCGATGCAGGGCTAAAGACAAAGTGCAGAGTAGCCCCATCTGTGAAGTTTGTAAAGCTTACAAATGGGAGCTGTGATTGTTGAAACGACAAGTTGCAGCAACAGGTAGCGTATTTTGCCACATGCCAGTCAGTCTTGTTTGCTAACCAGTTCCACCCATCTATTTGTGACCGTTCCAAGCAGATAGTATTTCACCAGGTCTGGGCACACACAGACAAAAAAGAATCTCTGCATGAACAGCTAATAAGGTGTGTGATTTTTTTATTCTCTCTTTTCTCGCCAAGTCTTTTAATGTTGTCTGGACAGGGTGTCTTACCGTTCTAACTGTTCCCCTTGGTTCAGTCGTGGACTGCATGTTGCCATGACTAAGCGTGTAGTGGCTCTAAAGTGATCACTACTAGTTAAAGCAATTTGTGACCTCTTGGGCTTTGCACAGACTGCGTAAACTTGCACTGTAGCATCTCTTTCATCATCCCCTCCTTCCCTGTTCCTCGTCTCCCCACCAGGGCATTCCCGTCCCGTCTTGTCCCGTCCTTATTGCGTTGTTTTGAATTTCAATTGGCATGCACCAGCTAGCCCAAACCACAGTTCTAACGCAGCCATTATGTCTCTTTCGAGCATGGGAATTCAGTGGGTCAAGTTATGTTCTGTGTTGACTTACATGTGGCAACATATGGGGCTCAGTAAACTGGTGTCTATCCTATCGTAGTTCACGCAGTATACAGGTGTCACTTACTATAAATGATCAGCGTTTTTCAATTAGACAGATGTTGCACAAAAAATTAATTTCTGTACCATAAAACAATGGATTCAATTTAAAGTGCACCTATAAACAGCGTTTGGGGCATGTACTCAGTCTGACGGTATCACTTGTGTGGGGACCAGCTCTGCTATGTGCAGCATATGACAAGTTTCCCCATGCTGAGTCAGTGTGCACGCATACAATGTGCAGATCCGAGTACGAACCAGTGTGTCCGTCCATCCAACTGTTCATCACCCTCCAACCCATGCCTGCACGGCGGCACGTGCTACGACTCCAGTGGCCTCACTTCCCCGAGTAGCCAGACTTCCCTGTTTGGCCTGCCATTCCGGTGCTCCTGTGCAGCGGGATTTTGGGGGGACTACTGCGAGCATGCCAGCGGCACAAACCCCTGCGAGTCCCAACCTTGCAGAAATGGAGCCACGTGAGCTGACTTTTAGGCACACCGGCGCTTGGGGTGTTTCCCACAGTGGATTGAGTACTTCTCCGGGCAGTGTCAAATTATTGGTTGCACAATGTCAAGCACACAATGTCGAGTGCACAATGTCGAGTGGATTGAGTACTCCAATGCACAATGCCGAATTTTTGCATTTTATTGCTGCTTGCACCCTGCATTAGAGAATGCAGAATCTGAGCTGCTTTGTCGCTGTGTTATTCAAAACTCCTTGCTCTATGTGGAAATCCGCGTCCACTAGACCAGGCCAGTAGGTTTCCTAGGTTTACCAGTTGTGGACGGCCTCTTGTGCAGTGTGCATCAGTGCTCACAGGCAGCTGCTTATCCTTTTGTGTATTATGTACAAGTTTGGTTTGCTGCTGTGTCACATTGCAACCCTTATTTATTAAAATAAATAAGGGTTGCAATGTGACGCAGATTCTGTGTGCTGAAACTAGTAAAGAAAGTGAAAGTTAAAGGTTCATTTATATGGTTCTGCAAAATTTTTCCCTGGCACAGAAGAAACAAGCAGAAACTGTCCTACTGATTTTAGGTTTGTTGATGGTATTATGTTTTATGTGGGGACAACTTTCATCTCGTGTGGTGACGTTAACCGCAAGTGCTTCACTATTAGTGTAATAACTTGGGTATGTATTTTCACAAGCTGCGATTAACACATTTCTCTATTCTAAGCGACATTGTATTACATGGCCCTATTTGTCAAGCGTACCCAGTGTTTCACGAAACGATTACTTCCAACCGTAACAAAGGCCAGGTGCAAATACTGTCAGAAACAAAGTGAAGGTGGACAGCGGTGCCACGCAGTATGGTGGCGCCATCTAGGTGGATTGACGGTAAACAAGACGTTCCCAGTCTGCTGCAGACTATGCGGCGTGCTAACGTTTGCTTGAAGACCTGTTTTTGCTACGTCATCGCAAATGTCGTGAAACACACAATTTGGTGGGAGAATCAAAATTTTAACTCAAATTGATTAATTTCTCAATGAATAAAGCAAATGCTAGGGGCGCTATGAAACACCAAATGTTTCGAATAGAACAAACTTGTATTGTGTCTCCATGGCCCCTTTAAACGGGTGCCACGGATACACCTGTCATGGTGGTGGGGCCATGAAGGCACGAAGGCACAAAGGCACCTGACGGCGGCCATCATCTGGGTAGAAATGATGGACTTCTTTTTTTTTTTTTTTTTTTGAATACCTCTGAGCTTTACCATCAGCATCCTATTCACCACTCCAGCGGTCTACTTTTTCGCACTTTGTACGTGTATACAGTAGAATTTTGATGATACGAATCTCGCGGGACCGCGAAAAATATTCGTATCATCCGAAATTCGTATGAACCAACACAGACCAAAAAATTGAGCGCTGAAAAAAGTTTTCGTTTATTTCTTTTCTTACTTTCGCGTGAACAAATCCATGATTTTTTCTGCTTTTTTTAAACCCCCACGTCACAAAGCAGTCCTTTCTGGAGCGCGTAACGCTTCGCCTAGCTTCGCGCTTGTCTCCTCACTCCCGGTGTCCAAGCTCGCTACACTCCGCAAGTCAAGCGTGAACCGCATGGTGCGTTTTTGCACGCGATTCGCACGCCTCGGCTTTGGGCACGCTGTATTTTCAAGGCCGCATTGACAATTTCGCGCCCGCGGTATCTCCTACCTCGGTCAGAAAAAGACGCTGACGACTTGCGAAACGCTCGAGACAGCCCGCTGGCTCCGCCCGAGATGTTTAGGCTTAGCACTCCGGCAGATATTTTATGGGCGCTTTCACTAGCGGCGCGGATGGTGTTTTATAGTACCGTTTTCGCCAACGTTATCAGCTCCTTTACTGCACAAGAAACTTCGTGTCTGCCTTGAGCGGCATTTTAAAGAGCGGCTAGAAGCAGTCGCTCAAGCGGCTGTGCCACTTCGCGGCTGAAGCCACCGCCATGTTGCCGCCGCCGGCCGCGGCGCGCGCAGCGTGCGAGAAGTTTCGCGGCGGGCATGGGGCGTGCGGGGCGCGTTTTCGCGAGCAGAAAACAACAGCCCGGCCGTTTCTGGAGAAAGAAGAGTGACAAATGGGGAGAGAGAGCCGTCACTTGCTTGTTCAGCAGTTGGGCGCCTCGCCGGCTCGTTCGTATCATCCGCCGGGCCGCGCAGGTCCGTTCGTAACAGCCGAAATTTTTCCCATTGCAAACAATGCAATTTGCCGGGACTTTTCAGAAATTCGTATCATCCCGAACTTCGTATCACCCAGAATCGTATCATCGAGATTCTACTGTATAAACATGCCTGATGCTCATGTAATTCTGGTAATCCTGAGAAATTTCTCTGCTGCCGTGCTTTGGCCCTTCATGGCCGCTAGGGTGATGCTGGCGTGTCTGTGCTCCTCAGGTGTGACTACGACCAGTGGGGGGCGGTGTGCCTCTGCCTGCCGGGCTACTCGGGTGACCTGTGCGAGGTGGAAGACGACCAGTGCGCAAGCAGCCCCTGCCTCAACGGGGGAACCTGCCTCGGCCTGGTCAGTTGGCGTTGGTTGTCATTGCAGAGCAGCAGCTGCCTGTTCACCCGCGGTTGCCATCCAGAGTGGGAGGTTCCGACTGAATTAAGTTAGTCAAGGTTCCGTTGTATCTGGTGTCATCGTAGGCAAGCTCTTCCTTTCACAGTTTACTTTTTTATCTTGTTTTTCACTTGCTATGCTTGGAAATGGTGGCACGCGATCCAAGACCCCTCCGCTCCAACATGGATTTGCTTATGCATTAACCATAACATTGCATTACATAACATTACATAACTAAATACATTAGCCATAACCAGGTCAAGGTACCAAAACATCTGCATTCAAGGGAGCAGGCTTTTTTTTTTCTTCTTTTTAATGGAGGGAGGTGGTGCAGTTTGCTGAAAATTGTGTAGTTTCTAATTACTGCCGTCTCACCGACTGTATACAAGTCACCCCTAAATAAAGCTACAGAGTGATTTTGAAACCCCGCAGTTTAAAAGCGAAATGGGTTCTGCTGTGTGGGTCCAAGGGCTGTCAGGAATGATCGCATGTTTAGAGCTCTAAAGAAATGCTGGACCATTTAAGCATCTTATAGTTTCCCTTTAAATTTGTCGGCAGTAGCTGTATTGTATAGTAGCCCAGGTCGCCAAAAAGTGAAAGTGAAATGATCTCTGTATCAAGTCCTGACCAGGCCTGCCCAAGTTTGATAAAACGAGGACTTGCCACATGCTCTTGTACTTTCTGTGTTACCACCTTCCGTGTTTCGTCAAACCTTTTCTTTTTTTTCTTTCTTTTTCTTTTTTTGCAGTGCTTTAAAGGCCAGTCCTTTCCTTTCCATCATGTTGAATTGCCATGGTGGCTTCAACTGCCTTGTAGTTGATGGTGCTTGGGGATTTTTGCACATGTGCTAGCTCCCCCCTCTCTTCTTAGGATGTGGGGGCGAAGTGAGTGATGACGGTGCTGTCTGCTCTTGGCTTTTCTCAGGTGAACGACTTCATGTGCCAGTGTGCAGCTGGCTGGGAGGGCAAGAGGT
Source organism: Haemaphysalis longicornis (assembly GCF_048455015.1). Lineage (NCBI taxonomy): Eukaryota > Metazoa > Arthropoda > Arachnida > Ixodida > Ixodidae > Haemaphysalis > Haemaphysalis longicornis. Next base: position 151,192,663 of record NW_027526203.1, on the reverse strand, counting down.
GTGACAGGCAGCTGGATGCCTGCCGGGGAGCCAATCCCTGCCTGCATGGCATCTGTCATTCGCTGTCCGGTGGCCGCTTCAGCTGCCAGTGCCTGCCGGGATACTCGGGTGAGCGAGGCCTGTTTTGAGGCCCTACCATATTGCAAAATGCTTGCCTATTTTTGATGGCACTGTTGCCGCGGCATGATCTTCTTCTTTGCACCTATTAACACTGCTCTAATTGTTGTAATTTTTGTCGTGCCAGGGAACTGATGAAGCTGGCATGTCTGCCTTGCAGAGGCCCGCAGTTACAGCTGCCATTGTAACATTGTAGGTTGGCTGTAGGTTGCTGGACGACTGCCACCACAAGCTAGTCATTTTCTCAGTGCCATCGAAATGGCATCCTGCAGCTCGGTTCCCGTGTTTGATAGCGCACTTGACACACGATAACTTTAAACTTCGCTGCTGGCATACCACAGTACAACACGTGCAGCACACGCTGGTGAACGTAGGAAGGGGGAAACATAAGTGAAGTAGCCACTAAACATGGAGCAGACAAAGCTGCAAATGGCATCTGGCAAAGTGAGTCAACTTATCCTGTTTTGTATTAGCAGTCTGGGCAAGCGAGAATCATGGTTGTCACAATCTTTTCGAATTTCAACCATTGAAAGATTCTAATATTAGTAATGAATGTGGCCATTTAGATGGCTGTGGCCTTCATAACCTCGGGAGTCGTTGCTGCCGCTGTTTCACGATAAACTTCACCTAGAAAGTTGCGTGTGTAGGTCCCCGTATTGAAGTAACACTGTGTTGCAACCATGTGGTCGACGGCGGCACTTTTTTTTTTTTTTTTCCTGACGCGTTGTTGTGATGCACTTTATTGTCCATACGGCCAGTGTTGGGAAATTACAGGGTGATTTTCGCAAGTCTGGCACTTGATAGTTCCCACTGCATAGTCATTCAATAGGGGTGTGTGAATACCAAATAGTAGCTTTCAAATTGAATATAGAGTCGAATTAGGAAAAAAAGCCGAATTTCAAATAGAATATCGAATACTAAATATCTTTTTCAAGCCTCAATTTTTCATAGGTTCCTGTGCAAAAAATTAAGCTGTTTCATATGTTAGGGAGTAATGGCATTTTTTTTACAACCCAAATAACGCACTTCCCAACTCATTTGCAGCAGTCCGGTCACCGAACCACTATGAGGCAGTACTTCAGGAATCCGGAGCAAGCACGAGATGCGTTGAAGAACGACTTGCGCTAGAGTTGCTGTACTGCAGTTATAGCAATTATAGGGAACTCCTAGACAGCGACTTATAACTCTGAAGCGAGCACTTTGCGAACAGGAACAATAGACGCAAAAACATGGAGAACCATAATCGTGGACCACAATAAGGCACTTCTTCACATGCACATCGCAAGTGTGAATGATACGTTGTGGAAAAAAGCACTGCACTACTGTTTGCCACAGGAGAGCCAGCGCTGCGCTGTGTAAGGGCAGCTTACTAGAGTGCCATTATCAGGGTACGCATTCCTTCAGAGGCCCATGGCGAGCACCAAAGATAAGTAACGGAGAGATAGCTAGTGCTTACAGCTTATCGGTTGAACAAAGGGGTAGTAAAGGAAAGGTAGTAAGTAGCAAAACTATCGCTCCAATTTGTCGCCTGGGTTCTAGAACGTAAAAAAAAAAAAGGCTGACAATTGTCAGCTTTTTTTATATATATATATATACTATACTATACTCCCCAATGCGAAATTTGTGTGCAGCGCGAACTGCAGTCTTCTCGGTCATGGCGCATGGCTGCTGCATCTCTGGAAGCAATCGCGTGATCAGCAAATGCACGGCGGCACACGCTACTCTGCTGTTATCTTGCAGTGTGTCGGCGCCGCCAAGTATGTTGTTGCAAATCGTGTTTGAACCTCCCGTGCAAATGTCACGTGGTTCGGATGAGCCACGCAACGTGGAGGACACTGAAGGACTGATGTACGTGCATCACGCAGCGTATGCTGGGCTTCTGTGTCATTGCGTCAGCATACTGCCCTCCTCCTCACACTTTTGCAACACTTTCATCCTCCACTTTTCTGCGGGCTCATATTCGGTCGGCGGCGTCTTCGTTCTCTCGGTTATCTCGTAGCGCGTTGCCTCTGGGGAGCGTTTTGCGCTGCCTTGGTGTACGGCCTTCCCCCTTACACTTTCGCCACACTTTCCTCCTCCATTTTTCTTCAGTCTTTGGTGTTCCCTTCATTCACTTGGTTGCGAGGCCAGTGATGCCGCCAAACCGCAGTAGCGGGCACTTCAGTGCTGCGCACTAAAAAATGCAGTGAGCATACACCGACTGCATGCAAAATAGACAGCACCTCTTTTGTTTTTCAATTGATGGAGGCATTGTCAAAAACATGACAGTGGCGGCAAAGTTTGTACAATTGCTTTACCGGAAGCTGCCCTAGCATGTAAACATCCGGTCGCAGAATTCAAAATAGTGGCCATATTGTCGACGGTGATCTTATCTATGCAATCGGAAATTACTCCATGCTGCACGGTAAAATGTACGGCCTACACAAGGCGGGCTCGTCGAAAGCACGATTTAGATGAAGCTTGCCGAGTAAACGAAATGGAGTAGACGGTGCAGAAGCAATGTGTTAGCACGCGGCGACATTTCACACTTTTGCACAGCCGGGCACATCAGAAAATCTACACAACTATCTGAAAAAATCGAATGCTAGTGGGTATTTGTTTCGTGAATCGAACTATTTGCAGTGGTACTATCTGATTCGTATTCGAATATTTGAGTACAGTTGAACCTTGTTAAAATGAAGTAGCATTGGAACAGCAAATTAGTTCGTTATATCCAATATTCGTTGTAACTAGGGGTGTACGAATACTCGAATATTCGAATACAAATCGAATAGTGCCTCCGCGAATAATTCGATTCACGAATCGAATATGTACTTATTCGATTTTTCGAATAGTCCAGTGGAGTTTCCAGACGTTCCTTGGCTTTGCGAAAGCGAGAGACGTCGGCGCACGCTAACGCACTGCTGCTACACTGTCTACTCGGCAAATTTCATCCTACTCGCGCTTTCGAGGAGCGTGCCTTGCAGAGGCCATAAATTTTATCCTGCTGTACGGAGTAATCTGTGATTGCGCCGATAAGATATTTTTTTCGAGCCACGCCGTCGACTCTGGCCGCCATTTTGAATCGTACGACCGGATGTTTACATGTTAGGGCAGCTTCTGATAAAGACTGCCACCATTTTGACAGCGCTTCCGTTAATTTGAAATGAAAAGCGGTTCTGGCTGTTTTTAATACAGTTTTGGTGTATGGTTACTGCGTGTTTACTTGTTTTTTAAACCACAGTGGATAGCGCAGGCTTGTCCACGGCGACTGCAGTGCGAGCTTTCCTTCTGCTACATATTATTCACGCTTCATGGTTTATCGTTCTTATACAAGTTCTTTATCGTGGTCCATGATTGCTTTCGCGTCCTATTGTTCATGCCTGCAAAGTGCTCGCTTCTGAGTTGCAACTTACGAGGCTCTGAATAGTCGTTGCCTATGATTGCAGTACAGCAACTCCAGTGCAAATCGGGTTTTTTTTACAAATGTATATATTGCCCGCTCCAGATTCCTGGAGTACCGCCAATGCGAGTTGAAAAGTTCGTTCTCCAGGTTGAAAAAGAATGTCATGCCTCCCGAACATGCGAATTTATACTACTGGCGTTACAGACAACTTTTTTTCTTCTTTTTTTATGTAGCTTTTCACACTCCTGGTCAAATATTTCTCCGTTACATCCAATATCGTGCGCGGCTTTCATGGTTTAGTTTCATTATGAAAGAGTAAGTGCCATCGAAATAAAGCGTGTCCAACCAAAGTTTGTATTTAGTTTTTATATAGCCAATAATTCACTATATCGGTGTTCTTTATAACGAGGTTCAACTGTATTCGCACACCCCAATCATTCACACTTCCAATGCACCACACCGCAACGCACTCCCTGCACAATGTCCCCCACACCGCTGATACTCCCCCGATACCAATACTGATGCCAATCACTCGATCGCGGTGCCACTGCTGATTAGCTCCGTGCCCCCCTCGCAGAGTGGCTTATTGTATCATGGTTTTAGTGCAATACATGTGGCAGCCAGTTTTAAACGCTGATACAAACCAGGTCATCAACTCTGGTTCTTTTCGCATCCACCAGAAATAGAAAAGAAAAGCACATATAAGGCGCTCCGTTGTATATAAGATGCAGCTGCACAGTTTGTAGGAAAACATCGCATCTTATTATACACCACAAAATATTTTATTTAATGTGACGGTATTCGGCCAAAATCATTTGCTTCAAATTCGATTTGAACCTGCCGCCGCTTGTTCAGCCATGCCTAGCGGAATGTTCAGATGAAAGAACACAATGCCTGCTTTGCTCACACTACTCTACCCATACAGGTGACCGGTGTGAAAGGAGAGACGTCTGCACAGCCGACTGTGTCAACGGCACCCTTTTGTGTCACGAGCCGGGGTGGAAGTGCGACTGCCAGGATGGTGGCGAGACATGCGGTGCGACTGGAACACCTGCCACGAGCGTCTGTGACGCCCGGCCATGTGCGAACAACGCCACCTGTCGGGAGAGCAGGCAGGCCTCCAAGGGCTACGTGTGCGCTTGCCCACTGGGCCTAAAGGGCGACCAGTGCGAAGAGAACGTGGACGAGTGTGCTGGCCACCAGTGTCCCCACGGGATGGAGTGCATTGACAAGCTGCGTGCATACGAGTGCAGGTACGTGCCGTGCTGGGCATGCTTGGGTGATTGTCTAGATATTTTTCGGAATGCGGGAACAGTGCATATTCCTGGGCTGTTGGCCAGAATTGTCTCGCAGGCTGATAAAACCTCATTACAAGAGACACCCAAAGGACCCAGGAAACAGGTCTCTCGTAACCAAGGCCTCTTGTATGTGATACTGCTGACATGGCGAACACAGGAAAACCAACCAAACTGTTTTCATTCAAATGTTTCTTGTAACAGAGTCTTGTGTAACGAGGTTTTACTGTAATGGGAGAGATTGGTATTCCTCTAAGGCATTTTTCAGGAGAAGGGTGGTGGAGAGAGAACTCTACATAGAAATGAATAAGAGTTCTAATGAAAACATATTACTGGCACTAAAAGATGGGGCACATAAGAGGAATACACACTAGTGTGACAAATGCTAGTGTGAGTGCCCTGTATTCACAGTATTCCTGCATTCACAACAAAGAGGGAGCTGTGTTAGCTCAAAAAAGTGTGTACCGATACCGATGCTCGGTTTTTCCGATGAGCATCTATTGGTCTTGTTTTTTCTTTCACTGTAGCTGCCGTTTTGTTTTGCCGTTCCTACCTGCCCTCGTAAACACAACTGCCCAAGCCTGGAATAATCCTTTGCTGTGCTGCCTGCTGCTTGTTGTGATGAAGGCCCCCAACTTCTCATTACGTGTACATGCGCATGAAGAATTCCTGTATTTGTTAAATGCAACCAGCACAGTGTGGACATTCTTCCACTTGAAAGATTCCCACCATGGCAGCTTGGAACAAGGCTCTTCGCAGGGAGGCGGTTCAGTTTTTCAACTGCTGAAGCTGTTTGTATGATGAAGGCAAAATATGGAAATACCCAGTTGTGTAAAGGGCCTGGTGAACCCATACGAACCCATCGTCAACAGCTGGTGGTCGCAGACCAAGCGAAGCGCATGAGCCGGCGGAGGGAGCGCGATGTGGGTGGGATCCAAGTTTGCCAAGCCCAACCGGCTACGTCATGTGGCTTTGCGATCTCTCATTGGTCCCTCCATTAAGAGGACCATACCATGCTTTGCGCACCATTGGGAGGAAGGTAGAAAGCGTCCTTGAGCCCACTCGAGCCAGCCTGCATTCCACAGCCGTGGGGTAAGGGCAGCAGGCGCCCCACCCCCGCCCCACTTTGTGTGGACCTGGCCCTCACTTTTGCTTTTTTTGTTTGATAAATGACACTCGTTGTCATCCTCTCCCTCTCTAACACTGTCTGTCTGCTGCTGGCCTGTGTTTGCTTATGCTTTTCGGCTCGGGGAAGTTTACGCAATCGCACACTAGCACACTGTTTTCTGCCAACATGACAAGTGATGAAGACGACGACCGCGGCAGCAGCCACGACAGGCCGCCCACGACGGCTGAAATGCACTTGGCGCTCGATGTGCTGAGGCATGCAGTGGCAGGGGAAAACATTCGTGAAATCACTTGGACATAATTTTATGCCTTCCAGAAGTTGATCGTTGAAGATATTACTAAAAATTAGTCTTAAATGTTACGGTTGATGCAACTGCGGGCTTGATTAGGCGTTGAGGCGTTGATTAAAGGAAAGCAAGGAACAGTATCCTGATCAGTTGGGTGTGCGAATACTCAAACATTCGAATATGAATTGAATATTGCCTCTGTGAATAATTCGATTTGCGAATCAAATATCTACTATTCGATTTTTCGAATAGTCGAGTGGAGTTTCCGAACATTCCCTGCCTTTGCAAAGTGCTCCCACGTTGGTGAGCGTTAACGCACTGCTGCTACACCGTTCCAAATCACGCTTTCGGCATGCGCATCTTGCAGAGGCCGTAAATTTTGTTTCGCTGCACGGAGTAATCTGCGATTGTGTCGATAAAATCTTTTTTTCGAGCCACACCCGTGGACTCTGGCCGCCATTTTGAATTCTGCACGTGGATATTTACATGTTAGGACAGCGTCCAGTAAAGACCACCGCCGTTTTGACAGCGCTTCCATTAATTTAAAATCAAAGGTGGTTTTGGCTGTTTTTAATGCAGTTGGTGTATGGTTACTGCACGTTTGTACTTGTTTTTCAGACCACAGTGGATAGCGCAGGCTTTTCCACAGTGACTGTAATGCGAGCTTTCCTTCCGCTACGAATTATTCACGCTTCACGCTGCCCATGTGCTCCCGAAGAAGTGCCTCATCGTGGTCTATGATTGTGGTTGTGCCGTGTCTTCGTGTCCTATTGTTCATGGCTGCAAAGTGCTCGCTTCTGAGTTACGAGGCACTGTGTGGTCGTTGTCTATGATTACAGGACAGCAACTCCAGTGCAATCTTTTTTTTTTTTTTTGCTAAGTGCATGTTGTGCCCGCTCTGGATTCCTGGAGTACCGCTGATGCGAGTTGACAGGGGCGTTCTCTAGGTTAAAAAAGAGCGTCGTATCTCCCGAAGTAGCTTCTGCTTTTGCACAAAAACCTATGAAAAATCGAGGCCTGTAAAAAAAAAATATTTGATTCGATATTTGGCTTTTTTGTCCGAATTCGATTTGATATTCGATTCGACAGTTACTGATAAGCCCGCGGGAGAGCTTGCTGCTTTTTATCAGAGCAGTGTGTTCGTTCCAGGGAGCCTCCTCCTGAGCTGTGCCGTCGCGTGTGCAGGTGTCCAGACCCGCACGGGTGCGGCAGCACTGGCGGGCAGCGCTGTCGGCCCAACCCGTGCCTGCCGGGAGCCACCTGCCGGGAAGGGGAAGAAGCGGGGTCCTTCCTCTGCGTCTGCCCCCCCGGCTACCAGGGCGCCAGGTGTGAGGAGGACGTGGATGAGTGCGCCGTGCACCTGTGCCAGAACGGCGCTGTGTGCCAGAACAAGCTGGGCGGCTATCAGTGCTTCTGCCTGCCGGGCTTCACGGGCAGGCACTGTCACATTGAGGTGAGGCTTCCTTTCCCACATTTTGCATGAGCAGTAGTAGCGCTATAGTTTCGCAACAACCCGGCGGTGTCGTTTGCACGAAGCCAACGCGAAAATAGATGAGAGAGTGGTGAGGAAGCTGGAGGAGTGGAGGGAAGTGGTGCTGTGGATTCAGTTTGCCAGTGCAAATTTGTCACACAACTGGAATCGCATTTCCAGTGTGGACCCCCCACTGCATCAATTGGAATGATCGCCCATAAAGTTATGCCCAAGAGGGGTGGTGCCGACGTGCCCTGTATGTGCACGGGAGGGCAAGAAAAATTGACTGCTTCTCATCTGTATGGAGATATGTCTGTGTGTTGTTTCTGTGACAATACATGTGGCCTGCGCTCATCAAAGTTAAATGTAGTGAAACAAAGGTCACTGCTGTGCCCAGCATTGCAAATGGGATTGAAGAAAGTTGTGGTTTCTCTAAAAAAACTAGCACCAGGGTCCTTGGCTGATACCAACAAAACGTAATGATGGGAAGGCATCCAGATCCAGAGCTATAATTTCCTGATGGCTATGATGAACATCTGGAGCAGGTTCCAGTTACTGCGCCTAAATGCAGCGGGAATGCAGTAACAATGTTTAGCAGTAGTGTAGTAAACACTTACTACTACTACTACTACTACTACTATTACTACTACTTTTACTACTACTATTACTACTACTACTACTAGGTGATTAGGGTGAAAAGGAAAGGAAGTGCACTGGGGTTATTATTGAGCCCAACTGGGGGCTCAGCTGCATACAACCCAGTGCGGGGTTGGAGGGGGAGGAGAGGAGAGGAGGAGGGGGATGAAAGATTAGAGAGGAGAAAGGGGGTGATAAAAAGAGATCAGTAAGCTAGAAAAAGAAAAGCGTGGAGCCTCCGCATAAAGCTAAGCGAAGCAGCAGCAATGGCGCGGACAGCAGATGGCAGACAGCAGACCCTTTGCTAAGCGAAGGAACTGCGGCTTCCTTTCTCCCCCCCTGGAAGCTGGCTTAAATTCTAGTGTTACAGGAGATTGCTTTTCTTAACAGCGGAGCCATAATGGGTTTGATGTGCGGCGTCATCAGAAAACCCCCGGATGATAGTTACCGTATAATGCGGAATATAGGTCGAGATTTTTTACAGAAAAATTTGCCGAAAAGTCACCCCTCGACCTATATTGCAGTCACTAACAGTTGTCATCTGGCAACCAGGCAGCCCATCGAGCCCATCCAAATCCCAAAGGCACCATCGCCACCACCATCAATTGGACGAGATGCCATCTTTGTTTTGTTGCTTCTCTCGCTGTCGGCGAATGTGTGCGTGCTATTTTCTTCTTGCTCAAAATGAGTTTAGGCACTTGATGCCAGTTTACAGCAGCGTTTAAAAGAAAAGTTGTGGGTTTTCCAAGGCCAATGGCGCGTCCGCCTTGCGCCAGTTCGGTATCGCCAAAAGAAGTGTTGCTAGCGGCGTTAGCTGAAGGGGCAGCTCTCGGTATGCAACGCTCGGAAGACCTCGTTTCATGGGCGCTACTCTGTGCACCTGTGCACCTGTGCTGCTGTACAAAGGGGCAAATTTTGTCCGCTAGCGTCGTGCAATGTCTCTACGAATGGATACCTCAAGATGTTTGCTGACAGCTTGCACAGACTGGCTGTCGCTCCGGTCTGCACACGAGTGTCCCATGCTTTGCGCTCGCTTCACGATGACATGGTCTTGCGAGTGTTTAAAAGAAGTGCTGCATAAGCAATTCCCTGGACTGCACCGAGGACGACCTGCTGTGTGGGTGACAGTGAGCCAGAAGCAGTCGTCCGACGATACTTCAGACAGTTTTAAGCGGGTAATCTGAGATGAAACAAGTTATAGTCTCAATAAAACAATGGTTGGTACCTAATTATTTTTTTTTGCATTTTTCGGCTACAAGGTAAGGGGGTCGACCTACATTCCGCCTCGACCTATATTCCGCATTACACGGTACTCCTGCCGTTTACTGCTCCTGTGAGCATGTGCCTCACAAGGAGTGCCTGGCGTCGTCCAGGCTTGTGTGTGGTGTTTGCAAAAAATACCAAGAAAACAGTTCACATGCGTTCGTGCCTCAAAAGGGGAGCACAAGACAGCTCACGCTACAGATGCCCAGTTTGCGAAGCCGGTCTTTGCTGGTTCTAGCGTGTGCTGACGCATTCCACTGTGGGAGAAAGGTGAAAGCCTGGCTAATTCTGCTGGCCGTGACTGGTTTTTATAGCTGGTTAATAATTGCTACTGGTTACATTATTGCTTTATTTTCTCAGCTAAGCATGCATCTCTACACACTAGATCGCATGTGCTAGGCCTTTTCCAAGTGCCAGTGCTAAGCTTCGAAAACTGCGTTAGGCGATTCTTTTCGCCGCGTGAACGCTGTGCAGAGATGGTGCAGGCGTGTAGGAACAAAATATTGTCGAAACAACAAACAACGTATATGCAATACTAATCAAAGTTCCTACTTCGCGCTCATATACCCCCCACCCCCCACTTCCTCCCTGTTCGGATACTGCATACTTCGGATACAGTGGACATTTTTTTCCGGATTAAGAGGGTTCATTGTAACGGCAGAGACTGTAGCTGGCTATTGTCTTGCGTACCCATGCCGTATCTGTTTTTGCGTTGGCTGTGGAAAAGCTGCATGGAGGCAACTGCCGCCTGAGAACGTGCCCAGTTGTGGCCTACAAATGCCCTTGGTCGCTGCAGGTGAACGAGTGCCTGACGCAGCCCTGCCGCAATGGGGCCACCTGCGTGGACGGGGTGAACGAGTACAAGTGCGTCTGTCCTGCCGGCTACTTGGGCGAGCACTGCGAGATCGACTTTGACGAGTGCGCTTCAGGCCCCTGCATGAATGGCGCCACCTGCCTGGACCAGGTGAGTTGTGCTGGGGCTGCTGTGTCCAGTGCTTGATGTACATTGACAGGATGCCATTTGAACTCTTTCCCTTTAACCCTTGGTAATGTAAAGTGTAGACCATTTATAACGTAACCGCTTATAGTGCAGGACCGGATATAATGCAGGTGTTTGTGGCCACCGGTTTGGCTCCCATAGAACTCGATGCATAAGCATACCGCTTAAAATGCGGTTGGCCGAAGCACAATACCGTTTATAGTGCGGTTTTTCGGCAGGTCTGCTGATCGACCAGCGCAGCTGGGGCATCGTTTTAGGGTAGCAAAAGAAAAAAATTCCCCCGCGTTTCCCCGAAGGGGAGTATGAGGAAGTGCGAAGCACGGGGTGATGCTATGAGGGGGAGTTTGTTGAAGTTTGGTGGCATTTTGCCCGTTAGTTACATTAACACCCCCTCGTGATCACGTTCGGCTTAACACGCCTCGTTTGTCCCTCTGCGGAAATCTTGGTGAATTAACGTGTATGTTCGAGAGATGTTCGAGAGGGAATGTAATCACGCACACACACACACACACGCAAAGTAAAGTGAAACGACAGTATTTATTTCAGCACTTGTTTGTGTTGTCGTTGTATGCGACGGTCATTACGACCGCCTTGTGGTCGCTAAAGTGGACCGTTAAGGGTTGTTGCAGGACAGCCCTTACATTACAGTTCCTAGCAAAGGCCAGGTCTATATACCCGCCGTTGACGGTGGTTGGAGACTCCAACGGTAGGCACGTCATGGAGTGATTGTCGAGCATGTAGTCGACCAACCACTCGCCGCCCTTTCGCACGTCCACGTTAAAGTCCCCGACCAAGACGACGGGGTCCGAGTCTCTTACGTGCGCACTCGCGCGTTTGAATGCGTTAAAGATATAAGGCGCGTTACTAACACTGATATCAGCGTCGCGTCCGTGGCTTAGTCGGTAGAGCGTCGCGCTGCGGCCGCAAAGTCCTCGGATGGAAACCTGGCGCCGGATGCTGTTTTTTTTTTTTTTTTTATATATAGTGTAGTGGCCTGGCTGGCGCGCCGAGAGAGGGTGTTGCGAGCTGGAGAGTAGTAAAGGGGCTTTAGGAGAGTAAGCGAGGGGGGGGAGAGGAGGCGCTATGCGAGCGCCCTCACGCGTCGGAAATCCGGCGCCGTTGCTAGGCACGGTAGCTAGCTCCGTTGCTAGGCTGCAGACGGAGGACGGCGGTGGAAGCAGGAGTAGGCCCGACTAAGAAGTGCTTCGCACTTAAAAAAAAAAGGATGAAATCGGCCAAGGGGTCACGCAGCACGCACCCCTTGCTCTCCTCTAACTCCAACCCAGAATAAAAAAAATAGGCACCCTTTAGTTCGCGCGTACGTTATAACCACAACTGTCTTTGGTTGACGCACCTCGGAAGATAGTGACTCCCCTCCCGGTCCGAGCACAGCAAGTTGTTTCTATTGAGTGTGAAGCGCATGACCCATTTTTGCACACGATTTGTGCACGTCGGCGTTGCGCGTGTGTCTCTTTCATGCTGGTGTCGACGATTCCGCGATCGCGGTGGCTTCTTCGCGTGGCAATGAGAGCAGCCTGACAACTTGCACTAATGGGGAGACGCGCCCATGGCAGGAGATTCGAAGCGCTACTAGCCAGCTGGCCGCGCCAGAAATGTTTAGGCTTACCACTGCGGCATTTTTTGATGGGCGCTTTCACAAGCACTGTGGATGGCAGTTAGATATTCCACTTCTCGCCCATATTATCAGCTGTTTTCTTGCGTGAGCATCTTCGCTTGCGCCTCGTGCGGCATTTCAGCAAGCGGTTAGAAGCGGTCGCTGGAGCTGCCTGCGCCACTTCACGGCCAGCACCGACGCCATGTTGCCGCTTCTTACCGCGCCGCAAACACCAAACATCACGCCAGTTGTATCTGTCTGCACTGGCGTGCACTGCACATTTTCACAAGAAGAAATTGCTCCATGCGGTTCACGCTTTAGAACATTGTGCAGATAAGCAACTGCTCTTTCCCTTTCCGAACAAGCGAGCAACACAAAGCCGAAAATTTCCTACGTTGCGCTGATAAGCAGTCGCCTTCGGCATCGTGAACACAAGGTGGAGTAAAAAAAAATCCCGCTGGCGTTCTTATCCCATCCTGCGGCATCTTTTCATCGACGCTAAAAATGCAGCCGTGGTCTTTCAAAACACAAACACAACGGAAGTTAAAGCCGCGCTCGCCATTTGTAGGACCGCGCTTGCAATGTGCAAGGCCCTGCAGCAGCGGCTGATGTGAAAAAAAATATGCAATAAAGGTTTGTTTTTAAGTGCTGTGCGCTGAAGTCATGATAAATATAGGAAGACTTGAGGGGTAGGTGGTGATGTGGTTGAATTCGCGCATGTTTTTGTTATAGTGCAGTACCGCTGATAGTGCGGATTTGTGCGACTCCCACGACATACGTTATAAGCGGTCTCCACTGTACTACTGTTGTGTCAAACCGTGGAAGGAACTGTGGTGAAGCCACTTTCTCATGGCAGGAAAGGTAGAGTTTTCGAAACTGCCATTTTCGAAAAGTAGAGGCGTTTGTCTCTTGGGGTGCCAAATTTTACTTTTTGAGAGTACACACTTGGGCCGTAATGTCATAAAATGACACCGAATCCAGCCTAAAGTGGCACAATTTTGATGCTCAAATGGCCTTTTTTCCACTTGCGATCCTCATTTGGCAGCATCGTTTTGCTCTCATTAGAAAAAGTGTCTTTTTTGTCTGAAATTTTCCGCTGTGTGCCATTTTTGTCTATTGGTTTTGTATGAAGCAACCATACAAAAATGCCAAAGTGCACAGCCTTTTGGCTATCGAGCACACGTGACCAGCAAGGCTGGACATGATTGTACGCTCATCCCTGTCGTAACAAAGTTCAGTTATGGTAAAAAGCAGTGATGTTAGGGTTGGCATGAAGGTTAGCACCAGGTTAAAGTAGCAAGTTATTCATTGAAACCTTCAGGACACTTATGGCAACATTTGCAATTATGAAAGGTAGTTTATTGTGTGCCCCAAATTGCTGGTAGTAGTAGAAGACTCACTGGTTCAAGTGTCGGCTCAGTAAGCATGGCACCTCCCAACAGCGCTGTTTTTTGTGTTTCCTGCTGCACTAAGGTACAGCTGCTATTATATCAGTAACAATGGGAACAGGAAGGGAAAAAGAAACTGCAAGGGGTAAGAGCTGACAGTGGCGGGGAAATGGAAGCAAGATCATGCCACCACAGCAGGGGCTTGGAGAAGTATTGATGTTCAGTTTCAAATTATACCTAAACTTCGTTCTGTAGGAACTGTAATTTCACAGTAACTTTTCTGTTTGGTTGTTCGATTTAAATGGAAACCTTGACCACTCATTGGACTTTACTTTGTTTGTTTTATAGATGGATACTGTGAACTTTTATTCTGTGTACAAATAGTACCATATTTACTTGCGTAATGAACCCACTTTTTTTCCAGAAAATTCGGCATTAATTTGGGGGGAGGGTTCATTATGCAGGAAAAAATTGCAATAATTTTAAGAGTTGACATTTTATATAATAAAGCTGCTAAGAGAAGCACTGTCAGAGCCTTGCCAGTATCATAAAAACACGTAGGTAATTATGTGATCAAATTTCTTTTTTATTCCCAACATGCTAGTGGCCCCCTACTCGCCATGGAGCTGTTCTCCTCACTTAAGTCTCTTGCCGCCTCACATTTTTTGTCGGCCCACAGCGCACCATCCTCTGTGCCCTCAAGGCACTCCAGAACTTCTTTTCCCACACCAGGAGTACGTTTTGTTCTTTGTTCGCACACAGCAATGTTTTAATGGCACAACAACGTTTGTTTTGCATTCAGCAGGTGGCGCTCCGCAAGCGCGCAATTTTTAAATTGCGCGCTCACGGCATTCGCGCTCACGTCTCCGGCTACTGTTGAGATTTCTTTCTGTTGGAATGCGTTTTTAGCATTTCAGCGTGTACTTCAGCGTGATATAAAGTTCCATGGTTTCTCAAATTGGGTTCCGCGGAACCTAGGGGTTCCGCAGGCCCCTCCTCAGGGTTCCGCGAGCCACTGATAAATTTTCCCTGGTTCCGCAGTCGCAAAGTCTTATATGGTGAACTTGAGGTGCGATCGATCTAAGGAACCTCCATTACTCACGCCCGAGTGTCAGTAAGCACATCTCGACGCATAACAGAAACACGCGAGCTGCGCAATAAATCTCGCCAGCAACTTTGAGCCAGCCAGACTCCGAAAACGGGCCACGTGGTTAAACTATTGCACTTGAATCTCGGTCTTATATTACTACCCCATGCGCATTTTTCCTGTTTGGAGATAGGTGCCACTAGCGTACGCATTCGCGTAAAGTCAACGGAAAAAAAAAACGATACCCTTGCTTGCTTTTTAATTTATTGCACGTTAACGTAGCACGAACGGAATGAAAAATGGCGGGAGGGGGGGCGGGGTTCCTTGGCACTTAACAGAACTTAGCAGGGTTCCCTGGGACCGACATGCTTGAGAACCCCTGGTCTATGGCATCAGCAACCATGCTGAGATGAAAACATATTCCCGCTGCATTTTTTATTCAAAGTGACAAAAAAGTAAATTCTCAAGGAAGACGAGTGGGTTCATTACGCAAGTAAATATGGTATACTGCTTGCTTGAACTTTTATCATGCGTTCGTTTTAATGCTTTGGCTTGTTATATCCTACACGAAATGAAATGCATATGTGCCTGGTATTGCCAGTAGCATCTGAATTAAGTTAAGTTAAATAAAAAAAAATCACTACTTCTTTTAACACCATTTACTGTGCTTTCATAAGCTACCTATCTATTGTATTCTGTCAAGCCACTTGTGTTTGCAGTTAAAAGCAGAAATTCATTACTGGAAATTGCATTAGCCTAGCTGTGTTATCACTCTTGATTTCCAATAATGACTTCACATCCTGCTGTTTAACGCAGCAGTATTTGGAAGGCACTCAACAGGTGCCATTGATATCCCTAACTACTACCGAAGAGAATGCTTGAATCACTAGTGAGGTCCAGTAGGATATAAGAAACTTTCATTTGACCCAAAATGTATCCTGTATTTGTGGCTTACTGGACCAAGTGTTGTTTTTCTTTTTACGGGTACTAGGGGTACTAGAGGTTTGCGAATACAGTTAAACCACTTGATTATTAGAGACATTTGAGAATAATTGGGTTGGTTTTCTTATGTTTACCATGTTACCAACATCACTTATAAAAGACGTGGTCACAACAGAAACTCTTTTACTAAGGACTACTCTTTTGGGTGCCTAGGGTAATTACTAAGGACTACTCTTTTGGGTGCCTAGGGTAAATGCTTCCCCATATAGAAGAGACATGATGGAAAAGTGGCCTTATATGGAAAACTTTATAGACACTGCCTTGAAGATGAATCTTGGGCCTGCATCCAAGAGGTCACAAAGCTTCCAGAACCTTCTGAGGAGTTTGTTTCTGCTGATGCGAGCCTCGTGTACTTTGAGGAGCCTGCAGATCATGCGATTCTTGCGCAAGTAAATGGTGCCTTAAGGGATGAACCAGAGGAGGAGGGTAACGATGAGGATATTGCTGGGCAGAAAATGTGAGCGACAGGAAGGCTTGAAAAGGGCAGTGCTTTACCTGCAGAAGTTAAGAAGAAGGCTAATACAATTTACAACAATCATTAAAGTTCCTATGAATGACTTCTTTAGACTACCCTGAACAATTTTCTGCTGATAGGTTTAAACATACTTTGATGCCAATTTATAATTATCGTAGTACGACTCCTCAGTGTTTTTAGAATTTTTGGTTATGAGCGACCTTGGTTACAAGAGACGTGTTTCCTGAGTCAGGAAACATGTATTTGTATTTGTATTGGATTCGTATAGGAGCATCAGTGGCATTGTCTGTGTAATGCTTCATTGCAGGTGAATGGCTTCCGTTGTGTGTGTCCTGCGGGCTACGAGGGCACCAACTGCGAAGCCAACATCGACGAGTGCAAGCCAAAACCGTGCCTTAACGGAGCTCAGTGCATTGATCTCGTGAACGGGTGAGCTTTGAGAGACTTTCTTGAGTTTCGGAGCAGTCTTGGTAGTCGTGCATCAAACTTGCAGTGCCAAGGGATAAGAAGCTACTAGAATGGCAGATATCGGCCTAGGGTGTCATGTTTGTCATATCGCATTACAACCTCTCATTCCTTTTAGCTCCACATGACTGGAGAAACAGCCAAAAGAAGTTTGCCTATTGCGGTGCTGAGAATACAAACATATGCCACCCTTGGTAGCAGAACGCATTGGATAATGCGGATAATACCAAGAGCATGAAAATCGGCCGTCTCCACTTCATGAATTTCTTCGCACCGTGACCTGTGGCACCAAAAACGATTCATGGTTGCTGTGGCACACAAGGACAGTCATAAGATGATTAAGGGTGAATGTGAGAGCACCTGTCCCTCCTTTCTGCTGGTTTTTTTAGTGTAATTTATTAAGCTTATCAGGATGGGGAATGAGGGGCTGGTTGACTGAACACAGCAAGGAAAGCCAGCAGTCAAGAACCCCAAGGAAGGCACAGGAGATGTAGTTCACCATTTTTTCTTGTCGAAACAGGTTCATTTTTTTCAAATGTGTGAATGAAAGAAAGAAAAAGTGAGGGAAAACACTCTGCCTGTGTGGGACTCATGCCCACAGCCTCTGGATTATGTATTCGATGCCTTGCCAACTCACTTACTGAGGGGCAAGGGGGGGGGGGGGGTTGTTCCTCCACTTTCTGGTTGGAATGTACACACATATGTGCACACGTGTGTGTGTGTGTGTGTGTGCATAAGCACATACAAACAAACAAGCAAGCAAGCAAATAAATATACACTACTTAGGTGGTTCTAAAATCACACCACTTGCAATACAACTTGTGCATAATGCCTAGTTAGGCTGGGCTTGACTTGCGAGCAGTTTTATATTGCTGATTGCTGTGGGCAGCTGATGAGTGGAAAGCTAGTCAAGCAAAATACTATTCAGAGCTCGTGCATTTCTGCAACAGCATTTTAATGGTAATTTGAAAATACTTGAAACCTGAAATCATAAATAGTGTTTGCTATTCGATTTCATTTGCAGTGTTTGTTTACTCTTTAGGAAGCAGTTTTTTTTTTTACTTATTAAAAAATTGTAAATACTTGTACAGATTCAAGTTGGCTTTCCCACAAGACACTTGCTTCTGGCTTTATTGCTCCACCGCATGTGCCTTGTATGTTGCCCTTTTTCTTGACGTGAAAGCAGAGCAAAGAAGCTAAACAGTCCAAATACACGTGATATTTGCATAAAACAAGCGCACAAGTGAGAAATTGGGCCCATGAGGAAATTGGGGAGGATAGTTTTTTTGTTGTTGTTGTTTTGCGTATGCAAACGATGGAAACGTAAATCACCTTACGAGGTTTATTTATAACTGAATGGCAGTGACTGTCTAGCCTTCGTATCTTCTTAGGATGTGCCTGGCCATTGAAGATGCACCAGAAACCTTTGAGGTTGAGCAATGTGAAGGTTTCCCTGGCATTGGCCGCACAAGCTCCAGCTTGCACAGCGTCATTAGTCACCAGTAGGTGTTAATGCATCATGCTAGAGCTAATTGGAAGGCTATCGGGGCTGAAAAGAAGCACCCATTTCTGTATTGGCAAAAGCAAGACACCAAAAGACACACTAGTTGACCATGAAGCTTGCAATGAGGTACCTGTTCGTACCAGTCATTAGAATGTCTAGAAAGTGCTTGATTTCTGTACTGAAATAAAAAAAGCAAAACTCGCATGGAAGACCGCTAGCGCCATCTAATGAAGACTAGATCAACTAAGAGGCATTTCTTGCTTATTTTTTATTTCAGTAAAGATGTGCAATATTTCTAAAAGAAGCAAACTAGGCTTTTAAGCCTGATTAAGCTTAACGGGGCTTTACAGTCCGAGTTACGACTAACATTGCTTCCTCACCAGGATGAACTAGGCGAAGTAACAAGCATTTATTACTCGTTTTAAGGTAGAAAATAACACAACCGCAGTGCTTAATGATTATCTATGTTACAATCTTTGCTATCTCAGTAGTCAAAGTGGGAGCCTTCTAGACTTTTTCATAATTTAACAAGGTAAAAATTGGGAGAAAAAGTTTAGAAACTGCATGCTTTGTCTTCTACAACTCTTGTTTAATACAGTTAAACCTCATTAGACAAAACAGGTTATAATGAACTATTCAATGCAAGGAAGTAAACACAATTCACCGTGTGATACTGGCGGGAGGTGCAACCAGTGGTTTGATGGAGCTATGGTCATGATGGATGCAACTTTGCCTCCCACCTAAACTTTGTTTTATTATTGGTAATTTCATGTTTGTATATTATGTATTTATTAATGGTAATTTCATGTTTGTAATTTCACGAGGAGTCACCAATGGCAGGCGATTGTAACGCTCTCTTCCTGCCTCTGTTGTGAACCCCGCAGCTACCAGTGCAACTGCACAGATACCGGCTTTCACGGGGCGCACTGTGAGCACAACATCGACGACTGCTACGTGGGGGCCTGCCAGCACGGTGGCACGTGCGAGGACCGCGTGCGGGGCTTCCACTGCCACTGCTACGACGGCTACGTGGGCAGCTCGTGCGAGACGGACGTGGCCGACTGCGATCCCCCGCGGCCGTCCACCCCGCCGTGCGAGAACGGGGCGGCCTGCCTCGAGCGCTCCAACACGAGCCTCTACCGGGAGAACTACCTGGGCCTCTTCTCCCACTTCAGCTACGCCACGGCAGCCGGCTACGTGTGCCTCTGCCCGCCTGGCTTCAACGGGACCCGCTGCGAGGTCAACATCGACGACTGCCCGGGCAACAACTGCAGCGTGCACGGCCACTGCGTCGACCTGGTGAACGCATACCGGTGCGAGTGTGACCCTGGTTATACCAGCGCTGACTGTGGCACCGAGGTGCGTTTCGTTTTCCTTCCTTCGGCACCTACTCGGTGCTTTTGAGACAGAGGGTGCGGAGAATGCGCAAGTTGCAGCTTTGGTGCTGGATGCGTTGAGCAATTGGCTGATAACAGAGTGTTGCAGATGCTTTACTGCATGCAGTTGGCATAGTTGGTGCATCTGTGCAACTGTTGATGCAAATGCTCGCTACATTGCTATTACTATTTTACTTTTTGTTTATTGTTCCCCTATCGCTTTCTTTTTAAGGAATGGCACTTTTAGCTTGCCTGGTTGTTGCAGTTCATGCTTTGTGTCTTATCACCCATGTATCCATTTTTTTCACTGCTCTTGCCTTGTGTTGGCTGGTATTTCATAAAGCCCCCCCCAAAAAAAAGTCTGGCATTGCCAATAAGGGCCAGGCTGGTCTTAGAGTTATTTTTTTTATTTAATAACTAGTTTTAATGAAGCTGCACAACATTATGGAGTTTTCTGGAATGATTTCAAACCTGCAATTAGATTTTTTGCTAGTTGATTATTTTTTAAGATAATGACTAATTGCCATTATTTTGGGCCACAGTTACAAAATAACCACTGCATACAGAATGGTGATTACCCCTTGGCTAGGCAGAAAAATCACTAAAGAATACAACGCTGGAAGAACTTTTTGATTTAGCTATTTTTGGTCATTTTACAACACACTGAACTTCACTCCTCCCGCGCTCTGCCAGAAATGGCTCACAAGTGATGTCAATTGAACATAATAATAATTTTCCAAAACCTCCACATGAAAATTTGTGTCGGAAAAAAAAAGAAGTTACAGTTGTACCTGCTCTGGGTGCCGAGATATCCTAGGGCAAAACTGAATGAAGTCACAAACTTGAGTTTTGAGAAAAGTGCAAAAAACAAATGACGGTTACTACAGGATATGTACAGATTTAGAGTGTGACGTTGCTAGTAACGACCAGGAATGTAGTCTGACTGCTTATTAGCTGTTGAATGATGTTTTTTTAGAGCCTGTCGAACCCTTTCAGCTGAGGCGTACTTGCAAGCAGAGTCTTGTGCTCGGTGATCGTCCTTCTTGGCCATTCGTTTGGTGCTCTTCATGCTAGGGTTTCAGCTGAGGGCTTTCAGGATTCCTGAAGAGTTTTTAGCATTGCCAGCATTAAAACTCATCACTACCTCTGCAACAGCGGCTTGAACTGTTGAAGAGCGACGCATGGCGCTCTGGCAGATGTGGGCAGCACGTGCCAAGTTAGGGATGGACGAATATTCGAAAAATTCAAATGTTCAATAGAATATTTTATTATTCGAATTCGCTTTGACTTGAATTCAAGCATTCGACAATTTCGAATTATTCAGCGTGACCGAATACACTATCACAGACTTCGAAACGTTGCCACAGACTGCAGGGGGCACAAGCTTAGAAGCATGCACCCAACCATTTACGTGTAGATTCTGTCAGTCCTATCACCATTGCTAACACATTCTTGCCAAAAGTAGAGAGATTGAAGTCAACCTAACCCATTCAGCACAACTCTATTTTCGAAAGGGCGTCAGTGTTGTTTGGCACGTCAAAACGGCTCATGCTCGATGTTCGCAAGTCCAACATGGAAATGCTACTTACAGCTTCCCTGCAGCAGTGCAGTGGGGTGCAAATTGTGGCAGTCCATTTTGAAGACCCCGACCGAAACGACCACAACGCTAGTGACACCTGAAACAACACCCTTACTTGTCCGACCGCCAGCATAAAGTAATGGTGGCCCCAAAGCAGTGCGCGGCAAAGGAAAGCTTGTCGCCGGTTTCGGTTGCATCCATTTTCAAGTCAAAGCTCCAGCCGATGTCCCCAAGAGCAAAAGAGATGACACGAAAAATCACCACTTTCATTTCCCACCACCTTCAGCTGTACAGTGTGGTCGAAGCTAAAAGTTTCGTAGATGCGACCAACTACGCAATGCCCAAGTATGTCATATCAGTGTCTTTCAAAGCGGCGTTGTCACTCAGCTCCTTTGCCGCCTTTTTTCCATTGCACCTGGTACTATCATTCGTTTTGCTTGGCCTTGACGTTTGCACACTCGCCATTTTCCCTCTCAATTTGCTTAACCACGTCAACTTTATCTCGCGCACGCAAGGTCTGGGGATTGCGGGTTATAAATAGCGCTGGACAGCGGCCCGGGAGTCGCATAGCGCGCAGTGCTTTGCTGGCAGGCTAGCTAGGACACCGTGTAGGGGAGGGGGGCACAAAATAGGCGTTTCTTTCTTTTCTTTTTTTTTTTTTTAACTTTGGATTTGAGTTAAAGGTTTGCAAATCACGCGAGAACGCACTGAATATACTAGTTTAAATAAGTTTGCACTCGCACTGCCGATTTGATGCGTACTTAGCAGAACACCGTTCAAACTGGTGGCCTGTAACGTGCGCTTTGGTTAGCTACGGCCATGGATTCTTGTGGCTACATTACTCTCTTTTTAGCAGGGCTTCTAGGTGGCACTAAAGACTGCGTGTCACTTTTCTATATAGGCGACTACTAATTGCGCTTGAATACAAATCTTCTAATCTCAGTGGACCTCTTAGCCCACCTGTCGTGTAAGACCGTCCACTAGGCCGGCATTTACGGCACCCCGGTCATACGACGCTTTCATGCGGTCCCTTGAAAGTCGTATTATCGGGGTTTCACTGTATTTGCCACAAATTTCTTTCTTTTTCTGCCGTATTTATGTCGCGTATTAAACTTTCGGCCTGACCTTGGCATAGTTAAACACTTACCGTAGTCAAGATGGCTACCCGCTTGCACTGCACCTCGCGTGCAGCAGATGCCACTGATCCACTTCCACCAATCAGATGTCACTTGTGCAGTCACATGAGCTCAACAGCTGATAACAGTGCACATTTCACCTTTTTTTCGGTGCTTTTTTCTTCACGACCGAAGAGTGCCGTTTTACCACTGAATTCTGTGTGAACTTAGCCTTAGAATGCACTTTAAAATGCTATTTACAATAAAATACGGTGCCTTTTGATAAGAAAATTTGCAGACTGATAGAAAAATGGCTGTGGATGTCGAAATGCCATTTTTCAGAAAACGATCTTTTGGCCATTTTTCGGCCCAGAGACCCGTCTGCCCTTTTAAGAACACACAAAAACAATGGATGGATGTTGTTTTAGGCACATTCCTGGCATGCACCGAGTGTTTTACTTGTTCCGGCCACAGCACAGACACGAGGCCCTGACATGCACTAGTCACTTGTCTGCTGAATCTCAAGTCTCGGGTGCTCATGGTGCACCAGGCAATTAGGAAAAAGTTGCACAGGGTACTGGTGAGGGCATGTTGTTTTTTGCTCATAAGTGGTGGTTACTTATCACATTAATTGCTATCATCACTGTTTCATTCTTCATCACTGTCTCATTCTCCTGCCACTTTTTTTGATCGGTCATGCCCTAAATTGTCATCAGTGGATGTCGAACAACAATTTCCACTGTAGTTCCGTTCAATGCCATGTGCCTCCCGGCCAATTTTCAATGGCTACCATCTCATAGGGGCCCACAAATGCTGCTACTGGTGGCTGGTTGCAAAAGTGGTTTTAACTAGCTGCTACAGTTACCCAGTACCGTGACATAGCAAATAATGGGAAGGGCTCTCAGGTGGTTTATCTGCCACTTTTTAGACCATTTATAACGTAACCGCTTATAGTACGGAACCAGATATAACGCAGGTTTTCGTGACTACTGGTTTGCCTCCCATAGGACTCAATGCATAAGCACACTGCTTAAAACATGGTTGCCGGAAGCGCAATACCGTTTGCAGTGTGGTGTTTTGGCGGGCCCACTGATCAACCAGCGCTGATGGGGCATCGTTTTAGGGTCACAAGAAAGGAAAAAAAAAAAAAAAAAAAGACGAAATCAGCCAAGCAAACCACCTTTGGCATCACGAACGCTAGGTGGGGTGAAAAAAAAACCAGCTTGTGTTCTTATCACGCTGTACCACGACATCCGTTCATAGGCGCAAAGGAACGATGAAATGCAGCTGTGCTCCCTAAAAACACAATCACAAAGAAAGTTCAAGCTGCACTCACAGTTTGTAAGACTGCGCTAGCAGTCTTACAAACTGTGAGCGCAGCTTGAACAACTGTGAGCGCAGCTTGAACAAACTTACAAACCATTCATTCATTGGGGACAGCATCATCTGCTTTCTTGCTTTCGCCACATACCTGCTTATGCACAAATCGGTGTTGTTCCTTAAAGCAGTGAACTCAACCTCTGGAGATTGAGAAATTCTCAATAAGACGCAGCACTGTTGGCATTTAGCACCTCACCGTCCACTTTAACACCAGGCCCTGTCAGTTTATTCATGAAGTGAGGATCACTTCTGGTGTTGCGCTTTGGACTTTCTGTTTTACTTGATGTTTGCACTAAAGCATGAAACATTTTCTTATCTCATGGTGGCATTGTGTTGTTCAAGAATTGTGCATAGTGTCAACGAAGCGTGCTGCTTCATATGTCAGTGCATTTTCTCTTGGGATGAACAAAAAAGTAAATGCATGGAATTCGAGAGAAGGCTGTCAGTATTTTGGTTGAATCCGTAATTGTGTCTATTTTACAGAGCAAGTTTGCGAAGAGTGGTTGGCTGCTGCAAATTTTGGCAAGCATTGCATGCACGCAGCAATGCCACGCAGCAGCTTTCCTTTCTCTAAAACACAGACTTGCTGTTTCAGTGTAGCATTTTCTTTTTCTGACTCCACCGTTTTTCCCTCCACACCAGGTGAACGAATGTGAAGCCTACCAGGCGTGCCGCAACGGGGCCACCTGCCAAGACCTTGTCGCCGACTACCGGTGTCTGTGCGTCGACGGCTATGGCGACAAGAACTGCTCGACCCTCCTGCTCGGTTGCCAAGAGGCACCGTGTCAGAATTCTGCCCGTTGTGAGCCACTCTTGACACCAGAAGGACAGCACTCGTACAAGTGTCACTGCCCACCGGGCTTCGCTGGCGACGTTTGCCAGACAAGCACGACTGCGTCGCTGGTGAACGACTCCACATGGGAGCTCAATGTGAGCCAGCAGCAGCTAGGAGCGCCGAGCCATCGGCTACAGGTGCAGTTTCGAACGACCCTTCCGTCGGGCCTGTTGGCGCGTGTGGTCCTGGAAGAAACGCGGGTGCTGTCGATTGAGCTCTCCGGGGGTCGCCTCCTCGTGAAGGCCGGGGAAGACACGCCACCGATGACCGTTGGGGCCGCACTGAACGACGCCGAGTGGAAAGAACTGCACCTGGAAGTGTTGTCAGGGTTGATGTCCGTGTCTTTGGTTGACGGCCCCAATGCGACGGCGTTGCTGCCTGGATACGATCCGGGTGTTCCGCTGACTTCGGTCGTGCTCGGGAGTGGACAATCCCGCCGCGACTCCGTTGGTTTTGAAGTGGGCCAGCAGCAGCTGAATCGGACCGGATTTGTGGGCTGCGTGAGGGAGGTGAGGCTGGACGGAGTGCTGCAACTGCCTGGACAGCAGCCCGGTCTCATCGAGGGCTGCGCCCGGGTGGAGCAGTGTGTGATGGACACCTGCAGTGGCCAGGGAACCTGCGTTGACCTGTGGGACCAGCATGAGTGCCACTGCAGCCGGCCGTACTATGGGGACCGGTGTAACCACAGTACGTGCGTCTTCCTCTCTGCATTAATCATCTTTGCTGAAGGGGCTGCAGAGGCAGCAAATGCGCTGTGAAACAGGGGGACCGCAACATTTCTGCGCAGGTAGAATTTGATCAATTGAGGCAAACAAAGCAGCAGAAGTAAGTTGATGGGACAGAAATTCGCAGTAGTTAGAAGGGTACTTAGAACTATACGGTAGACTTACCTATGTTCCATGTGATAATGTTATAGTTAACTGTACTCAGTACTCAAAAGGGGCCACATTTTAGGACTTCTTGAAAAATAAAATACTGAAACTGCATTTTCAAAAGAAGGAACAGTGCAAAAATGACTACATAAAGGAAGAGAGAAGAAACAGACACAGCATTTTGTTGTTTGGTCGTTTTTGTGCTGTTCTTTTCTTTTTAAAATGTACGAATTCATCCAGTGTTTTGTTTTAAGTGGAACTGTACTGTAGCAATATGCTTGTTTTCCAAGTTCCAAGAGAACGCCCTCCCTTGAAACATCGCCCACCCCCCTTGGCGGCGAAATATCCAATTTACTAAAAGACCCCAAAGATCGCCCACTTCCTAAAATCGATGGCCTTAGCACTGATGAGTGAACAAAATAGCTGTGAATACTCTATTCATGCAGGGGTGAGACAGCTGCGCATATTGCGCCTTTCTGATACAATTCCATTTTCCTGCGCCAAGCTGCTCCAAAAGCACGAAAATGGCGAAAATTGCGCCAAACTGCTCTAGAAGAGCCTCAACGGCACGCATTTTGATGCTCATGTCAGTTTCGGCGGGGACGAAAGCCTCCAGCATCCCGGTCACCGCTTTTATCGTCGGTCAATCGCAAACGCAGAAATGGCACAAATAGAAAGACTGAAACGAAGCAAGCGATAGCTTCTAAAACTCGATTCGCTTTCCGTCCGGGTTTGCTGAAACGGCCTTCTCGATTAGGCATCGCTGTGGCAACAAACATGGCCGCCGCCTGATCTGGCTGCTACCAACGCGCTCATTGCGCATCGCCGATATTTTCCCTGGTTTATGTTACGCTATCAGCTGGGTTCCAGTCTATTCATTCTATCTGTTGTGGCTCTGAACAGTGACGTTAACGCGGGGATATGGTTGCGCGGCTCGAAAAAAAGTTCATTGAAATGCGGGGCCTACGACTTCGGCGTGGTTTGTCCTTGAGTTGCGAAACGCGGTGGGCGCGTCTATAATCGGGTTCGTGAAGTGAATTTTTTGGCTCGTTGTGGTGTCACAAAATGCTGAGGTGTTGCTGTGCTTCGAAGCGCGATCGCGAGCCTCGGGGATGGAACGGTTGACACGAAAGTTGCGGGCTGTGCTGCGGCGCCGCGACCTGTTCAGGCAGCGCCCAATATCTGCAGGACTACACTGTTGCCATAGAACGAGACTATAACACTTGATGTATGCAAAGTAAATTTAATGCCAAAATCTAGGTGGCTAAACAGTAACGCTACTCAAATGACCATAGGGTGAACCTGCGCCCCGGTGACTGAAACAGGTAGGCTGGTGGGGCCCTGCGACCGTTAGCTCGAAGTAGCTCAACTGTTGCCGTGACTACAGTCGTTCGTACAACGCAGCCTGGGGTTACAAAAATAATAATTTTAGCATTAAAACGGCAAAAAAAACCGCCACAATTGCAGAGCCCTTAAATTTGATAAGAGTTTTAGCAGTCCGTCTGTTCCGTCGTGTACGTAGTTACCGTGCTGACCGGGACTCGCCTGGGCACTTGGGCATTCGTAGCGGTAGGGGGATTAGTTCCGCGGGCCTGCCTTCGCCTTGTCCGTGCCTCCTCGCCCTTCCGCGCGCGCAGGCGCAGACCGGTCCCGGTAAACCCGGTAACAAAGTAACCAACGGAACAGACGGACTGCTAAAACTCTCTAATGTTAACGGGAGTTTTGTTGTCAGTGTTGCGTGCCGCTGCAACACAATATCACCAGTTAGGAAAAAGGTAGTGCAGTTAGTACTTTGTGATACTCTTAAAAACTCTTTCAGGCAAGGCTGTTTCAGTGTTCTGTGTATTCAAAACTGATTAAAATGTGCACTTGACCCTGCAAATAGCTGAAATAATGATTTTTTAAGCTCACACGACGGTGTATTAAATCTAACTAACTGCTCCAAATCAAGATTCTTCTGCTCTAAAACCGAAATTTTGCTGCTCCGAAATCTGCTTCCAAATCTGTTTGGGCTGTCTCACCCCTGTTCATGTTTTGATTGGGTCACCTGTTTATCCTTTTCGCACTTTACCTGAAAGTTCGCCCATCTCGTATTTTTTGTTGATATCTCCGTAGTTTCAGTTGTTGGTGCGGCCCTTTTTTTTTTTTTGTAGTTTTTCGCACCTGACCCGAAATATCGCCCATCCCCTATTTTTCACTTCACATCCCTGTACTATGGGTGGGCGTTCTTTCACAACTTTATGGTACTTCAATTTATAGTTTGTTTTGATTGATTGATTGTAGGGTTTAACACGCCGACGCAATGCAGGCGATGAGACGCGCCGTAGTGGAGGGCTCCGGATTAATTTTGACCACCTGGGGATCTTTAACATGCGCCGAAATCTCGTGCACAGGGACGTTTTTGCTTTTCGCCTCCTTTAGAAAAGCGGCCGCCGCGACCAGGAAACGAACCTGCGACCTTGTGCTCAGCAGCACAACACCTTAGCCACTGAGCCACCGCAGCAGGTTTATATTTTGTTTTAATCAGGGTCACGGTCGAAGCATCTCTGCTTGCTAGTTTGATATAACAAAAGCTTTTGTTTTTCATTTTGTGTGCTTGTTATTTATTTTATTTATTTGTTTGTTTGTTTGTTTGTTTGTTTGTTTGTTTGTTTTATTTATTCATTTGGATAAGTGTCCACAAACAGCATGATGCCTTCAGCATGGTGCACAGAAGAAACAAAGGAAAGGAGAGGAAAGGGAGAGGTGTACAAAAAATTGGGCCCATCTCCCCGCGAGGGGGACTCGAGTAAATGCGTCGCATAGGGGGTGGGTGTATTGCGTTAACGTTTAGTGTTTGGGGAGTTGGTGGTAGTGAATGCGTTGTATCAGCAGCTTCTTGACGTAGTTTGAATGAGTCGAGGATATAAGGCGCGTTCGTAGCCTCCCATTCTGTGTCGGCTTTGTGGCGCAGTGGGTAGAGCACCATGTACATTGCGTTCCGCCCGCAAGGTCGAGGGATCGAAACCAGGCGCCGGATAGTATTTTTTTTATATAGTGTAAGGGGAGGGGTGCGGACAACAATGGTGCGGACTACGACGGACGTCAACGCGGGTGACATCGTGAGTTACTGAAATGCTCTGCATTTAATAGAGAGAGAAGAGCATAAGAAATGAAAATAATGACATCAATGGAACAAACATCACACGACTGACTCACACATGATTCTACAACACAAAAGAACACACTCAGGCTTTAGACGCCTTTTTAACAGCTTTGACAAAAGTGCTGTAACAGTCAAAGATACTCAGATCAGGGGATTCAATTGAGTTGTAAAGGATAAAATAGCGGCAAGGAACGACATCATGTGGGGACATGAAAATTGGTGGTAGTTAGCAAATCGGCAGAGTCAATAGCACCAGGAATGAGCTTCTGAAGAAAGCACATATCGAGGAGTGTTCTTCTGTCTCTCAGTCTGCTTAATCCAATGTGGTTAAGTATTCTGTTGTACGTGTAATATATTCTCCTGAAACGGTAACGATCATAATAGATTCAAACAAATCTCATCTGGACTCTTTCCAGAGACAGTGACAAGTACTGAGGAACAGAGTTCCATACAACAGAGCAGTGCTCTAGCCAGGAACGCGTGACATTATTTTCTCAGCGTTACTCTTTTTGCTTAGGCAGTTGTGATGCAGTTGGAAAAGAATATCCTGAATGTGCTGAAATGCAAATTTGCACCAGGTACAGTGTCTCAATGGCTAAGGCGTGCTGCTGAGCCCAAGGATGCAAGTTCAATCCCTGCCACTGCATCCCCCCTTCCTTTTTTTTTGATAGAGGCAAAAAATGAAAATGTGCTTGTGTTGAGATTTCGGCGTTCACTTAATATCCCTGGAGGTCAAAATGGATCCGGATCCCTACACTGCAGTGTGCATTCATAGCACACTGCGGCTGAGAGTATAAAACCCCAAAATTTCAAAGAAATGCTAATTTCAGTCTAGATTGGTTAACTCATGCTTTTCCCTCGTGTCATTTTTGTGGAAGAGGGAGAAAAAGCAAAGGGGGTTCATTACACGAGTGGATTCATTACGCGAGCAAATACGGTACACAACCGGTTTCCAGTTGGAATGGGTAAGGATGAGTCCTTGGCTTTTCCTCCATAATGCAGAAAGGAAGGGAATAAGCGTTCCTGTATGATTCCTGTCACGTTTGCTAAGTTGCCGGGGGTTCCCACCCGGTGATCCGCGCAGGCTACCCAGCGGCCACCTTTGGGCACCATGGTAACCTGAGCTTCACCAAGCTGCGCGTGAGGCGCGAGCACTGGGCCAGCCTGGGGGTGGGCCTGGAGGTGAGCCTGTTTGTGCGCACGCGCAAGCCCCTGGGCCTGCTCTTCTACCTGGGCGGGGAGCCGTCCTCGTCTGGCGACGAGAGCTTCTTGGCTGCCCGGCTGCGCGGGGGCCACCTCGAGGTGCTCCTGCTGCCCACTTCGGCAGGGACACTGGGATCGGCAGCCGCCACTGCCCGCTCGGTGGTGCCGCAGCGGCTCGATGATGGCAAGCTGCATTTCGTCCAGGTGCGTGCTGCTGTGCGTGGGCAATGTGTGTGTAACCCGCCACGGTGGCTCAGTGGCTGTGGCCCAAGGATGCGGGTTCGATCCTGGCCGTGGTAGCTGCTTTTCCTGCTTTTCAGATAGAGACAAAAAGCAAAAACGCCCGTGTGTCGAGTTTTCAACACATGTTAAAGATCCCCAGGGGGTCAAAACGAATCCAAAGCCCTCCACTCCGGCACACTGGGTGTTGTAAAGCCCCCCAATTTTTTTTTTTTTTTTTTTTTTTGTGCGGGGGAGGGGATGAAGGTTGTCATGTTGGGGCATCCTATGTTGTGCACCTGCCTTTTACCTTGGCCAACTCTGCTGAAATAGTGTCTGGACAATGTTGGGTGGGGAAGCTGTGTGTAGGAGCTACTCTGCTGTGATGATAGTGGAGCTCTCGTGATGGCTCAAAACTAGACCTGGTGACTATTCACAGTGTAAACCATTTATAACGTAACCGCTTATAGTGCAGGACCGGATATACCGTAACGCGGGTTTTTGTGACCACCGGTTCACCTCCCATATAACTCAATGCATAAGCATACTGCTTACAATGCAGTTGGACGAAGCACAATACCGTTTATAGTGCGGTTTTCTGGCGGGACTGCTGATCGACCGGCGCAGCTGGGGCATCATTTTAGGGTAGCAAAAGAAAAAAGAAAGGATGAAATCGGCCATCTGACGCAGCGCGCACCCCTTGCTCTCTTCTAACTTTGACACACAAGAAAAGAATAGGCACCCTTTAGTTCACGCGTACGTGATAACCACAACTGACCTTGCTTGACGCACCTCGGAAGATAGCGACCCCCGTCCCCGTCAGCGCACTAGAAGTTGTTTCTAAGCGTGAACCGCATGGCCCATTTTTGAACACGATTCGTGGATGTCGGCGTTGCGCGTGCGTTTTATTCACACTCGTGTCGACGATTTTGCACTCACGGTGGCTTCTTGGTGTGGCAGTGGGAGGAGCCTGACAACTTGCACCAATGGGGAAATGCACACCTAATGGTGGGAGATCCGAAACGCTCTGACCAGCCAGCTGGCCGCGCCAGAGATGTTTAGGCCCACCACCGCGGTGTTTTAAGGGCACTTTCGCAAGCAACGTGGATGGCAGTCTATATTCCTCTTTTCACCCATATTATCAGCTCTTTTCTTGCGTGAGCATCCTCGCTTGCGCCTCGGGTGGCATTTCAGGGAGCAGTTAGAAGCGGTTGCTGGAGCTGCCTGCACCACTTCATGGCCAGGGCCGACGCCATGTTGCCGGCTCTTACTGCGCCGCACACCTCGCCAGTTGAAACCGGGCCGGCGTCGCTGCGCCTGTGGCGTGCACTGCATGTTCGCACGAGAAGAAATCGCTCCATGCGGTTTACGCTTTAGAACGTTGTGCAGTTAAGCCACGATCGAACAATAGCGAGCCCTTTCCGAACAAGCGAGCCGCGCGAAGCGAAAGATTTCCACCACCAGTAGGCTGTGCTGATAAGCAGCCACCTTCGACATCGTGAACAAAATGTAGGGTAAAAAAAAAATTCCGCTGGCGTTCTTATCAAGTTCCGCGGCATCTGTTCATACACACTAAAAATGCAGCCACCTACCTATCATGATAGGTAGGTTGCGATGTGGTTGGATTCGCGCATGTTTTTGTTATAGTGCGGTATTGCTTATAAAGCTGATTTTTGCAGCTCTTGCGACATCCGGTATAAGCGGTCTACACTGTACTTTGTCCAGTTACTGTTGGGCTGGGTGGCATTGCTCTAGCACAATTCATGCTTCCAAGTAAAGGTGCGCGAATATCAAATTTTGAACTTTGAATCAAATCTAAATAGTGTAAACTGAGTGGGAATGAAATTGGATGGTTTTGAAGAAGAATAGTAAAACCTCACTGTGAATCGAATCAATCATTTTTGAATGCAGATATCTTTGATTTAGTGTGTATAGAGCTTCTAAAACATAGCTTAAAAAAAAGAAAACAATAACCTACATAGTCGCTACTGCACACATCTGAGTGGTCACGTACTGCATGATTAAAATGCTACATAAAATTAAAAATAAAAGATCAGACAAGATGGCAACACAGTGAGACAAAAATTTGGCATGTGTTGCCCTGAATAAGGGTGGGCTCCTCAACATACTGCATCTGAATGGTCCCTCCAGTAATAAAAAGAGGCTAGGCATGCCAGTGGCTATATACAAGGGGGTGCCACCTTTCCCCGGAAAAAAAAAAAAAGAGAGACAGCCCTTGGGGGGACATGGTATATAGAACGGTGAATTTGTGTTGAAAAAAAAAAAAGATGTTGTTTTGAAATGCAATGGCATTCATTGTAGCATTTTCCTAGAGAGAAATTGATATAACGTTCGTACTGAAAGTAACCGAGATTTTGATTATTGCTCTGAATGTGCTTCTCTGAAAAGTAACCGCACATATTTCGTCCATTAGAAGCTCTTCTTTGCGTCTAAATCCACCAAACGAACAATAAAAAGTATGCAACGGGTGTTAAACTTTGCCAAAACATCACAGTTAGCATACCCTTGTTTCACGCAAGGATTGCGCATGTCAGGCTTTTGTTCACAGCTTCAGCGTCATGCGGAAAAGCCTGCCCACAGGAGTATGCCATGCCGTTGAGCCAACGTTTATTGATCTGTTATTTGTAGATTTCCTATATTTGGAGACTTCAGATTGAATGGTAAAACACTGTTAATCAAATCAAATAGCAAACACTATTCATGAAGTATTTGAATTTTCAAATATTTGTACACCTCTAATTTTCAAAGCATATGGCAGCTGCTATGATGACAGTTCGGAGGTTTAAAGCGCTGACGCTACACAGGCAATGAGGCGCGCCTTAGTGGAGGGCTCCGGATTAAGTTTGACCACCTGGGGATCTTTAGGTGCTCCGAAATCTCAGACATGCAGGGGTTTTTGCTTTTCACCTCCATCAGAAAAGTGGCCGTCACGGCCGGGAAAGCTACAATGCCTATACTAATAGCTTCTTTACTATACTAAGCTATGCTAAGCTAAGTTTATAGTAAGCTATACTAAATAGCTTTCGTGTACAGAATAGACCTTCGTGATCACACTGACATAAAGATCTTGTTGAGTTCTTGCCTTATTATTTAGTTATGCTGAATGCAACTTTTAGGTAGTTAGTCTTGCAACCCAGAAAGTATAGAAGATACAGTTAAACCTCGTTATAACGAGACTGGCTATAACGAAATAATGGATATAACGAGCAAATCGTAATTCCCCTTGAAAGTCCCCATAGAAACCAATGTATTTAAAACCTCGTTTTAACGAGGTAAAATTTCCCCGTTACGGGATATAACGAACAAATTTCGTTGAGAAATCAAATTTTGAGCTAATTTTACAACAGTGCGCAACGCGGATTTGAGACAGTGCGTGACGCGGCAACTGTATTAGCAGTTCAAAACTCCCGCCACGCGCGTGAAGCTGGCTGGCGCGCCATGCGGACGCTGCGCCCGCGAAGCCCCCCTTCCCTCCTCTCGCTGCGCACGCCATGCAGGGGGCCCTTCGATTTACAGTGTCGGACTCGCCGCGGGCTCCCCGAGAAGCAGTCCGACGTTCTATTTTTCCCACGTATCCCTATGGCTTCGGGGAATCCGCGGACTATCCGCGGTGAGCCCGAGAAGAACCCCAATGCACACGGCGCGCGCGGTTGCGTCGCCTTCCTCCCCCGCCCCTCCTCCCCCGCTCGTATCGCCGACGTCGCTGCGTAGTTGTGTGTGCGTGGGTTTTGGCAGTCCTCAGCCTTATCCTTTATCGTACCGCCGGCGTGATTCCAACTGCGCGACTGCGACAGGCGGGAAGCGAAAGCGAAAGACTTTCACGCTTGAACAGAAGACGGCTATAAAAGCCGTCGCATCGGGCGCGAAGGAAGCTAACGTGCACTCCGTGGTAAGGTGGCAAGAGGCTTTGACGTGTGGACGAGTACGCTGTCCACCATCGTGAGCAACCGAGATTCCATCGTCAGCGCTGTTGCACATGGCTTGAAAAGAAGCGCTAAGGACGGCGTCGGAGGGACTAGATGCGCTGGACGTGCTGCGTCGCTACTTCGGCGCGCACGAGTGCGGCGAAGATGGCGTGAATGTAGCGGCCGCAGCTGAGGGAGCCATCGCTCGCATCAGGAACGTGCATTAATGTCCAATTACGGACTTCGTAGCCAAGTCTGTTTGAAATACGAGTTTTGAACTGCAATAAAGTAGGTTCGTGACTTTTCCTTTTTACCTCCGGAATGTGTTTATTTTACTGACTATCGCCGTGCAGCAAGATGCTATTTCGTCCGCTTTTTGTTTTAGGTAACTACAAGCATAATATTTGCAGTAAATGTCGGCTACGGCTATAACGAAATATTGGCTATAACGAGCAAATCGCGGCGCCCCTTCAATTTCGTTATAACGAGGTTTAACTGTATCTTTAAACCGATTTTAGTTTTGTTGTTAGGATGGTTAGTTACATAAATGCTCCTAATTTGATTTGATTTGGTCCTTAAATAAAAAAGTCGTATTACAGTAGAACCTCGATGATACGAATCTCGCGGGACCGCGAAAAATATTCACATCATCCGAAATTCGTATGAACCAACACAGACCAAAAAATTGAGCGCTGAAAAAAGTTTTCGTTTATTTCTTTTCTTACTTTCGCGGGAACAAATCTATGATTTTTTTTTTTTTTTTAAACCCCCACGTCACAAAGCAGTCCTTTCTGGAGCGCGTAACGCTTCGCCTAGCTTCGCGCTTGTCTCCTCACTCCCGGTGTCCAAGCTCGCTACACGCCGCAACAGTCAAGCGTGAACCGCATGGTGCATTTTCGCACGCGATTCGCACGCGATTCGCACGCCTCTGCTTTGCGCGCGCTGTATTTTCAAGGCCGCATTGACGATTTCGCGCCCGCGGTATTTCACCTCGGTCAGAAAAAGACGCTGACGACTTGCGAAACGCTCGAGACAGCCCGCTGGCTCCGCCCGAGATGTTTAGGCTTAGCACTCCAGCAGATATTTTATGGGCGCTTTCACTAGCAGCGCGGATGGTGTTTTATA
Source organism: Haemaphysalis longicornis (assembly GCF_048455015.1). NCBI lineage: Eukaryota > Metazoa > Arthropoda > Arachnida > Ixodida > Ixodidae > Haemaphysalis > Haemaphysalis longicornis. Next base: position 151,157,770 of record NW_027526203.1, on the reverse strand, counting down.
GTACCGTTTTCGCACACGTTATCAGCTCCTTTACTGCACAAGAAACTTCGTGTCTGCCTTGAGCGGCATTTTAAAGAGCGGCTAGATGCAGTCGCTCAAGCGGCCGTGCCACTTCGCGGCCGAAGCCGCCGCCATGTTACCGCCACCAGCCGCGGCGCGCGCAGCGTGCGAAAGTAGAGTGCGAAAGCAGGAACTCTATGCGAAAGGTTCCACGGCGCGCATGGGGCGTGCGGGGCGCGTTTTCGCGAGCAGAAAACAGCCCGGCCGTTTCTGGAGAAAGAAGAGTGACAAATGGGGAGAGAGAGCCGTCACTTGCTTGTTCGGCAGTCGGGCGCCTCGCCGGCTCGTTCGTATCATCCGCCGGGCCGCGCAGGTCCGTTCGTAACAGCCGAAATTTTTCCCATTGCAAACAATGCAATTTTGCCGGGACTTTTCAGAAATTCGTATCACCCAGAATCGTATCATCGAGATTCTACTGTACTTGCCACGTCCCCCCTTAAAGGAGCCATGAAGAGAAAATACAACTTCGTTTAATTTGAAAGAACTAGGATTCAGCATCTCACTCAGCTCCATTACAGCCACAAAACTTCTTTTTTAACGAAAAAAAGCAAGAAGTATTTAAAAACTTTCAAATTTTGCGCCACAGTGACGTGTTATGAGCAAGAATGACGTCACACGGGCCGACAATAAAACACAATTTTCAGTGCTTTAACTGAACGATAGCATTCAAGTGATGCGGTCAAATGGAACTAGAGGCTCCATTACAGACGTCCGGTCATGTGTCGTCGCAACAGGTCAGTTAGGCGGCCGCCAATCACGCAAACAAGGTTCCGTGACGTCATAGAAAAGTTGCGGGAAATTGGCTAGGGGGTCGCGACTGCTTCACACGTTTTCTTTAATACCTCCGTTATTTGTCCGAAGATTGCGATGATATTGGTATCATTGTTATCGGGACTAAGCAGTCTTTCTAATAAACCGAACTTGTATTTTGTCTTCATGGCTCCTTTAACTCTTTCGTTACCGCGGGAAATTGGCCAATTTTTAAGGGTCTAACAAAACATTTTTTTGCGTTGTACATATTGGTTAGGCACACATTGCAGTAACATAAAATGCAGATTATTCCACGCGCTTTCCAATGACACCAGTTTTAATAATGTTTTCCTAAATAATGATTGCGAAAAAAAATTATCGAATTCGAAATTTCTGTCGACGCGTCGAAGAAAATAAGAAAACGTAAGTTGTGTACAATAAACCACCAGTAGTAGAAAAAATTGAGAATATACATTTTGTAGGTAGACATTTCAAAAACCCGTCCTAGAAAAAAAATTGAGTTGCGCAGTACAATTTGTGAGATATAAAAGAAAATGTTAGCCCGCGTGGTGCCCGTGCCATGTGGTGAAGCCCAACCACTATTTCAAATTTTGCTATTTTGGATGGTTCTCTAGAAGAAATCTGGTGGTTTGACATTATTAAAGGCCCAAATTAGCCTCCACGTGATGTAAAAACACGTTGTAAATGATTATGACCAGCACAATATTGAAGGCAAGCAAGCGATCGATGTGAAAAAATCTGCTTGGAGTTGAGAACCAAACTTTTTGGTGGATGTTTGATGACATTCTGATGATCACTTATCAGTCAGAACTTTCATTTGCGGTTTATTATAATGTTCTGACTCACTATGGTAGCCTTGCTTGCAGGAATAAGGTACGATGCGCTAGAATCATGCCCAGCAAGCTTTCACCACCAAGCCGCCATCGGGCTGTGAAACGAGTTCAGCACTCTGAGCCTACTACATTGCAGCGCCACCTAACAATTTCGAAGAGAAACAAATACAAGGCTGTTGGAGACTGTCAGAATAGACAGTACTACTAAGAAGCGACACTAGACCTCCGGAAATACCCTCGTATGAAACCGAAACTGGCCGGTGAACAGCTGGCGGTGTTCAAGGCCGATTGGAAGCGTTCTCCTCGTCTGAACTGACACCCGACGACTTGGTGTTATCGTTTGACTTTGAGCGGAAGCTCTTATCGCAGAAGCAGGGCGTAGATAAAGTGGAAGCGCGAGCGGTATGCTTGTTCGAGGAGCAGTAGCGGGCAACGGAGGCGCCATGGCAAATGAGCTTGTAGTTGGGTAACTGCGTAGTAGCGCCAAATATGAATTTCGCAATGCAAAAACGAAACCGAAACTTCTGGAAACTGGTTGAAAATGGCAGGCACACTTGCTAGACATGCGGGGGACCATCAGAAATAAGCTTTGGGAGAATAAAGCTGCCCTTTCTCCGAACCAAAGATCATTAGTGAATAGCTGGGGCCATTTTCAAGTAACTATCACCTCTCAGCGCTGTCGGACTACAAAGCTGACCGCATTATTTGGTATTTGACTTGCCGGGAGCCTTTTGACAAAAAAAATATTATGATAATGCAGCCTAGCGACGATCTGCATGCTTTTTTCTCAAGGGCAGCAGCCACGCCCCCTTCCTCAAAAACACACGCACCTCATCTCGCAAAAAACGCCGTCAAAAATCTCCATGTCGCCGGAGCGGGAAAATTTAAACGGATTCTAAAAGGGCACTGCCTAGACTAACCACTGACCGCATTAGGTGCACGAGAAATGACTACAACATGACGAAATAGGCAATATAAATCATCGATCACCGGTGATCGATTTGAATAGGCGCGGTAACAAAAGAGTTAAGTGCACTTTGCATTCCAATTGCCAGGATCACTGCTCTCATGTGTCCATCCTTCAAAAAAGAAAAAGAACTTTTAAGAAAAATTTTAAAAAGTTTTTTGTTGTCTTTGTGGTCGTTTTACTGCATATTTAACTAGTGTTGCAATCTACCTGACTTGGTGACAATTGCATGCTTTCTGCCTTTCTGATTTTTGTTTTTAAAGAGTCTTTAGATATTATGTTGCATGTTCTTTCAGAGAAATTTTCTCAAAATAAAAATCATTATACTTTTTATGTTTCGCCACAATGAATCGCATAGCTGCATGTTGAAAACCAACTCAAGGCTCAAAACAACCAAAATAAAATTGGAACAATGGCTTTTGCATCCATCTCAGCAATATGAATACGCAATGCTGGAAATACTGCGTGGGTGTCTAGTTCATCTTTTGAGTGTGAGGGGAAGTCGCATTTCCGCCTGCTCCTGATTAGCGTGAGAATGAAATGGGGGAGTGGGGCCTTCTCTCGGTCTGTAAATTTTCACCCAAACTGGTGTGAGTAGCATGAGTGAGACTGTGGTCTGATAAGGGAATGGGGAGGGAGGTTTGGTCATGCCTCTTACTATGTACGTGGCACGAGGGGATGTATCGGGACCCCACCCACGGTGGCATTCAGGTGGATGTTGAGGGTGTACTATTCCCACCTCCGGTGGCAGGTGTGGCTGAACGAGTCGTGGCTAGGAGCAGCCGTGGACGGCCAGGGGAGCCCCGAGACGGCCACCGCGGGAGGCACCGTCGCCCCCCACGTGCTGTACCTGGGCTGGCTGCAGACGCCCAGCCTGCCGGCCCTGCGGCGTCGGCGCAGGCAGACCGGGGGATCCTCCTGGCTGGGTGCACTCACCGACTCCCTGGGCAACGTGGAGGCCTTCAAGGGGGTCCTCCAGGACATGCGGGTGAGCTGGCCCACTCGGCCACTGAAATCACAGGCCCGGCTTTGGAAGCTCCAGGGGCAGGCAGCTTGCAGGATTCTGTGGCCACCACCTGAATGCAACCCCTTTGGTTGACGGGACTCTTCGAGAAAATTGCTCCGTGCAGTGCTAATTGTGCATGTCCAAAAATTGGAGAGGCAGGGTAGTGTTGAGACAGGTTTTTGTAGCAGTTGACAGCATAATGCTGAATCTTTGAACCTATATATTTAAAAGAAGCAAAGAGCTAGAAGATGCAGGTTTGAAAAGCTTGCTGGAAATGGAAGCCTCTGCGAGTGTTTTGACCTACTCCCTGTAGCTTTAATAATGAAAATTGGTCCGAACCTGCAACGTGGGGATTGGGATAAGATCACTCTCCTCAAGGATGTACTAGCGGCATGAGGGGGATTCGTAAGCAACTTGTGCAGCAGCCCAAGTTAAAAGGTGAAGATAAAAATAATGCCTCGAATAGAATGCTTTTATATCTGTTGTCACTTCATTGGATTTTACGTGCTGCTCGTCTCTGTCCGAGGGCTGGTCCCATACTTGTCTCCATTTAGATTAAGAATACGTTTAGCAACCAAGTGTCACCATGTGAAAATTGCAAGGTAGATATTGTAAGTAAAAAAGCAGGCTTATAGTACTTGCCTTTCAGGGAAAATGCATGCCACAAATGGTTGCATGTATAGAAGGGAAAAAAAAACAACCTAACCTTCACTATTCATCAGGACCAATTGCTTCAAAATTTCATTATACCAAAATTCATCAGAATTTTGGTATCAGGTTGCGATTTTAAGTGTGCAATCGCTGGAGCACTATGTAAGGAATGTCCTGCCGCAAAAACGGGTTAAAAGCGTTAGGTATTAGCCGTAGTATCGATCATGGCAAAGGGCCAACGATAAGGCCTTAAGCTTTCACCCTTTCTTCACGCCTCCAAAGCACTGTGGAAGCTGGGACGTCACCGACCCGTTGCAAGACCGCCTAGAGAAACAGGGCAAGGCCCTTGCGGGTTTGAGATGCACGCAGCCATTGGCTGTGCTCGGCAGCACATCACACTTTTTTTTTTAGCATTCGACAGGCGTGCTCCACCTGCTACTGCTGCTACTTCTGAGCAGGGCCGGTCGGTGGTCGTCCTGCTCGAACGGCGTGCTGTGCGGCCGCGCTCCCGGCGTCGACCATGCTCGTGTCGGAATGTCAGTTTTAGAATAGGGGAAACGAGCCTTTGAAGGTCAGGTAGGGGGGTCCCAAACACAACATGCTCATTCACGACAGTAATTGAAGATTGTCACCAACGACTAGCGGCCCGCTAGCAATTCTGCATGCAGCGCTGTCGCGGCGAACAGGTCCCTTTGAGGTCGGCAGAAAAGGCTTAGCATCGCCACAGTTATTCAGTCACCGCTTTACGAAGCAGCACCAACAACGATCACCAGAGAAATCTTTCACTGCACTATCACCCCCTCTCGTGCATTTATAAGTTGGTTTCCAGAAGTAGTCCTGCTCTGGCAGGCAGTGACAAGTTTTAGCTGCTGCGGTGTATGCCGTATCGTGCATACACCACAGAGTCGGCTCCTTGTCAACCGTGCAGGCAGATGCTTGCCGCGGTCGCGCGTGTAGCGACGTTTCCACCTGCAGAGACTCCGTGTTTTTCAGCGTTAATAATACCTTGTAGACAACGCGCTATATTTACAAACTCAACTCAGCTTGTGTGAGGGATGGCGATGATCGACATTCGTCCCTAAGTTATGCCGTGCCGCCGGTGCCGGAGAGCCGTCGCCAGAACCGCACCCGTGTTTCCCCCAGAGCCGGGAATGCTGATTGGCTACAGCATTTGAAGGGAACCACCAATAGCGGCCCCGTAATGTTCAGTTCTTCGTGTGTCATAGAGTCTGCATCAGAGCAAAAATGTGTCAGAGTGCGGCAGTGTCGCGATAAGAATTGGTAGGCAAACAAGGAAAGAAAGGAAGATCTTTTTTGCATGTTTGTGCAGCCCCTGCTTTACACGGAGGTGTAATATTTGGTATACGTTGTCCTGAAGGGGTACTCTAGCCATTGAACGACCGAAATGGCGACATTTGGAAGCCTATTTAGGCCCCCTTTAAATGTCCCTAGGTGGTGGAAATTAATCCGTAGCCCTCCACTATGCCACTCCTCATAGCCCAGGGGTAGCTTTAAGTGCATTAAACCTTATATTTCAATCCAACTTACTGAAAGGGGTCATAATATGGTCAGCACTGAATCTCCAGCCATGCGTGCGGTGGTAATAAAACCACTTGGAGTAAACAAATACCATTACAAACTGAAACTGGCTAACCGATGTTTTTTAGCCTGTTCATCCTGTTTATCACAGTCTGAGCATATAAACCCCATGGCTAGACATTGTATCCCGATATTCTGGTTCACTTTTGGTTCCCAGATCACAAAAATAAAATGCTCATGTAGTGTAATGATGAGTGGTACACTGTTTTTAGCGGGGGTAGCTGCAGCAACCAACAGCTACACCCTCTTCCACCTTGATTTTTATGCTTCAGTCACTGCATATTTGTATTTACGAAAATGAAACTGGCACTGCAATAGCATTTCCTGTGCTACTCACTAGATGGACTTACTTGACTGAGGAATGCCTCAGATATGAGCGAATTGGGGATTTGATTCGTCGACAGAAAGGATAGATTTGAATAGCCTCAGCAGGAAAAGAGTTAAAGGAGGAGGAGGTAATGATGAATTTTTCAAAGGATAGCCGAATGATGTCGTCATTCAATTTCAAATCGTACGAGCATGTGGAAAAAAATTCAGGGTCAATTTTACTTTGGCAGGATATGGTCAGAACACAGAGTGCAAGGACTATGATGAACTGGTCCTCCTCCAGCAGGTGCATGCTAGTGGCAGAAGCCAGATAACGTGTCTGTCTGTGTTTGCAGCTGAATGACCGGCCCATTCCGCTGCTGAAATCGGACGATGCCGTGACCAGTGCTGAGGTGAACGGAACCAGCACTACGCTGGCTGAGCCCATCCAGAGCACCAACGTGCAGAGCGGAGTGGTTGGCGATGACGTGTGCAACCGCCAGGACGCCTGTCTCAATGGCGCTACCTGCAAGGACATCTGGAACGCCTACGAGTCAGTCTGAAGCTGCAATGCTTTTTTTTTTCTCCATTTAAGGGGGGACGTGGCTTTCAAAATCAACTTTTTTATTTCTTTGTGGATTTTGATGAAAATTGGCACAGCAACTGGAAATGCTTCTGTGATAACACTATAAAAATTTCAAAGTAATATTTTGAAAACTTTTTTATGTATGAAATTTTCTTTTTGTTCCGCTTGTACCGAGCTTGAACGGCTTATAAAATATGATAGAAAACTTGTTCGAAGTGCTTTGCATTCCCAAATGAATGGACGAGGTCGTGACAGTTTTAGAATTTTTTTTTTACAACACAATGTTTTTTAGTTTTCATTTTTTTAGAGGTTAATGTGCAACAGGCATGTCAACTGTGAATGATTATTTGAATAAAAAATCACAAAAAAACAAATCTGGAAAACCAAAAGTGTCACGACCTGAACAGTTCATCAAGGAATGTAATGCAAGAAACGGAATCAAAATAGACCCAGCGGTCATGAAGAAATCCCTGGTACAAGCGACACAGGTGGCAAAAAAAACTGTTTTGAGAAAACGGCTTCCGAAGTTGCAACATGGGTTTCACATATCAGAAGTCGTCACGGTTGTAGCCTTTCATGTCCTTTTGAACATGGGGCTTCTGGAAGTCCTTGCCTTGAAATTGGAGTGCCTTTTACAGCCTTTCTCTTTCCAGAAAACATCATTTTCAGCTCCTCCGTGAAGAGTACATACCCCCCTTTGCAAACCAAACGGAGGGGAGATGGGTTTCAATGGGCTTTCAATGCAAAGTAGGTTAGTTGGTTGGCTGTATCGCACTGGACAACCTCCTTTTGCAGTGTTGTCACCATGGCAACAAGTTAAGCATTTTTTTTTACTTAAATTTGAACATTTTGGGCTTTTTTTATGTTTTATCTTGCCTGGCACAGCAACTTAGTACTCATGTGCAGGTGTTCATTGCCAAAAGTTTGCATACCATAAAGATGAAAATGAGCTACTTTGAAGCTTGGTAGAGTATTCTGCATAACTCCCAACTTCAATGCAAGAGCATATTTTTTTACTACTTTTGACATTCAAGGCATCCAATATTTCTCGCAGCACAGCCAGTATGCCCTGAGCAATGGTATCAATAATTTCCCTAAAAAAATCACTGTTAAATGCTGCCACAGTAACGCACATTTTTAACGCAGAGAGCATATTTTTATTCCTATATTACTAACTCAAACCTGTTTGCATGAAAATTACATTACAAGTGCACGGGAAACGTTGCGCAAGAAAGGCGATATGGCTCGCGCGCATCGCAGCGCACGCTTACCGCGACATATCGAACTTTGATTATACCTGATATGGCTGGTCAGGTCGCTTTTAAGAATAAATCTAACGTCGCAGGCATTAATTACAACTACTGGCGTTCAATCGTAACCGGTTGCCCAGTCATGTGATGCTCCAATGCGCGTCGGCTATGCCGTGCGCGCCGCAGCGTTTGACGCGTCGACCGTTTCTTTCTCAAGGCTAGCGAGCCCACAGTCAAAACACAGCAATAACTAAGCGTGTAAACATCGCAAATCCGACTAAAAGTTCACTTCACGAACCGCTATCGCAAGCGCGCACACCGCGTCACCCTCCGGGGTCTGGCGACGGTAGAGTCACGCGCACCACGAAGCGTTCGATGACCTCCGCCTTTCGAGCCACACAACTTCCCGTAATCCGGCTCGTTATCTCTGGCATTATTCCCATCGCGATAACGTCCGTGTTGAATACCACAGATTGAACAGAAACTCGGCCGAGCGCAGCGGCGAAAATGAACTCAATCCGCTCGCTACGCAGCTCAAGCGGCCGCCATCTTGCGTTGCGCCCGCAACATCCAATCAGGAGGGTCGTTGATCTGTGCCCCGACCGGGGACCAATAGCGCTTCAGCATCTATTTCTAGCTTCGTTTGTGCGTCGTTTCTTTTCTGCCGTTTGTGCGTTTGTGAATGAACGAAGATAAAAGAGACGAGCAGAACCGGAAAGACGATCGCTCGGCCGATCTAACCATATCAAAATGGCCGCGCCCGGTGGCACCGTTGCGGAGATAGAGCGCTCCGAAAATTGCCGTTTTTTCGCCCTTTTGCGCTGATAGTTTGTCACCGCGCCTGACAAAAGTATTTTTTTATGCCACTTTGCGACGCTTTTCAGCGTGAAAACTTTGCAGACGCACAGAATAGGAAACATAGAAGCCGAATATGTGGGTTTCAAAAAAACGATGTTTTGGTCATTTTTCCGAAGTTGAAAGCCGCGTCCCCCCTTAAGGGGGCCATGCAGACAAAACACAATTTTGGTTCATTCGGAAGATTGCCTCGTTAAAATCATAGTGGCACTACTCTTTACTTCGCACAAGTGAGCTATATAATTAATTAAGGAAAAAAGAGAATGGCCATGCGACCCACTAGCTTATTTCCCGCAACAGAACCTATCTGTGCGATTGGCCGAGGCCGGCCAAAGCAAGCCCAAATTAGGCAGTACTTATAAGCTTGCCGAACGAACTGTTCGCGCTTAATTTTAGAGCACGCTCTTTTTATAGCAATAAGAATGGTGGGGTAAACAGTGGAAGTTACGAAAGTGCACATAAACATTCGTAACTTCGACTCAGTACACTTAGAAGTACCGTTGTGTACTGCCGTTGATATAACTGCATGCACTATGCTTCTTTTAGCTGCACCGCAGTGCAACGCTTTGGGGTTGTTTCAGACGACACTGGCTGATTGGCATAAGCGAGGGTGTCTTACGTGACCATATTTGTCAAGCGAACACCATGTTTCATGAATCGATTATTTTCAACCTTAAAAAACAAGCCAGGTGCAAATAAGCTCAAAAACAAAGCAATGCCAGAAAACGGCTTTGCGCAGTATGGTGGCGCCATCTAGGACTGATGGCAAACAAGGCTGCGCGGTCGGCTGCCAAGCCTAATGGCGCACTAGGTTTCGCAGACATCATTGCAGACGTCACGAAAACACACGATTGGGCGGGAGAATAGAAATTTTAACTTAGATTGATTAATTTCTCAGTGAATAAAGCATTGTTTGCTTCTGGACAAGTGCTAGGGGCACTTTAAAACAGGAAATTTTTCGAATAAAACAATCTCCTATTCTGTCTGCACAGCCCCTTTACGCTGGAGGTAGCAGCATGTGCATTGAGGGCTCGTGTAGCTTTTTCACTGTGCTTCGAAAATTTTGGAAGGTCACTTAGTGTAAATGAACAATTTGTGTTAATGCAGGAATCTGTTCTATTCTGACGACTAAAAAAGCAGGGACAGATAAATCAGTGAGCGGAGACGCACATTGCAGCATGTAATTGCTTTGTGCCCTTGCTGCAGCTTTGGAGATTGTAGCAGCTAAGGGGTAGAGTAAAGTTTAAAGGTGCCGACTTGTGAGACTCGCATCATTGTCCATTTTAAAATTCGGAGCAAGGGCAGACGTGAACTGCCCGAGGTGAACAAAAGCACAAGGCGGTCGCAAGGACAGGATACAAGTGCAGGGCTGATGTGCAACTCTCTGGACAGTACATTTATTTTGCGTGCAAGTTTTTTGGTAGTTACTGATGTACCTGTTACTGATGTATTTCCCCCCCCCCCCCTACGCTACTGCAGGTGCCTGTGCACGCCTTCGTTCCGTGGCACCCACTGTGAAGAGCTGAAGCCATGCGTTTCCAACAGCTGCCCCGACCAGAGCTCTTGCCGAGACTTGGAAAAGGGATTCGAATGTGAGCATTGCTCCAGAAGCAACGAGCAGCGGGCAACTTTGTGATAATTTCAATTCTCGCTATCTTGAGCGTCTATTTCTTCATCAGTATTGTTACGTGGCAGTATGGAGATGCCATATAAGGATAGAGGCGTATTTACAAAAAGTTACAGTGAAGGTGCAGGGCACAGAGGCAGCTCGATGACACGTGCCTACCCAGCCAGTCTTTGAGCATTCTCTTCCTTCTCTTCCTTCAGCCAGTGAACTCTTTCATTACCGTGGAAAATTGACCGAACTTCAGGGGTCTAAGAAAGTATTTTTTTTTGTGTGCTAAACATATTGGTTAGGCATATATGGCAGTGACCTAAAATGCAGATTATTTAACCCCCTTTCCAACAACACCAGTTTTTAAAACATTTTCAGAAATAATAGCTGCAGAAAAAATGATCAAAATCAAAATTTTTGTCCAGACGTCAAAGAAAAAACGATAAAAAAGACGTGTCTGAGAAACCGTCAATAGTAAAAAGAATTTAGCTGCGTGGAACAATTTCTCAGATATTTAAAAAAAAGTGTTAGCGTGTGTGGTGCCCATGCCGTGCTGTGAATGAAGCTCGACCTTCAGTTCAAAATGTGCAATTTTGGATGGTTCTCTGGAAGAAATTCGGTGATTTGTCATCATTAGAGGCACCAATTCGTCCCCACATGATGTAAGAACACCTTGTAAATCACTGACTGCATTTATGGCCGCCACGAGATCCAGGGCGAGCACACAATGCGAAGAAGTCCACTTAGAGTTGAAAATGAAACTCTGCGGTGGAGGATGCTTGTTGATGTTCACGGTCAGTTTATCATCAGTCATCTGTCAGACCTTTCACTTGTGGTTTATTATCATCTTCTGACTCCAATTGAAGCACTGCTTGCAGGAATGAGGCGCAGTGGGCTATAATTGTGACCAGCAAGCTTTCACCACGCTCGCTGTCCCGTCGCGAAAAGATTTCAGAACTGCGAGCCTCCTCAATTGCAATGCCACGTAGAATTTTCGAAAAGCAACCGTACCAAACCTGATGGAGACTGTCGTAATTCCAGCTCCCCCTGTCTCTGCCAAATGATGTTTTGGTCCGCATAAGTGTCTCTCTGTTTCCGCAGGTGTCTCTTCGGCCACCTTTGATGCCAACCGCAGTGAAGCCTTCCGCTATCAGGCATTCTTCCAGCACAGCCCCCCCAAGGTCGATGGCTTGTCCCTGCGGTTCCGAACCCGCTCGCTGAACAGTGTTATGCTCAAGCTGTCTTCGGGCACCGGGGACTTCTTTTCGGTCGGGCTCGTCGAGGGCCAGGTGGAAGCTCGCTGGCGCCTTGGCAGCAGCGAAGACCAGCTGCTCCGCCTCCCAACCAATGCTTCCCAGGGCAAGTGGCTGGTAAGCATGGCCATTGTGGAAAGGTCTCTCGTTGGCCTTTGTTGGGAGCCTGTGTCAATGCACGAGACACTCTGGCTTCAACTGAGAAGCTGCACTTGTGCAGAATGTGAATATGCCGTGTCTGAAACTTGCCTTCCTTGCTGTTAATGCTGGGGCACTTCAGCACCAAATGGGGCGTTTTTTTTTTTTCCTAATGAAACATTTTTGTGCCAAAAAAAATGCCTTGAATTATTTCTATCTGATGAGCGTATAGTCTGGTGGTTTGCTGAATTTATCACAATGTATTTATTTGTAATTTTTTTCCGGTTTAGACCCGTCCCGTGTTTGTTAGTGTGTAGGTGTCCAGTCTGTTTTAGAATGCACCTGGGACTTCTTGCTTTTCTTGGTGAATACATGTTGAAATTCTTGGTTGAGTGTTGTGTGGTCTTTTGGATAAATACTAAGCAAATCGTGTGTATTGAAGCATTAAACATAGTGGTAAAAAAAGGCGACCAGTGAGTGCACCTGAGTATCTGAAAACGTGTATTTGGTTTTGCGTTCTACCTGGTGATCATCTTAGCCAGGCGGTTTTTAACTGAAGTGTTTTCAGTAGAAAGGGGAGCTAACCAATCAGTCCCGCCTTTTTTTTTTTTTTTCCTTTTTTACAAACTGCATAATTCTGGTTTTAATTGATTGCATCATCCGCTGTGGTTGCTGCTGCAGGAGTTGCGAGTGAACGTCAGCAGCACAGCCGTTAATGCTACCCTTCTACCGGGCGAGTCCAAGACGGTCAAGAGGACCGACGTTAGAGCACTGGGGCTGTCTGACCTCCTGACCTACATCGTCCTTGGCGGGGACCTGGCCGCCTTCGAGGGGGGCGTGGACACCCTTTTCGACGGCTGCCTCGAGGAAGTGCGTCTCGGGGGCATCCTGCTGCCCTTCTTCACCCCCGACCGCGTCAGGGGCAACAAGTCCATCATTACCTGGGACCGCTTTGAGCTGAGCGGGGTGGCAGAACCGCCGGTGGGCTGCATTCTGTGCCGCTCGGAGCAGTGCGCCCACGGCGGCCGCTGCCAGGACCCCCTGGCGTCCTACCTGTGCGACTGCCCGCCGGCCTACGAGGGGGAGCGGTGCGAGTTGGACGTGGACGAGTGTGCTCTGCAGCCGTGCCGCCAGGGGGCGCCGTGCATCAACCTGGACGGCGGCTTCCGCTGCGACTGCCCCGTTGGGTACACGGGAAAGCGGTGAGTGCGGCTGGCCCCGTCCCGAAGGAGGAAGCTCTTCCCGGCATCCACTATGGTTGCAATGATGTCCTGTGTGGCAGGGCAGTGTCGCGACACAGTCGAAGAACCCCGCAATAATGAAACTGCCGGGGATAGACAAAACATTAGCTTTTACGGGAATTTCGTTACGGTGAGAGTAAAACACAAACGACGGGAAAATTGCCCGCAAGCCAAAAATTTGCTTCCGAAAGTCAGTTATATTACTTTGTGAACCTTACCTTGCAGCAACTTCGCAGCTCAGCTCTCAAGTACACAACAAGAAGTGGCCCATTGCTAGTCGTCATGCTCGCTGAACAATGACCAAAATCGTGTAAAATGCATCCAAAACGTTCCGCGGGTTCGCGTTCTCTGCACGTCTCTCTCCTTGGTCCTCAGCACCGCGCATGTCCGAGCATGCAAGCGAAGTGCAGCTTCTTCTGTTGACAAACTTTGCCAGACAGTGGCACCTCATTGTTCCAATGCTGTTACAAAACTAGGTGAGCACTGCTTTGTTGGCGTCCAGAATGTCCACAGCTGTCACTGTTTTGTTTCACGTAAATGCGCCATTGGAGTGTGGTGTCCTTGCTTTTCAAAAGGGTACAGCAAGCTGGAGGCGGTCCCAAACTCATTGGCGCTATCCTCTCTTCTTCCCCTTGGGCAATGATAGCTGCCTTTTCTTGTAACGATAAAAACTTCTGCTTGGGCTGGCAGAGGCATCTTGTTGAGAGCAAATGTGCCGACCACCGCAAACACCTCGCCTCGCCTCGTGCACTGTTCAGTGGTAGCTATTGTCGTGATCCAGGGCTTTGGAATCATGAAAGCGGTGTCTATTGGCTACGACACGAAGTTTTTCTCATCCTCAACAGTAGAAACTTCTCTCGCTTGTGTGCTTCGTGAGTTATGAGCCAAGACTGGAACCTGTGGGAGAAGAACATTAAGGAGTTACTGTGGCTCAAGGGAAATTCTGCTAGTAAGTCCTGCTTATACGGCATTGATGCGTAGTATATTCATTGAGAATTCATTTTTTCTTGTTAATAATCAGCATTATTTTGGCCTTCTTACAATACATAGCCTGTCATGTACATCTGTATTTTATGTGTACTGCGATGCTTCTATTCTAGAATACCGTTTTGTATATCTCTTCCCAGCCCAGGGCTCAGTGCTGGCTGCTGGATGAAAAGATTTGTTTGCACAGATTTGGTTCGGAACTTCTCTGCAGGTTATTTGTGCAGTCATGCATAGTGCTGTTTATTTTGTGAGTGAAATTCTTGGTGGGGTGCCGTGATGCAGAAAATGCATTTATCTTCTTGATGTTACTTGTCGCAGAAAGAGCTAAAGAAACCAATGCCACATGACAGTTGCGTCTATGCATCATTCTACAGACTTGGTGAAGTGAATGCCTGATTTTACAGTAGAAGCGAAACATTGCCTGAATGTGCGAAAAAAAGGGCAGTGCGAATGCCTGACACTAGCCCCACTGTGGGAGGGTTCTTCTGAGGTAGTGCTTTGTCCTGACGAGCACAATGTACACCCTACACAGCACACTTTGGAAGCATCTGCATGCTGTGCATAGCATGTTTTGCAGTTAGGATTCTGTTTTTGCAGTGCTGTAAAAAGAGCTGGGCGAGGGCTTTAGATATTAGTCAGTACTATATTAGATGCTCTGAAATGTGGCTTTAGTTTTTTTATTTGCACCTTAGTGATAGAATGAGCAGGCGAAAAGTTAAATAATTATTCAAGTGCCACAAAAAAAAAAAAAATGGTGGTCGGTATCACATGTGGGAATGACAGGATTCTCTAAATTTGTTTGTTTGGAGTGCTTCATGTTTGTAAAATCCTTGGCGCATGATAATGCTGGGGCTGGTAGTCTTTAAGACAAGATTTTACATTGGTTTCCACAATCTCGGTATTTGTGTCTTTTTTTAACTGCCACTAAGCAGCCACGTTGGCATTTGCTTCGGTGTACTCGACTGCTGTTTTTGTATTTGTAATATTCTGCAGTAAATTGGCTCATAGAGCGACTCCTTCTGGAGCTGGACGGGGAACATAGGTAATCTAGAGGATTGGTAATGAATAAGGCGTGGCGGCGTGTGCACTAAATGTTGTACCAGTACAGATGCAGAGCCTTCAGTGATGATCACACCTCCCCACACAGCCAATCAGAGTCTGCCGAGACCGTTTTTAATTTATGGGGGTCTTTTGGGTTTTTTTTTTAAACCTCGAACTATATGTTCCACTTTATACGGTAGCTAAAAACCAGATTACAATAATTTCATAACTGTTTAATCACTTTGTGGAGAAAATTTTGTGTAAATTTGTAGGCATTGCAGAAATTATACTGGTGAAATGTCAGGTGTTTCTCATATAGTACCGTACTTACCCGATTCTAACGCGCCCCCGATTCTAACGCGCACCCGACTTTCCTGGCAAAAAAACGGACAAACTTGCACCTCCGATTGTTAGTAACGCGCACGGAACTTGTTACCCAGAAAAACGAATGCGAGAGAAACGGCCGATTTTTTTCCCGAAGTAATCTCACTCATCTTACTCCTCTTCGCTCTCTGAGAGCTCCTTGTCACTTTCCACTGACCACAACATCTCGTCCTCGGTGCCATCAAACGCGTTTTAAAGCCACACTTCTGAACGAACGTTCAGCCATGGTTGATGGGATCGTGGCTCACGCTTCACACGCCCATCTCGCAAGCTTCTCCAGAGGCGCACGCTTCAGCCGACCGCTCGTTTTGAACGCGTGAGAGCCGCTGCTGCCATTGCTGTTATCAAGCGCGCAAGTGGAACGATTTGACGATTTGTGTGAACGCCGATAGAAAGGCCTATGCTTCCTTCATCTGAAAAATCGTGGCTAAAAGCTTTGGCGCCATCTTGGGATGGAGATGGTGATGGGTGAGACGAAATTTCTGCTGTTTTGCCAGTTTCGGTTTCATATCCGATTCTAACGTGCATGCGAATTTTCTGCCTTTTTTTTCCGGAAAAAAAAGTGCGCGTTAGAATCGGGTAAGTACGGTATGTAAGTTTTGTTCAAATTGAATAATGCAATAGACAAAATTTAAGATAACGCAAACCTTCTTAAGCAGGCTGGATATTCCAGTGTAAATGAGCTTGAATAAATGCTATTATTAATAATATCCTTTGACTAAGTACTGAGAGTTTTAAGGTTAGTGTTTCGTGTGTTTTAAACTGGGAGATTTTCCCCCCAGAAGCTTGAGGCCTAAGTCAAAGCTTGGCTCATGCCAGTCACTAGTCTCCAGGTCATCGTACACGGTATGCTGCAGTATGTAATTTGTGTGCAAAGAGCCACAGAGAGGAGAATGATGGGATATCGTGGATCAGGGAACAAGCTTAGCCACCTTCCCTAGCTCAGACCAGGAGAAAAAAGATGGAGAGAGGCCAGCAATGTTTTGTGCAGGATGGTCAACAAGTGAACTGCCTGACTAACAGAATGGTTGCCGTGGGATGGGATGAGAAGTAGGGAAGGGCAGATATCTCGCTGTAGGGGTGAAGAAAACTGTGGGGGGAGAAACCCCACAGCGTCGGACAGAAGTGGTTAGAATTCTATGGGAAAGGCACTTGTCCTGCAGAGGACATTGGTAGGCTGATGATGATGATGTGTTCGTTGCGAGAGACATGGAGGGAGATCGATTGCCGTGGCCCACTGACTGTGCAGGTGCGAGGAGCGCATCTGGTACTGCACCCTGGGCCCGTGCCAGAACGGTGCTTCGTGCGTGGACGGGGAACCAGGACACTTTGCCTGCCACTGCACCGACGACTTTGAGGGGCAGAACTGCACCGACCGGGTGAGCGCACGTACAATCTCCCGGTTACTTCGAGGCAGAATTGGGATTGACAAAAAGGAAAAAAGAAGAAAAAAAATCACTAAGACTGTACAGTGGAATCACAATTATACGACTTTCTCAAGACTGCACGAAATCGTGGTGTCATCGGGGTGTTGTGCAGTTGGGGTGCGGCTGGCTACCACCTTTGTATACACAGTGCTATGCGACAGGTGAGCTAGAAACTTATTTAAACTGCCGTAGTTACTGCATAACTCACATCCTCACTTAATCTGTGAATTTCTAAAAGACAATAACGGTGCTGGCATATTTTTGTGCACCCACTCGTTGTTATACGCTAGCCTGCCAGTTCTGTGCTGCACGTGTGCAAGATAAGCTTGGGGAGGCAGATGCAGCCAAGCAAGGTGAGAAAGCAAAAAAAAGATGCAACTGCCAAGGCTAAAGAAGGCAATACGGGAGAAGGAAGTGCACGTCAGTTTCTGGTGAAAACGGAAGGGGTGACTGGCTGGTGGAAGACCAGTGGCTGCCTTCTGTAGCTCCATGCCTTACTGGCCTCCCTGATTATTTTCACCCTATCACCAAGAGTCAGTAGCGTTTGTTTTTGTGACATCATGCTGAGTGTGGAAAAATGAAAACAAGCTTCGTGTTTTCTGATTGCAACGAACAAAGATAGGAAACA
This sequence comes from Haemaphysalis longicornis, assembly GCF_048455015.1. Classification (NCBI taxonomy): domain Eukaryota; kingdom Metazoa; phylum Arthropoda; class Arachnida; order Ixodida; family Ixodidae; genus Haemaphysalis; species Haemaphysalis longicornis. Next base: position 151,140,172 of record NW_027526203.1, on the reverse strand, counting down.
AATGCAGGCAGGTGCTGGCAAGAAACTTCACGAGATAAGCCTAGAAGGAAGGAAAAAAAAAAAAGCGGGAGGAGACAGCAGCAAAGGCAGACCGACCGTCAGTGGCAGCAGAAGGGAAATGAATGTCAGTGGGAGGTGGCACAGGAAGGGAAGAGGTGGGAAAGAAATGAACGATGGGATGAAGCGGCATAGAGAGCAGCGTAGAGCATGGAGAGACACTGAAAGCAGAGACTAGAGGCGGGGCTGAAATTAGCGGTGGGGCAATGCAGTGAATTCAAGCGAGGAAAAGGGCGTTATTGGAAAACCACAAAACAAGAGGGCTAGGAATGCACTGTGAAAGGTGGGGTATTTTTAAATTTAAAAATTGAATAACTCTTTCAACTCTGCACGAATCTTGATCATTTTTTCTGTGTCTATCTCTGCATGACATGAAGTAGGGTCGTAAAGCCCGGAAAGTACCTGAAAAAAAGAAAAAAGAAAAAAAGAAAGCGTTGCGGGGGTCCTTTAATGTAAATGGCGTTGGGTTGTGTAACATGTGGTGGGGTCTCACTCGCACTGGTGCCCTTGTCTTACACCGCGAAGTACAGACCCAGCCATGGGGAATTCAGTATGGGACGTTGTCACATATTGAATTGTTACAACACCTTAGCCATTGCACCACCTCTACAGAGGGGGGGAAAAAAAAAAAAAAAAAAAAAAACACACACCTCTACACCAGGGGTCAGCAACCTGCGGCCGCCCGCAAGTCGCATGCAGCCCGCGAGGAAGTCTTATGCAACCCTCTTCTTGTCACTTACTATCTAGCTGAAGGCTGACGTGGCAGTTTTAACCTCAAATGGAGTTAGACAGGAACAAAGCAAAATCACTTCCAGTTGGCATTGCCCCCATCTTCACACTTTGCCAAATAACATCTTCATTCTTTCTTTGCCCCTGTCAAAGCTCCCCCTCCACCCGACCTTGGCCGTGTCGGCTTTGTGCAACTCGGCTTTCCACCTGGAAAGGTTGCCGACCCCTACTCTACACTGTATTCGCATAATGAGTGCACCCCTCCCCCCTCTTCCTCTCGGGCCTTATGCTGCCTCAGATGCCTTTCCCACTCTTTTGACTGCCTGCACAAACATCCAAGTAAAATGTATGCAAATGGAGCAGCTATTACGATCCCTCACGTTGCCTGTTCTCTTTTGCGTTCACCCAATGGCAGAAAATTATCACGTGCGACCAGGCCCCCTGTCAGCACAATGGGCTGTGTTACCCCCAGGAGCCTGTGGAGAAGATTGCTGTGAGTAGCGGCAATTTCTGTGCTATTGTTGCTTTTTTTATCTGCTTGAGTACTGTTTTCTTTGTCTGAACCACACTGTGGCTAGGGACTTAAAAAACAGTTAAAAGCGAATTCTGAGCTTTTTTGCAGGGTGATCAGCTTTAATAGGAAAGCCAGCAGAAATAGTTTTGTCTGCAATATGTCATATTCGTGAGGCTCATTAATTAATAAAAGCAATAAAAAGAGAACAAAAATATTGGTGTCGGTGGTTCTTTAAGGATAACTGCTTTTTTTGGTTGTAGAACCTTTTTTATTTAGTCAATTGCTTGAAAAGTTTTCATTATGCACATTTACATGATGGCCATTTTTATAGTGATAGGCTCACCAGAAGTGATACCATGCTGAATGCTGGGATTGTAACGTGATCAAAGCTGTTTTCTTTCTTCAACCTTTCTTAAATTTATCTCTTGTTTTCCCCCGCTTAATTAAGGGGGGACGTGGCTTTCAAAATCAACTTTTTTATTTCTTTGTGGATTTTGATGAAAATTGGCACAGCAACTGGAAATGCTTCTGTGATATCACCATAAAAATTTCAAAGTAATATTTTGAAAACTTTTTTATGTATGAAATTTTCTTTCTGTTCCGCTTGTACCGAGCTTGAGCGGCTTATAAAACACGATAGAAAACTTGTTCGAAGTGCTTTGCATTCCCAAATGAATGGACGAGGTCGTGACAGTTTTAGAATTTTTTTTTTACAACACAATGTTTTTTAGTTTTCATTTTTTTAGAGGTTTATGTGCAACAGGCATGTCAACTGTGAATGATTATTTGAATAAAAAAATCACAAAAAAACAAATCTGGAAAACCAAAAGTGTCACGACCTGAACAGTTCATCAAGGAATGTAATGCAAGAAACGGAATCAAAATAGACCCAGCGGTCACGAAGAAATCCCTGGGACAAGCGACACAGGTGGCAAAAAAAACTGTTTCGAGAAAACGGCTTCCGAAGTTGCAACATAGGTTTCACATATCAAAAGTCGTCATAGTTGTAGCCTTTCATGTCCTTTTGAACATGGGGCTTCTGGAAGGCCTTGCCTTGAAATTGGAGTGTCTTTTACAGCCTTTCTCTTTCCAGAAAACATCATTTTCAGCTCCTCCGTGAAGAGTACATACCCCCCTTTGCAAACCACATGGAGGGGAGATGGGTTTCAATGGGCTTTCAATGCAAAGTAGGTTAGTTGGTTGGCTGTATCGAACTGGACAACCTCCTTTTGCAGTGTTGTCACCATGGCAACAAGTTAAGCATTTTTTTACTTAAATTTTAACATTTTTGGCTTTTTTTTATGTTTTATCTTGCCTGGCACAGCAACTTAGTACTCATACGTGCAGGTGTTCATTGCCAAAAGTTTGCATACCACAAGGATGAAAATGAGCTACTTTGAAGCTTGGTAGAGTATTCTGCATAACTCCCAACTTCAATGCAAGAGCATATTTTTTTAATACTTTTGACATTCAAGGCATCCAATATTTCTCGCAGCACAGCCAGTATGCCCTGAGTAGAGTGTACTAGTACACTCTACCCTGAGCAATGGTATCAATAATTTCCCTAAAAAAATCACTGTTAAATGCTGCCACAGTAACGTACATTTTTAACGCAGAGAGCATATTTTTATTCCTATATTACTAACTCAAACCTGTTTGCATGAAAATTACAAGTGCACGGGAAACGTTGCGCAAGAAAGGCGATATGGCTCGCGCGCATCGCAGCGCACGCTTACCGCGACATATCGAACTTTGATTATACCTGATATGGCTGGTCAGGTCGCTTTTAAGATTAAATCTAACGTCGCAGGCATTAATTACAACTACTGGCGTTCAATCGTAACCGGTTGCCCAGTCATGTGATGCTCCAATGCGCGTCGGCTATGCCGTGCGCGCCGCAGCGTTTGACGCGTCGACCGTTTCTTTCTCAAGGCTAGCGAGCCCACAGTCAAAACACAGCAATAGCAGGGGTGAGACAGCTGCGCATATTGCGCCTTTCTGATACAATTCCATTTTCCTGCGCCAAGCTGCTCCAAAAGCACGAAAATGGCGAAAATTGCGCCAAACTGCTCCAGAAGAGCCTCAACGGCACGGATTTTGATGCTCATGTCAGTTTCGGCGGGGACAAAAGCCTCCCGCATCCCGGTCACCGCTTTTATCGTCGGTCAATCGCAAACACAGAAATGGCACAAATAGAAAGACAAACTAAGCAAGCGATAGCTTCTAAAACACGATTCGCTTTCCGTCCGGGTTCGCAGAAACGGTCTTCTCGATTAGGCATCGCTGTGGCAACAAACATGACCGCCGCCTGATCTGGCTGCTAGTGTCACTAAATAAACCTTATTTAGTGACTCTACTGGCTGCTACCAACGCGCTGCGCTCAGTGCGTATCGCCGTTATTTTCCCTGGTTTATTTTACGCTATCAGCTGAGTTCCAGTCTATTCATTCTATCTGTTGTGGCTCTGAACAGTGACGTTAACGCAAGGATATGGTTTGAGATTGGTGCCAGATTATGGGAAGTTGGGCGGCTCGAAAAAAAGTTCATTGAAATATGGGGCCTACGACTTCGGCGTGGTTTGTCCTTGAGTGCGAAACGCGGTGCGCGGGTCTATAATCGGGTTCGTGAAGTGAATTTTTTGGCTTGTTGTGCTGTTGTAAAATGTTGAGGTGTTGCTGTGCTTCGAAGCGTGATCGCGAGCCTCGGGGATGGAACGGTCGACGCGAAAGTTGCGGGCTGTGCTGCGGCGCCGCGACCTGTTCAGGCACTACATGGTTGCCATAGAACGCGACTATAACACTTGATGTATGCAAAGTGAAATTTAATGCCAAAATCTAGGTGGATAAACATTAACGCTACTCAAATGACCATAGGGTGAACCTGCGCCCCGGGGACTGAAACGGGTAGGCTGGTTGGGCTATGCGACCGTTAGCTCGAAGCTGCTCAATTGTTGCCGTGACTACAGTCGTTCGTACAGCACAGCCTGGGATTACAAAAATAATAATTTTAGCATTAAAACGGCAAATAAAACGCCACAATTGCGGAGCCCTTAAATTTGATAAGAGTTTTAGCAGTCCGTCTGTTCCATCATGTACGTAGTTCCGTGCTCACCGGGACTCGTCTGGGCACTTGGGCATTCGTAGCCGTAGGGGGATTAGTTGCCCGCACCTCCTCGCCCTTCCGCGCGCGCAGGCGCAGACCGGTCCGGTAAACCCGGTAACAAAGTAACCAACAGAATAGACGGACTGCTAAAACTCTCTAATGTTAACGGCAGTTTTGTTGTCAGTGTTGCGTGCAGGCGCAACACAATATCACCAGTTAGGAAAAAGGTAGTGCAGTTAGTACTTTGCGATACTCTTAAAAACTCTTTCAGGTAAGGCTGTTTGAGTGTTCTGTGTATTCAAAACTGATTGAAATGTGCACTTGACCCTGCAAATTGCTGAAATAATGATTTTTTAAGCTCACAAGACGATGTAATTAATGTCCCTAACTGCTCCAAATCAAGATTCTTCTGCTCCAAAATCGAAATTTTGCTGCTCCGAAAACTGCTCCCAAATCTGTTTGGGCTGTCTCACCCCTGCAATAGCTAAGCGTGTAAACATCGCAAATCCGACTAAAAGTTCACTTCACGAACCGCTATCGCAAGCGCGCACACCGCGTCACCCTCCGGGGTCTGGCGACGGTAGAGTCACACGCACCACGAAGCGTTCGATGACCTCCGCCTTTCGAGCCACACAACTTCCCGTAATCTGGCTCGTTATCTCTGGCCTTCCCATCGCGATAACGTCCGTGTTGAATACCACAGATTGAACAGAAACTCGGCCGAGCGAAGCGGCGAAAATGAACTCAATCCGCTCGCTACGCAGTTCAGGCGGCCGCCATCTTGCGTTGCGCCCGCGACATCCAATCAGGAGGGTCACTGGACCGGAGGACCAATAGCGCTTCCGCATCTATTTCTAGCTTCGTTTGTGCGTCGTTTCTTTTCTGCCGTTTGTGCGTTTGTGAATGATCGAAGATAAAAGAGACGAGCGGAACCGGAAAGACGATCGCTCGGCCGATCTAACCATATCAAAATGGCCGCGCCCGGTGGCACCGTTGCGGAGATAGAGCGCTCCGAAAATTGCCGTTTTTTCGCCCTTTTGCGCTGATAGTTTGCCACCGCGCCTGACAAAAGTATTTTTTTATGCCACTTTGCGACGCTTTTCAGCGTAAAAACTTTGCAGACGCACAGAATAGGAAACATAGAAGCCGAATATGTGGGTTTCAAAAAAACGATGTTTTGGTCATTTTTCCGAAGTTGAAAGCCGCGTCCCCCCTTAAGGCTTTGGGGCCGAAAAATTGCCCAAAAAAGCACTTTTTTAGGCATCACTTTTCTTTAGGTTTGCAGAGTTTCCTCCAAAGCTTTCATACTTGTAACATTACCAGGTACTTATAAAAGCCATAGAGGGCCGATTTCAGCAAAAAAACAATTTTTAAATAATTCCCCACTTTTTTGCCCCGAGTGGTATTGCAGCGATAGGAAATCCTCGAGAGGTACTATTATGAGCAATATGAAAGGGAACACAGGAACGCGTGGCAAACAGCCTCGAAACAGACTCGGAGCGATACGCGGATGGCGCTGTGAAAAATGAAAGGGAGAAGGAGGGCGCTCTTCCACTAACTGTTGGCACTCCCACCACGATGGGATTTCTACAAAGCAGCAGCTTGCGTCATTTCGCCGATAATATGGTATCGTCCGACAGCCGATAAGACGCACAGTGGGAATGGGAACAGTTGTTAGAACAGCGTCCCCCTTTCCACTTTGTTTCCGACGGCGGCCGCTGCATATCACGCATAGCTGGGTCTGAGGGTGTTTTCTATGCGTTCCCGTGTTCCCTTTCATATTCCTCATAATAGTATATCCCAGCATGTAGTGCAGCTATGAAGATCACTTCTTTTGCACTGTGAAGCTGAATGTTTAAACCATCCAATAAGGGAAGCAGATTCTGCATTTTGTGTTTCAGTAGTTGTTTAAGTAGCATTATTTTTTAATTGGTTAGCAGACATACTTCAAACCTAGAAGTTAGAATCGGGGTAAACTTGTATGTGACTGCAAAACAAAAAAAAACTGCTTCCCATATTTCATTCACCACAACTTCTGGTATCTATTCACGCCTTGCTGGTAATTTTTTGTTGAATAGTTTTTTTCCCTATTGTTCTTGAGTACAATCGAGGAACATTTTTAATTAAGTAACTCTGAAACTGATTACCTCACACCAAGACTAACTGGATATTTGAAATCGGCTAAAAACTGAACTATGGAGTTTCATCAAAATTCGTTGGAAAGCAATAAGAAAAAAAGTTGATAAGACCAGCGTGCCCACTTAAGTAATTAATCACCCTGTTGTGCAGTACCGGTGCAAGTGCGAGCACGGCTACGAGGGGACCAACTGCGAGCGGCTGCGGGACTTCTGTGAGAGCGAGCCCTGCCAGCACGGGGCCACCTGTGTCGGCGAGCGGGGTGGCTACCGGTGCGCATGTGCCGAGGGCTACCGGGGCCCCGCCTGTGCCGAGTTCATCGACTTCTGCCGCGAGCAGCCCACGGGCGACGCCTGCCTCCACGGGGGACGCTGCGTGCCCCACCTGGGGGGCTTCAGCTGCGACTGTTCGGGCAGTGAGTAGGCTACGCCTCGCAGTAACTGGCACGCTGATCTGCAGTTCCCTGCAGTCAGTTCAAAAAGGGATGCGTAGGCACAAAGAATATGCTAACTTTAGTAAAGTTGACAGTTGCGCATAGGTTGTATCCTTTTTCAGCCCTCCCTGCCCCCTGTTTTTTGTTTAACTTACAATCAACCTTTACCGCTTTAAGCCCAACAAGTCACTAATGTCCCCAGTTGTTTATTGTGCACACTTTTTATTAAGTTGTAAAGGAACATAAAATTCTTTGCCATCGTTGTAGCTGTCACAGTGTCCCGTCAATAATGCTGTCATTAGGCGCTTGGTCTGCTAGGGGAAACACTTCATTTTCAGAAACTGAAAATGAAGTGTTCGGTAAAAGTCCCGGATGCTGTACACTTGGTTTATGGGTTTAAACTCCATCTTGCCACCCTCAGAAGCTAGGTACCCCAAACAAAAGGTGTGAATGTGAAATTGTAGCCTCCTACAATAAGCTGTTCAGATTTTTGCAGGGAAACCGTATTGTTAGTCGTGCGTAACAGGGATTGGCTACTCAGTCAATGATGAAAAAGTGAATTAGTGGGTGGCATTCAACAGGTGACCCATGGATAGTGAAACTTGCAGTTTAGACAATCTCGGTTATGCAAATCTCCTGGTGTGGCAAAAAATATTTGTGCCATCTAAAATTTGTATTAACAGAACTGCCCTAAAGAAGGACTAATATCCAAAGAAAATACGTATCCACTTTTCCACTTGTATCTGCAAAAGTGTGTTTTACTTTTTTTTTTAACCTTGAAATAGCCAAGCATGTGCTCTGAAAGGCATAGAAAACATGCACCAATTTATTTATTTATTTATTTATTCATTTACCCTAAAGGCCCTTACGGGCGTTACATAGGGGTCGCAATGAAAAAAGAACACATTGCAACAGTAAAAACAGCAACACCCAAAAAAATGCGAATACAAATACATTCATGTCGAAATGCATAGTTTCAAAAAAGGGGTACACAAAAGGCGCACAACAGTTATCCAATCCCTAAAATGCGAGGGTTAAAAAATGACCCAGGTTCAAAATAATACAAACATCGAACATTGAACCAATCTAAGAGGTTCAAAAATGACACAAACACTGAAAAATGATTTATACATTGAGGAATAACTGCAACTCTTTGATAAATGAGTCGTGATTACTGAGGGTGACGATGTTACCTGGGAGCTGATTCCAGTGACGAATAGCAAGTAAGAGTGGCGAAAAGAAAAATAGGTTGGTACGCGCGAATATTGGTTGAACTTTGAATGCATGATCTAAACGGGAAAAAACGCGACCAGCGGGTCTTATGTGCGAGGCAGCGAAAGAAGACTGGCTGTGGTATAGCCTATGAAAAACCGATAAAAGACTATAAAGCCGGCGTTGTTGTAGAGGTGGTAAGTTCAGGGATTGTTTCATTTCTGTTATACTTGATGTTCGTGAGTAGTTCCTGAGAATGAATCGGGCAGCTTTATTTTGGAGTGCCTCAAGTTTATTTACGAGATACGACTGATGGGGGTTCCAGATTAGCGCTGCATATTCAATCTTTGATCGAACAAGTGTTTGGTAGGCCAGAAGCTTTGTGGATGTGTTAGCTGAATGCAGATTTCGCCTAATGAATCCGAGTGATTTAGAAGCTTTGCTGGTTATTGTATCGATATGGTGATTCCAGGTTAGATCAGACGTTATGTGGACCCCCAAGTATTTTACCATAGTTACGGTTTGTACAGGCATACTGTTGAGAAAATAGTGACGGGGCTCAGACGCGCTAGTTTTGGTAAATGTTATGGCGTTAGTTTTGGGCACATTTACTTCCATCTGCCAATCCCTACACCATTTCGTCAGTTTATTAAGGTCTGCTTGCAAGGATAAGAAATCTTGGGGGTTTTTAATTTGCTTATAAATGACGCAGTCATCCGCAAATAATCTGATGGTAGAAGATATATTAGTGTTAATGTCATTGATATATATTAAAAATAAGATAGGACCCAAGACTGAGCCCTGTGGAACACCGGAAGTTACTTGAGCTAAAGAGGAGGAATGATCATTAATGGTTACTGACTGAAACCGATGGGTTAGGAAGTTCTTAATCCACCTGTTAATCTTAGGGTTGATATTAAGAGCAGAAAGTTTTTCCATTAGACGGATGTGAGGGACTTTGTCGAAGGCCTTGGCGAAATCTATGAATATAGCATCTATTTGTGAGGACGAATGTACTGCATTATGGAGATCAGTCATTAATTCGAATAACTGAGTTTCACAAGAACGGCCTCTCAAAAAACCATGTTGATTTGAAAAAAAGAAGCTCTCTTTTGTTAGGTAGCTCATTACGGCAGATGATATTATGTGTTCTAGAAGTTTGCAAACTATGCTGGTTAAGGAAATCGGTCTGTAGTTAAGAGGCACAGATGGGTCGCCTGACTTGAAGATGGGGATAACACGGGCAATTCTCCAAGCAAACGGTACGCATCGTGTGTCTATCGATTGCTGAAATAAAGCAGCTAAGATCGGGGATATGACCACTTTAGTCATTTTTAGTAGTTTGGTGCATATTTCATCGGGGCCTGGTGCAGAGTTGGTCGGGAGTCTATCAATGGCTGCAGCAATACCCTCCTGAGTGATGAGCAAGTCATCCATTGCTGAATCTAATGACTGTAAAGTAAGAGTGGCTGGTAATGGGCTTTCATTTGTAAACACAGAACAAAAAACAGAATTGAATTCCTCTGCAGCCTCTGATGAGGAAAGGTCTGTACCATTTTTAGACAATGATATGGACGATGATGATGAGTACTTTGGATTTATCACTTTCCAAAATTTTCTCGTGTTGGTCTGCAGTAGGTTTGTTATATCGTTGTTGAAAAATTTTTCCTTGGCTGCCTCGATTTCTGCTTTGCACAGTTTAGAGTGTTCTTTGTAGCGCTTCCAGTCATCGGCTGAATCAGATCGTCTGGCCTTGGAATAAAGTCGCTTTTTCTTATTGATGCAGCGTTTAACGCCGGTCGTAAACCACGCGCTTTGCGTCGATGACGTGATACTGATTCTTGGAACGTATTTTTCTTTCAGTTCCAGAAGCTTATCGCGAACAATTTGCCAGTTTTCATTTACATTTCTGAGAGCAAAGGAAGTGAAAAACTGCGCGGAAAATGATAACAATTCGGTTTCTATCATGGCGCGGTTCGCGCGGCTGTAATCAAAAATTGTTTTCGTTTTATTCTCGGTTTTGGAGCTTTCTAATGTTACCTCACAATGCACTACGTTGTGATCGCTGATGTTATCTAAAACATGTACGAGCATATTGCTTGGTTCTGTGGTCAGCACAAGATCTAAAATTCTGTCGACACGTGTAGGCAATCTGACCATTTGACTCAAACTAAAGGCAGACAACACATCGAGAAATTCTTGACATTCATGCCTTTTTGTGCTGCCATGTGGTATGCCTGACCGCCAATCAATCCCTGGGTAATTGAAGTCTCCAGCAAGAATTATTGGGTATTTTGGGTACTTGTTTTGTATAAAGCACAGCGATTCGTTTAAGTGCTCAATAAATTCGGGGGAAGAATCTGGCGGACGGTAGTTCAGTTATTGAACTAGGCACACATTAAATTCTCTTTGCTATGCGAGTTCTTTCTTTGAATAGCTTTTCTTTTTTTCTTTTTTTCCATTCCAATACCAGCAGTTCCCAGACTAGTTCAGACGGGAGGAAAGATAGTGGGGGTGTGTGCAGTGTCCTACTGTAGGCATTCACTACTGGAGAGAGGTCCATACGGCGGGCTTCTTTTTTTCGTGATGATGTATCTCGCATGGCCTTGTAGACCACATACGAAGGCAGGCTGATACACTAAATGTTTCTGATTGTTCAGAGGTACTTGAGGTGGGAACCAGTTGTTCAGTTTGTTGCTCGAATGCGCCATAATTTTGTGGAGTGCGAGGTTTGAGCCACTGTTTGCTTGCGGCCTTGCTTGCTGCGCAGCTGGCTACGAGGGAAGCCGTTGCGAGACCGACGTGGACGAGTGTCTGCTCGAGGGGGCTTGCGAAAGCGGCACGTGCATTGACCAGCCGGGATCGTACGAGTGCATCTGCCCCGAGGGCCTGTTTGGCCGCCGCTGTGAACACAATGACAGCTGCCACCTCGAGGAACCGTGCCGCAACGGGGCGCCCTGCACGCCACTCGCGGAGGGACGCTTCTTCTGCAACTGCACGCCGGGCTACCACGGACTCACTTGCGCACTCCTGGTCAGTAGTAGGCAGGGGCTGCACCTGGCATCAGGTTGCAGGGCACCGTTTCCTCTTCACATCTTTCAAGGAATGCGGGAGGCAAGAAACACGTTGGTCTTAATCTGTGGCTCGTCACACTCGGCAGTCACGGCTGTTTGATTAACTAGTGAATAGCCTGGATGATTCTCCACACTCAATTCGTGATGTTATGAATAGCCAATTGGCAGGGCACCTATTGCTAATCCCAAGATATAAAAAACATCAGTAGATGTCCTTGCCAGTGTATGAAAGTAGAAACCCTTGCGCCAATAAACCACAAACATACATACATACAGTGTATGAAAGGCATCTGGCATCATGCAGTAGGTTATTCTTTGAAATGCTTCTAGAATGCATCACTGCCCTGCTCACAATTAGTGACATATTGGTTACAAGAGATGGACGGATGAAGAGAAAGAAATGTACAGTTGATACTCCCATTGTCAGTTTTTTTTAAGGAAAGAAACTCTTTCGCCACTAGGCAGTGCCGTAAAAGGTCAATATTTTAGGTAAAACTGAAACTTTTTAACTTTTACTGTACCTTTGAGTTCCCACTTTCTCATTTCCGAAAAGGGGAGCACAAGCTCTGCTGTTTGCATCTAAAAAGGTAAGATTTCATGGGTGTCGCAAAACAAAGTATTTTGTGGGGTAAACCAGCAACATAGCATCCCGTAATTGTCGGTGCACAATTACTCTTCAAATGTTTACCTACAAACATGCTATGGACACCCAGCTCTTGGATGGTGCTGATATCAATGTCAGCAGCAATACCCCCGAGATCCAGACTTCTGGCCCTAGGAGTGCGTGCCATGAAAAACTACAAGTGCCGTAACAACCATCACGTTGTCCGTGGCTGTCATTCTGCTCTGAACGTCAAAGAGAACCCTGGCATAAGGCTTCATAACTCGAGACGCACAGCCTCACAGACGAGCATTGCATAGTCCTCCTGTGGCTTCCGTTGTTGCAACGCAGCCTTGTGGCCCGTTTTTGCAGGTGAGCAGTGCCTCGCTGGACAGCACGGACCTGAAGCTGGTGATTGGCCTGACGGTGGCGTGTGTGTTTCTGCTGGCATTCATTGTGGCGGCCACGGTGTTCCTGCGCATGGCCAAGAAGAAGCGTGCCACCCGGGGCACCTACAGCCCCAGCAACCAGGAGATGTTTGGTGCACGCGTCGAGATGAACCCAGTCATGAAGCCTCCGCCAGAGGAGAGGCTCATCTGAGGGGCATGACGGACTCCCGCCAACATTAGTGTGTCAGCGGTGCTGCCACAATTCTCTCCTCCTCACACCTCTGTTCATTCCAACGGCGTTTCTACTTCAAGGCCTCTACCTAGGAACAATGAACGTGCTTTTTGGGAGGGGGGGGGGCGACAGAAGAGAAGCCTTGTTATTTTCTTTTTTTTTTTTATTTCGTGAAGCTGTGGTTGCCAAGAGACAGTGACTGTTTTTATTTCACTGCCGTAGCAGCGGCAGTGACCTTTCACGAGTGCCCTTGGGACCAACATTGTGATTGGAGCATCACTGCTGGGCCAAGTGTCAGTGGAGGGGGCTTGGCTACCGATACGAGACGCTCCTTTCGTGTGAGTGGCAGACAAGGCTGGTTTTTTTTTTCCCTCGGCATCCTTCAGGGGCTGCTGCTGCTCTGTGTCACACTTGCTGGAACCTGCTTCCCATCTTGGATGGACCATCAGCTAACCTTTTAGCCGGTTTTCTGCACAAAAAGGGTTTTTTGCTCCTGGGCTGTTGAAGGAAGTACCGGAAAGGTACTGTTATGCAGCACCAAACCTTTGGGGTGCATTGTTACAGTTTTATTTTTGTCCTCACTGTGTCTAACTAGAAGGAAGTCTGACGGCAAGCAATGTGTTTCCTCTCATTCCGTCCAGCGCACCTGATGTGCGACTCTTGCCAAAGCGCCTTTACAGCATCAGCCTTGTATAGATGCTGTCAAATATAATGGTGTGCGATCTGTTTTGTACAAAGTGACCTTAGGTCTAACATTTGTAGGTACTGCTTAACCGAGGACATCACATCTTTGCTGGTTGTGGTGGGCCCACTGTAAAGAATTGCGAGGCTTCAGGCACTGGCAAAAGCCGGAAATTTGGGGGTCAGTAATGTCCTCTGGAAAAGGCTGCCAATTTTGCTGCCAGATCTGAGTGTGGGGTTAATGCCTCGGTGCACTTGAATTGTGGATCAGCAGGAGAGAAATTTACCCGGGCATTCACCGTGCACAGTGACCCTAGATTGTCCGTGGTCAGTGGCTGTGGAAAGTAATCGTGGTTTGGAAAGGCACCACTGTTGCTTTGTTGTGTCGTGCATGCTGTCGTCTGTCATTTGTGGGCAACCGGGGAAGAATCGCAGTGAAGTAGGGAGGGAAACCTGCAGGGAAAGCAAGAAGCCTCCTGGCAATCCAGAGGCAGAGGGTGCCTCAGCTTGGTGTGTCCGTGGTATGCTTAGGTGTTAGGTACGTTAGCTGTTAGGTAAATGCGCAGGCATGTCCCGGTGGTTGGGTGGGGTTGTGCTGGGTGAAAAAAGGGAGAGAAGGAAAACTGGAATAGCTGAGTAGGTCCAGCCTAAGAGGGGGGAAATGTGGTAAGATAGGTGCGAGAGTGTGCGGAGTAATAGTATGTGGGAAAGAGAAAATGTTTTAAGCCGAGGATTTTGGCAGAAGGTGTAATGAAAAAGGGAAGGGAAAGGGGGTGTAGAAGGGGCACAGCAAAACTGGACGGCAGTGAGGCAGTACATAGAGACAAGGAGATTAAAAGGAAGTATAAGGGCCATGCACAGTGGGACCAAGAAAAAACAGGTAAATGAGGGTACGCTGAATGGCAGTGTTCCCCACGAGCTACCGGGTCAGTCTCTTTTTGCGCCGTGTGTTGACATTTGGAACACACCACGGTCCATGCCACTTTCGAGTCAGCCTTTACTTCTCATCTTCTGAGTTGTCTACAGTTGCTCCCAGCAGGATGTGACCGCTTGCCAAGTTTGTGGCATTAAGCAGTAGGGTGGCAGTCTTGCTTAGCCATTGCTTTCTTTCCACTGACGGTGAAAGAAACCACGTTTGTGGAGCCAAATGTGCTGCATCTGGCACTTTGCATTTCGTCCAGTGGCCATCTGTGCGGAAGCACAGAAAGAGAGCTTATAGTTGGCACCTGCTGGGAAGGCACAGCTTAGCATCTTTTTCTTGCAAGGGTTCTTATCAGCGCAGCGTCGCTAAGGAGGGATACATACCTATGTGAGTGAGACAAGTACATCAAGCCTGGAGGTGGAGTCGCCCAGCCTGTTTTAGCTTATTCCATGCCATCCTAGTTTATTGCAAAGAAAAAGTGGTAGATACCGAGCATGAGCCTTTTCACTGTGGGCATCAATATTTTTAATGTCGGAACACTGTACCTCCCACATAAGGCCATTGCCTCCCTTCAGCATGCCAATTGCGAAGTCACAAATGATGTCTTATCTGAGAGCAGTGGGAGAGGTCATCCTGGCTGCATTCTGTAGTCTGCAAGACAGGAGGACGGAAGGCTATGCTGTTGTGGTTGATTTAATTTGAACTTGATTTGATGCTGCTGAGCTTTGCTGCCCCCCTGGTAACCCTGGGATTTATTTTCCTTGATTAGAAATTCTCTGGTAGCATAGATAGAAGCATAGCTCTGTGTTTTGGCTCGCAAGAAAGTGTCATCTTCACGATGAACATTTCACTGGGCAAATTGCAGTGTGCAGCGGTGAGGGACCAAGCAAGATCCTGTGTGCTGTCAGCGTTTGCAGCCCAGTTAAAGCCAAAGTGCAAAAATATATGCCTGTTGCTGTTTTTGTGTTCATCTTTTCTAGGTTTATGTATACTAGACCTCTGAGGAAGCATGCAATGGCTGACAAGATTTTACGGTTCTGGCATTTTTTGAGGGTTCAAAACTGTGTGCGGTATGGTCAGTACTGAAGGTCTGCCATCTGTATGTGCTCTGCTGCCTATTTTTGATTTCGAGTCATTTCTGCCACCTTTTTTTGCCATGCTTCACACTTAAGGACCAAGTAGAAGGTGCCTTGCAGCTCCCTTTGTCTCCATTCAGGGAGCCACTTTTATGAGATGTTCAATTCTCTTATATGTCTGGGATTGCATGTTTGAAGCTCGCTCTTTGCGATGCACATGTGGCAAGACACTTATTTCCGTAATGTGCGGCTGAACCTGCCTTTTAGAGCGCAAGAAGACCTGATGCATTTCTCTGCGGTTCAAATCTGTCTTCTAAGCGTTCTGTTCATTCACTTTTCGCACACAAAATTGTTCAGCGTTTCTAGGGTCACCCACAGCCCCCCCACCCCTTTTGTTTTGCCAAAGACAGTTGTTGCATTGCAAGAAAACAGACATAGCTGCCCTGGACATTTGCCTGAAGCAACGCTCTGGCCAAAATCCATTGCGCGGACAGCATATGTGCTAATTCTAGCTGCTTGTCTCACAAATGGAAAGGTTCTCTTCAACTGAGTGAGTACGTTTGTGACGGGTCCCCTCTTGTAGTTATCCTGCTTCAGTAATTAATTATTCAGGGAGGCTGATGCTGTAGCATCGCTATTGTTCATTTTGTTTGTTATTGCAATGCTTGTTCTTATGCTCGAATCATAGTGCCTGCATTTCAGAAACCCTCTCTTAAAGCTTGAAGCTTGCCTAATTTGCCTCAACTGCTGCCGCAAATTTTTAACTGCTCCCGCTGCTGCCACCGCACCACCGCATGTGTATGTCTGAGGAAACCTCAACGGGTAGCTGCAGCATTTTCTATTTAAAGCAGAAAATGCAAAGGAGAAGAAAAACAGACTTGGTAATCCATATTGTGGCTTACTGGTGACATGTGAGATACTGCATGTTACCAACTTGTGCTAACACAACAGTGAAGGCTAGCTACATATATACGTCTCACAGGTTGACTGATTACACGGGGTCATTAAGCAGATGTGTGAGAATACACTGAGCTCCAAGGCTGTGCATGTGTCTGAATTACTCTCTGTGCAGTGGAATGCAAGCCCTTCCAAACCACATTTAATTTAAAGCTTACCGGTATTCTTGTGCATCAGTATGTACAAACGGGCCTTGGCTTGATCGTATTCCAACGCAAGCATGTCTGTTCGCGTGCAAATGAACTCTGCTGGTGGAGTTTCTCGGATGGTTTGCGAAATATCTTGCCCCGGAAAGCAGTGGGCAGTTGTTTACTCTATAGTTATACGTTTGTTGAATTTTATTTCTTTTCAAGTGAATCTCCACAGCTGTAATAATGTGCAAGCGGAGGTGTAACAATGACTAATTAGTCCTATGTTGAGGGACGAATGCAGTGTGTGAATGTTTATGGAGCTTTACTACGGGTGTGATGCATGTATGTGCCTATAAACATGCAAAATGTTGTTCCTGCTGGAAGCAAGGTGTCTTTCTTGCACCATGCTTCTGGCTTTCTCTGTTTTTCTTTCAGTTTTGTACATTGGCTTCTTTTTGGCTATGAGACAACACTCTTTTGTTTCTGCATACAAAAGACTTAACATAGTGTCCAAGAGCCCGTGAAGTAGACTCCACGAGATGGGGTGTGAGAGCTGAGTGCTAAAAAACTTAAAATCGCTATAGAGCAAGAAGCCCAAACAGTGTTGTACAGCATGGAGTGTGCCTGTGTTTAGAAAACCTAATACTATTGCAATGGAGAAGATAGCTTCGAGCAAAGGTCTTGAAGTTGAATCATCATTTTGCTGTACACAGTGCGTTGTCAGCACCTACCGTCTCCTTAGAACACATTATTTCGTGTTGTCCGAGTTTAGGGAAACTGTTGCACAAGTGTTTTTTTTTTTTCTTTTCTTTTTGCGCATGCACTTGTCATTCTTGCGCGCACCAACACTGTTGGTGAAAGCCTGTCAGAAAGGTGCTGTGTGCAAAGGCAGCTCACGACTGTCACCCCTTGTTTTTGTTGTCGAAGAAAAAGGCCCACCACTTAAAAAGCAGTTGTGCAGTATATAAACAAGTGTACATTCCACGTGGATTGCATGTTCTACATAGATATATAATGCATGCATGTGTCCATGTTTGTTGTATTTATTTTTTTTGTTTACAGATGTGTGAATGCCTTATGTGTGTTTTAGTTATTGACGTTTCAACTTTTTTTTACCGGACTCTGACGTAGCATTCGACTGCCAACCAAGTGCCTTGATAAACCTTTAAAGGAACTGCCAGCTGTTTTTCCTTGTGTTTGTTTCCTTCGAAGTCTATGTATAAAGCATGTCTTCCAAGTTCATGCTTACCGCTGCATGAGTGCATGGAAACACGCGCTATTGAAGAGTTATTGTTGGGTGAAATTGAGCGTGAAATTTATAGAGTAGGGAATCGTTGGAAGGAGCAAGTGAATGCTATTGTGGCCGCCATGAGGGGTGCAACCAAAAATGTATTGTTCAAAACTTTAACAAATAAATAAGTGAGGATGCCATACTGCTTTGTTTTCTTTGGAAAACAGGTGCAGCAAGCTTTTGCACTGCTCTTAGAGTTCCAACTGTACTTCCTTTCCACCCTTACCCTCAACATGGGCCCCTCTTTCACCTGATCACCTCTGCCTGCTCACAGCAACAGTTGCTGGAATTTTTGCTGCAGAAGCCTTATGGCACAATGTTTGAACCTGACACACCGAATGTGGCAGCTAGGCAGGGTGTGTTCACGCAAAATGCTTGAAGAAGAGCAGCCATGGTCATTCAAACTGTGTGCATAGAGGAGTCTAGAGGCAAAGCAGGTTGTATTGGAACTGAAAGCCAGTACTACAGCTGGTGAGATCACTGCTTCTGCCAGATTTGCGCTGCAAATGTAAGATTTCTTACCTCTTTGATTGAGTCTCTTCATGATGCAGAGATACGATTGTCACAAGCATGGCTGTGCCTCCTTAAAAATTAGGAATCATTCCACTTTGTAAAAATGGATGGCCAGCCAAGTTGTATGAAGCGCACATCATGCGCCTGGTTAGTGGATGTACACGTATTTATTTTTCTTGTCATTTGGTAAGGCGAGTGATTATGGCTTTCGGGATGAAACTTGAAATGGCTAGACTTTTCTCCTAGCAGACGGGCAAATAATCGTTTATTATTATTCCTGCACCAAACACGGACACGGGTACGACATTATGTCTGGGTGTGCCCCCTGCAAACTCGACAACTTCATCATCTTTGTTTAGTGATAGCGCGGACGAAAAAAATGCTTCCCCGACATGTTCTTGAAACTCCCATAGGCGCTGCCACTAGCAGTCATGGTGGGTGCCTCATTCGAGGCCTAGTCCTGAGCTACTTCCAGGAGGACATGCCAGCGCGGGCTATAACTGTGCGGACACTATGAAAATCGTAGGCCATTTGAAACATGATATGGACCCCAAAGCTCTCTACAGTGAAGAAGAATTGAGGGAGCTAGGGTGCACTGTGGTTTTGTTGACGAACCAGAAAAATGCTTAGATACACCTTTACTTTGAGACATCCTAGGGAAACGCACAGTAATGACCTAGGTGTTTGGACTGTACTGATTAGTAGCCATTGGCATATGTATTAATGCTAATGCATTGCAACAGTTATTCCAGGACCATCATTATGTCTTCGATGGGGGATGGAAAGTCCGAGAGCAATAATACGGTTCATGTGTATGGTTCATCTAACTGGTTTTACTCTCACACACTGCTTGACCCAAATGTATACGTGGATGTTAGAACACAATAATGGTAACTTAATAAATTATTCTCGATGTTTTCTTTGATCTGAGGCTGATTGTCATGTGTTTCCAACGAGAAAACATTTAAAGCTTCGTATGCCACCTTCAGAGCTTGGTGCCATGCCCGTAGAGTTTCATACTAATATATAGTACTAGAGGGAAATCTGGCGCTGCAATTGTGGGCCGTCGTGGGCGCCGCCATTGCTAGACCGTTTCAGTTAGTGACGTTCCTCGCGTACTTGGCTTGGCTAGCCACAAGGCTTCCTTTTTTTTCCGAAGACAAAATCAACAGGAAAGGGTAACATCTTATTCTTGTTCACCTTGCATGAAGCTTTTAAATAATCCCTGGCAAATAAATCTTTTTGGAGGTCCAATTGTATAACAAAACAAATTTGACTAATCTTCTACAGTAATATTGCTGCTTTTTTGCATCCGGAGGCAACTTTCCAGCCTGTTCATGAGCCATGCGAAGGGCAAGTGGAACGTGCCTGTCCGGTACCTGACGGTGGCGCCAGATTTCCCTCTAGTATATATTAGTATGAATCTCTGTGGCCTCCACCATGGATGGTCTCCACCATCTCCACTCGCCCGGGCAGCATGACGTCAGTCCCAAAACTTGTGACGTGATGCACTCGCCAGATCAGCGCATGCAAACTGCAGCCACTGCGTTGGCCACGTCATGGGGGCTGTCACGTCGGCCGTTTGAGGCCAGGAGGTGCCATAGATGACGTCATATGCTGATGCCGATTGCGAAAGGGTATCCGTTCTGAGCTTTCTCGTGCACGCAAAGGTTAAAATGGATTTGAAATACGTTATACTGAACGGTTACTGCTGAAACTTGCTGGGAGATATCTCCACATACAATGGAAGCCTTTTACATAGTTATCTCGGCTTTGAAATTTCATGTCAGTACTCCTTTAATGCCAAAACAACTTTTCGAATTTTTCTAAAAGCAATGCTTTGGATTGTAGTTGTACAAAATATAACCTAATGCATGTTTTAAGACTAGAGAGTAGCAGTTGTTCTGTCCAAATGTTTTGTAATTGGTGACATGAAGACTGCAGTTTGTTCACATGTTTGCATAAAATTCCAACACAGAAAACAACTATCTGTTGGGTAAAGTTTCTACGACCATGAAGATATGTATCCCAGGACACTTGCTTGACAGTCGTGATATGAATGCTAGGTGATAATGTCCAGTGAAATGCCGCTGAGTTCTTCTAGTAATGTTTTGGAGTTCCTTTTTTTTTTATTACAATAGTATGCCTTGTAGCATACAGACTACATTGCAGGTATAAGTGAACTCTCATTTCGCGGAGAAACGCGAGGAGGGAGTGATGGTGGGGTCCCCATATCCACCGATGGAGGTCAGGTGGTCTGCCAGGGTGGAGGCTTGTGCCTCGAAGGTGTCGCGTTCTGGCCGCTTCCAATGAAGGGCACATGCACAGCAGGTGTTTGGTGTCGCATCTTCGACAGGAGCCGTGCAGAAGGGGCAGTTCTGTGTGAAAGGGGCATGGTAGCGTGGTGGCCAGTTAATGTACGTGGGTATCTGCTGTTAACTGGTGTGGTGGGCCACTTCTCGTTTCTGCCGTGGTTGCAGGCGGCATAGATGTTTCAGACTCCATAGCGGCAGGGTACGTACTCCTGCACAGGGTGGCCTGGCTAGCGTGTCAGTGTTGTGCCACTCTGTGAGGTGGGGGTATGCAACACTGTACGAGTACTGGGATACGAATGGAATGGGAGATCCTGGGGATAAGCGTTGTCCAAGACACTTCTGCAGGTGTGTGCTCAGTCTTGTGTTGCTTAACGTAGCCGTAACGTTGAGCTGTAATGATGGGCCAAGTAATACCAAACTTGTTATACGTGAAGCTGCAGGTACCTTTTGATGTGGTTAAGTCTGAAAGTGTAACGTTCAGCCTAACGTCAACGAAATTCCAGGAATTAAGCGTTGGCTGATCAGTGGGTGTGTGCTGCGTGTCGCAGCCAAAGGGAAGATCAGGGGCCATTATGCTGCAACAGGCGCCGGACGCATGGCTTTCTCTCTCAATGTGCCACAATTAATGCTTTTGTATTAATGAGTTGCGTTATCACTATGGATTGTTCCAGTTACTTAGCTTGGCTACAATGCAGTTCACCAAAATGCCTGAAGGCCACTGCATTTTGAATGAGCTTGGATGAGTTGCGTTTAAATCGCTTTTATAGGACGACAAAATATTGGAGAAAGAAGCTTCTCAATGTATAGGAGAAACTAGTCACACACATCAAGAAATGAAACCAAACACTGATAATACAGGATATTGCATAAGATGAAGAGCTGGCTGTTCAAACACTGATGTTTAGATTTAAAAGTGTGTCGCCTTGTTCATTACAACAAAAACCACTTAATACTTATCATAATTCGGGTATGTACAATTTTACTATTCCATATACTAGATTAACAAATATATCGTGTGAATGCATCAACAAGAAATAGTGACCCCTTAGTGGGGCACTGCGAAGCATATGCTGCGCCACATGGAATGTTCAGCCCGCCACCGCAGCTGCAGCCACATTCTGCCGAAAGTGCGGTTGGAGCACTCCCAGGCGGTGCCCGACAAGGTCCAGTTGCAGGAGTCCGCAGGACCGTGCTCCAAGCGGTGCTCCGTAGTCACCCTTAGCCCTCTTGCTCGGAGTACAGGGCCGCCAGAAGGGTGGGGATGGGGAGATAGGGGAACATCGGCCCAGAACAGCGAGGCCAACCAAGGCTGAAGGGAGACGTTGAAGTCCCTGGAGCCCGGTTGGATGATTGGGGGGACGCTCCGGCATGGTCACGTGGGCTAGTAGAGGACAGCCGGCGAGGCTGGAGTCGACCGGGGACATCGGAGCCAATGCCTGCAGCCTACACCGTGCATTCAGGGAGGTCAGAGACTGCGGGGGAAGGACATCGGTCGGTGCATCTGCTAATTATTACACAAAACGCGAGGCGGTGATGAACTCGCAGAATGACGTGCATACCCTTGAGGGGATGAATAATGCTACTGCTCCCCTTTGGGAATAGCAAATAAAAATTGGTTTGCAAAAGTTAATAAAAAAAACTACACAATATATGTGACGCACAATTGCCCGATTATGCAATGTGATTCAGCTCTCTCCCCAAGCAAAAACTGGCAAATAAAAAAATACCAATAAGCAGCAAAATAGAATAATAATTATACGAATACAAATACAATAACGACGTTCAGACACAATCAAAAGATCAACACCCAACTTGATTGTCAAACGATGCAACTATTACTCTACCCAATGAATTTTACGCCAGTATGCACCAGTTGATGCCACTAGAAAAATTAACTCGCAAAATATACGAAATTATGACAATACCTTACAAATAAATATAGATGTGAACTACACAACTATGTAACGCTACACTGCTCCTCCTCCTCCACCCCGCGTTGCTGAAGAAACCTTGCAAAATACAAATTCACATATGATAATTAGTATTAATTGGAAGTAGCCTATGAGGCTGTAACCCTACTGAGGCAGAAAAACCAAGTTTTTAAAAGAAGAAAAAAGCTTTTATGTAATCTCAACATTCCCTAAGACTATGGCAATGCCACGGCGCCGCGCTCAAAGTCAGAGTTAATGAACAATAAAATAACACCCAGAGGAAAGAAAAAATGTCAGCAATGACAACCCTGGAATAATTATTTAGCGATTAGTACTGAAAGCTCATAATGAAGTTTGCATATTGACACGAAGAACGTGGACAATATTGTTCATGCGATAAGCATGCCGCAAAAAAAAAAACGAATTTATGGAGGACTAGGTCGTGTGTGCCTGTCCTGATAGAAGGCGAATGCATGGCAACATCATATCGCCGCAATAGAGAAACCAAGCAAAAAAGATGCATGAGGCCACCCAAATTTGTGAGCACTAAAAGTACTAATATAGTTACAAGAGAAAGCCAAATGACCATTGGTCGCCGAGGTTATAAGAGCGTTATTATCATGGGTTCGGTTACCGGCCCCGGAGGATGTTTTCTTAACACTTGCGGCGAGATTTCGGTGAGCGGTAAAGATCTGCTAGTGGAATATAGATTAATGCATGCGTAGTCCTCTAGAGTAGCGTACCGTTGGAAAGGTGGAGTAGGTGCCAAAATAAAAATATTCCCAGAATTCCAGGACAGGAGAGCCGCATAAAAGGAAGCAGACCGCATTAAACATTGCAGTCGAAATCTGAAAAGATTATAGACGCGCGAAGGAAGCCGTAAACTGTGGCCAAGTTCTCAAAAGAAACAAGGGCTTAATGCGCTGTGGCTCGGCGTCGCGAGAGGAACAGAGCGCAAGCAGCAGGGGCCGATTGCCAATGATTGGAAACCCCGTGGTCCCCATTGGTTTAATTTCCGAGCTATCGGCCACACATCGGTAACTAGGCTGAAAGATTGATAGAGTGCCAAGCAGACGGCGACCGGAAGTAACGTCACACGAAAAGCCCATCGGAACCGAGCTTTAGCAGACGGATAAAAGCGCATTTTGGCCACGCGCTTGCCGAGCGCCAGGCGTGCGCGAACATGACGGTTAGCGCGGTAAACAGGCATCAACGCAGTGTTGCGTACGGGAGGGCCAACCCGAGCCGAGCTCCGTCGCCTCCGACATACGTTTGGTAGCGTGGTGTGAAGCGAGCGGCCAGCCGCTGTTGCAGCCGTGAAGTCCAGAAACCGTAGGCTAACGTAACTGTTTACTTCATAGCGAGAGGTGAGCCGAAGCCAAAGAACAACGCCCCGACGGGCGAGGTAACAGTACAGGACTCGAGCAGAGTGACAGCAATGATTCACTGCTCAAACACAAATGGAACTACAGCGCTTGGGCGAGGTCTATTTATACCCAAAAGCACCAACGGTCAAACCAAGCGTTCCCTCTAGATTGTGCACACGCCACGACGTCACAGACACACATAACACTCTTTCCAGAGTTCGTGAGCAGTCGGTAGCAGCGGCGCACGCTGAGCCCAAGAGAGGGGAGAGAGGAGGACTCCGCTACGGGCTTCCGTGTCCTTGGACAAGTCTCGGCGCGCCTCGCCGGCAACCGCCGAAGTTTGAAACGCGCGGAAAGCGAAGCGTCTGACCCGGGCTTGTCGAGACGTGAAAACATGAGTCACCGACACCTTGGGGCTTGTTTGAAAGGCGCACGTAGTGGAGGCTTTGCCGCACAGCCGAGGAGTGTTGAAACGAAGCCCAGTGATGGGCTCAGTCGTAACAGCAGCAAAAAGTAGTTACCCGAAGAGCCACAGAACTACATGTGCCACGAAACAAATTACTGAAACCGAAGTGCAGCGCATTCAAAATAGCGTGCGAGATAGTGTTACACATTCTCTAGGAATGGGTCATTTGTGTGTCCTAACGCAACAATGCCCGCCGGACTACTTGAGCGTTGTGCCTTTGCGTGTGCGTGGCTGGGCTGGTGGACGGACGCGTCGCTCCGACGTCTGCGTCTCTCTTGCGGCATTGAAACCGCTGTAGTACTCCTGTACGTGTCTGAAGTGCTTTTTGGAAGCGGTGGCTGTGTTTGAATATACCTGACTGGTGGAATAACATCGATGCCTGCTGCGGGCAGCCGCTGAAAACGACAGTCACCATTTCTTTTTTCCTTGTGCGGTGCGGGAGAGCTCGCGCTCGTGCCCGCCAAAACTTCAGCTGTCGTTTATAACAATTGGTGCGCGTGAGTGCTGCTTAGTGCTGTCGGTTCTTGCGAAGAATTAAGCGGTCACATACATGTGTTTCCATTTGTGGGACGCCAGCTCTAGCTATCCTCTTTCCGGTTTTGTGTTTCCCGAACAAGGGGCCGTGCTCCTGCTGCAGGTTCACGACGTTCAGCATGCGTTGAAGCAAGACTCGTGTGCAGTATAAGAGTTGCAGAAACTCTACCTATAAATGAAGCTTTCGTTTCATTATTTTCTTTAGCAACGAGCGACAAAGCAGTTACACTACCGCTGGGCTTCTCCGTCGGTTCCGTTCACATCCGGCAAAAGTGAGCAACGGCGACAGAAACACCGTAACCATGCAGTTTATAGCGTACGTCGCTTAAATTGTCACTTAACGGGGCCCTGAAAGGCATTTTGAGCACACTAAATGAACTAGCGCAACCGTTAGATTGGGTCGTCAACGTCCTCTGCGCCAAGTATTACTCTTTTACGCGCAGCGGAAAGCTCACACTTTTGTTGCAAAGTTTGTCGTTTTTTTCTCACCCTTTCCTTCGTGTTTTTGGACGCCGCCATCTTCACATGTCTACATCATCGATTCCCAGATGTTCGTCATGAGCTAGACATCCTGCTATTGGGCGGCTTTTTCACGCACTTCCGGCAAAGAGATGAGTCGTCTGCTCAGCGTCGGCTCGCCGGCTGATGTGCCAGCGGAGTGCCGGAGTGCTTGGGCGTTTTACGACAAACGAAACAAGTGTAAAACAAACGCTTAACCGTTTGTATTGAATGCAACACGGCCAGAACACGACATGGATATTCTCTTACCTGAGTACGTTCCATAAAGAAAGCGTTGAAGCCCCGTGGCGCTTCTTTCGTGCAATCGCAGAGAACGCCCTGAGCCGAATGCCCGGGTTTGACGCATACATTTTATTCAACTTCAAAACAATCCAGAGATGCGTTTCTAACGAACACAACGTCACAACATGCGTTGAAAGTCTCAACCACGATTGACAGAGGATGGGTTGCCTCCTGCCCGTCGTAAATTCGGTACTCACCTCGCGCGGTTTGCTGGGACGAACAGCAAATCACTTGACTCTGCATGGAGCACAAGCCGATGGCTTTTAGCCACGCACACTGCCCATACCCCATGCGAGGTTGAGTCGTACGTCGCTCTAGAAAGATAATCCAGGCCATGGGAAGCACTATCCACCCGCAGAAGCACAACGTCGCATTTCATCGCGAAACAAAGGCGTCCACAACACACACACCATCGCCTCCTGTAATGCCAAATGCATCCCTAGTAGCACAAATTGTTGCCGCAACGTTTCTGCCGTGTTGCCAATGTTGTGCAACGTTAGGCAACGTTACACAACGTGGTGACAATGTTGCCAAATGTGGGCCAACGTTGGACACATTCAGCAACATTCACGCAACGTTTACAAACAACGTATAGGCAACGTTGCCCGTATGCACGTATTTTCACATTGCAGCAATGTTGCCAAATGTGGGCCAATGTTGGACACATTCAGCAACATTCACGCAACGTTTACAAACAACGTATAGGCAACGTTGCCCGTATGCACATTTTTTCACATTGCAGCAATGTTGCCAAATGTGGGCCAACGTTGGGCACATTCAGCAACATTCACGCAACATTTACAAACAACGGATGGGCAGCGTTGCCCATATGTACGTTTTTTCACGTTGCAGAAATGTTGACAAATGTGGGCCAATGTTGGACACATTCACGCAACGTTTGCAAACAACGCATAGGCAACGTTTCCTACAGGCACGTTTTCTTGCGTTGCAGCAATGCTGCCAAATGTTGGCCAACGTTGGATACATTCATGCAACGTACGTTTCAACGTTGCCCTTTACACGCTTTTTTTTGCGTTGCAGCAATGTTGCCAAATGTTGGCAAATGTCATATTTATGATGTTAAACGATTGTATGGGGAGTTACATAAGCTGCCTAAAAATTCAAATGATCCCGTACAGCAGACTTGAATGTTTGCGATGTAGTACATGTAACGTCGGGATACGTTAATTTCGGGAGTGTGGTTAAATAAATGTGATCCACAGTTTCTACAATGCCCACGAAAAACCCAGAAACAACATTGCTATGTGCATGTTTATCTAGGTTGCCGCAATATTGAGGAATGTTGAATGTATAGCAGCTTTCCATTGATTTATTATGTGAACACCAGTTACACCACACTAACCCATGTTCTGGAGGAATTACGTCGCCTATAAAAGTTCAAATGGTTATGCACAACGGACGCCTTAGTTCACTAGCTGTACCATCGCCTCCTGCACTTTACTGCGTAGAATACGGCACTTACACACACACGCACGCACGACGCACGCACATAAATGAAATCCCCATCGTCAGCCTGTCCACTGCAGGACGAGGGCCTCTCCCAGTACGGGAAGTTTTCGCCGAATGCTACACCAAATGGGCAAATCTTGTTCTCGTGAATGGATGCCGTTTTCTTAGGCATCGCCTATCTGGTTTAACCTCTCTGATATCCGCTGGTGATATACCACAGGACCAGGGGCGGATCCAGGCTTTTTCTGAGGGGGGGGGGGGATTATGATTATGATGATTATTATTATTATGATGATGATGAGGAGGAGGAGGAGCCTTATTTATTCACCGAAATTTAGTGAAAGCAAAACCATAAGAAATACAAGTCATCAATTCACCTTTTTTTGCGACCTGAGTGGTCATCTTCTTGGAGGTTTAAATTCAAAAATTAAGAGAGGGGTCAGGACATCCGGACCCCCCCTCTGGATCCGCCAATGCACAGGTCCAGGTAGCACCCCCAGACCGGGGAATATAACGGAACAAAGGGCGGTACCTGTACTTGATTTGAAGTTATTCAGAGGCAGACAGCAGGGCACCCTACACCGATGTGTGATCATTTAGAGACACGGCTCTCGAAAAACTGCAGAAATGCATGTGGAGGAGTGGTTGAGCGTGTAGATCCCCCCATGAAATGTAAAAGGAACCGCGAGCGTTTGAACGTTTCTCAAAACGAAAGAAACGCGTGCTGCCGGTTCGATGGATGGCGCAACCAATCTCGGCGGCAGATCCGTTTATTTTATTCTCTCATTTGTTGGATGATCACACAATATTACTACATGTAGAGTGGATACAGCCTAGAATAAAATAATACCCTCTTTCCGCGCATCGTGCGTTTCATTAAAGCCAGGTGCTGCGCCGTTCTAAGACGGTCATTTTTTCAAGATGGCCGCCCGCTGTCCCATAAATGAAATTCGTTGTTACTTCATTTTTTTAGTAAGCGGGTAAATCCCATCGCCGTTCTTGGTGTTAATCAAAATAAACCACAAATATGGGACCTTTGATTGAATATTGAGCGCGAACAAAAGATTGTTTTGTTCAGGAAAACTTGCAAAAACGCTCATTTATTGCTATCATTCTGTATAATTAAAATACACAAACAGGCTTCGTTTATGTTGGAGAACAGAATTTTAACAGGTTAGGCAGGCAGATTCCTGATCATAGCCAATACTTTTTCTAGCCTCACTAAGTTATTGGTGTCGTGCATGAGCTCGCGTCATCCGCAATTATCGTGTATGGCCGCGACATTGCTTTGTGTCGGGCGCATGGGCCCGCTACGATTTCGTCCACGTGGAAGAAATCGAACCTCTGTTAGTCATGCAGGCGTAATTATTATAACCATAATTACGTCCTACAGATATAAATGTCCGTATTCTACCTGTTTCCTCTTAGTTTTACGAAATAGCAAGCTCAGTTTAAGCCAATCTTTGCAGCGCGTTATTTGTTTTCAGCAATAAACAATAACGAGAAGTTTGCATTCCCCCTCGCCTCCTACTTGTTGCTTACCCCTACTCCATTTATATGTCCCATTTGTAGTTCAGCCTTCGTAATATCGCTCAAAAACAGTCACTTTCAAAAGCAATAATGAATTCTCTACTCGTCGTGCGGTAGTCGCACTTTTAATTCTTATATGAGTTGCTGAACAAATGTGTACTTTTTTACGGTGAGGTGCCCACAATAATTTGAAGATATGACTCAACAACGAGGCACCTTATTTCTATACCCGTTTTTTTTTTTTTTTGTCATTCACTTTTGCGCGCGTACGACGTATACGCGCAAAAATTTCTTGGCGGCGTGCATCTGACACATGAATTTCTTGATGACAGATTGGACTTACAATAACTGAAAGTGGTCGCTTTTGTTAGCTATGGACGTGTTTCCGTGAAGTCCAGTCCCCGTGAAATTTATGAACGTCCACCTAAAGCGTCGCTGTGCCACACCTAGATGAAAGCCAGTCAAGTTATGTAGGTGCGACAGTCACGCTCTGCAAAATCACTACCTCCAGTGTAAAACAACTTAGATCCGTGTAAATGTCACCCAAATAATACCATTTCACTGATGTACGAGACCGAATTTGCCATTCTGTGAATGCGCTCTTGGAACATCCGCGCGGTATACAGGGCTAACGGTTCGCACCAGCCCCTGCAGGCCGTGTCGCTCATGCGATTGGTATACCGATTGTCTCAGTGTGATTTAGTTATTTTAGGAACCCACCACGGTGGCTGTTGTTCTGCTGAGCCCAAGGATTGAGCCCTATGACGCGGGTTCGATTCCAGGCCGCGGCAGCCGCTTTTTTTTGCGGGTGTGGAGGCGAGAAGCGAAAATGCCTGTGTTCGAGATTTCGGCGCACGCTAATTAGATCCCCAGGTGGTCAAAATTAATCCGGAGCCCTCTACTACGGCACGCCTCATCGTCTATAGCGTCGGCGCGTGAAACCTGATAATCAGTCAAATCAGATACTTTAGGGCGATTTTAACACATCATTAAACTTAAAGAGCAAAACAGCTGCTGCGCATCGATAAAGCCGCGCGCAGCTTTCACCCTCGACTGCGTTGTCACGCATGGCCAGCTATCAGGCTGTTTTTGTGAGTATTTTACAAATGCCAGTCGGGTGCGTTTTTGTCCACGTGCATGCCGCATATATCCAGGAAACTGACCGAATACAGCGCCTGCTAATTAACCCAACGCGCGCATGAAACGGACGGCGCAGCATTCCGACGTCAGTACATACGAATGAGAACTTGGGTTTCATTGCCGTGTGTTATTTCGCACTAATTATTTGCTGAATAAACTGGAATTACTACAAGAAAATAACTTTTTATGCCGTCATCAAATAGTATCGAGTTTACTCTGCTCCGACTTAGCTTCCTCTACACTCACTTCACCATGTACATCCCAAATTTTACGCGGCCTCTTTACAACTCACGTTCTTTTGGGGAACCTGCACCATATGGAAAGACAAACTGACCGGGTATACTCCGTGTTTTTCATTCGACGTGTTGACCGTATCTTTAAGAAGTCCGCGCAGATGCCCCTTAATACAGCTTTTTTTCATACCTGCCAGAAAACAGCACCCACAAATGTCTTCCCAACTTTCCTTTCCTATTGTTGAAACATTGCACGCCTTTCTTAGGTAGTAGATTACGGCTGTATTATAAAAAGGTAATCGTGAATCGACAAGGGAAACTTCCAGTTCCATTTTGCTAAGTTTTCACAAGCATCTCGCACTGTTAACTTTCTCCCTTAAAGGAGTACTGAGACCAAATTTTTACTTCATGTTTTTATTGGTTAGGTGTAATAGGTGTAATATTTGGTATACGTTGCCGTGAAGGGGTATTCTAGCGATTGCGCAATTGAAATGGCGACCTTTGGAAGCGTATTTAGGGTCCCTTTAAATCATGCATGGCCGGGTTGTTTTTATGTTGCCGCCTGTATATCCTTAGACAAAAATAATCTAGATAGAAGGCTCAAACATTTCCTTGTTGCTGGATTCTCATAACTGCTTGAAAAAATTAATGTACTGGAGAAATTTTATATGCAAGCTATATAAACTTCTGTGCAACTATGACGTGGGAGTGCGAGCCCTACATGTCGCCAGCTAATTACAATCGTATGTGTTTTCCTTTCATGTTGCCGCAGTAATTACAGTTGATTAATGAAAAGGATTCAAACCCAAAGTTTATGTTCTTTAAATTGCCCCCCTTCATGTGAAATTTAGTCATTTTTATAGCCCCTCTGATCAGCGAACGTTCCAACTAGTCCACACCTTGCACCCTTGTTTGAAATAAAAAACATAAAGTGGGCTGTTTTATATTTTAACTTCCCCATAGACATTTCACCTACCTCGAGCGCCAAAGTCAGAGCACCATCATATTGCAACATATATAAAACAATAAAACAAAACAAAGACCTAACCCTGGTGAACCTTCCAAGTAACCTGAAAACTAACTTCTCCATTTTCGCTTTTGTTCCCTTTTATTAGCATTGCACATATATCTTCAGATTTTCCCTGGTGTAATTTTTATTCGTAAGAGGCTCCAATGCATCGAACACTTGTCGCGTTCTGCTTGGCGCGAAACGAAATACAGGGCGCCAGGCGTTCTCAGAAACGGGGCGGGGTGCAGGGAGGCACGCCGTCTCGCGCGTTCCTTTCTTCCTACATGCCTTATTTTTTTTTTTTTTGTTTTCGTCGTCGCCCCGTCCCTTCTAGAGAGAGTCGCAAAGGAAGTTTTAGCAGCCGAGCGCGAAGTGGGGGATGGCCATAAAAAAAAACACCGAAAAGAAAAGGCTTTCTTTCGTCCTTGGCCTGCGTACTACCCTCCTCTCACACGCGCACACGTGCACGCACCTCGTAGAGCGGTCCCCTCCTGCTCCTCTGCGCTTGGCAGCCGCGTTGGGTCGGGGAGAGCGAACGAAAATCGCGCGCTTTTGCAGAAACGAGCGCGCTTTTGCAAAAACGAGCAGCAGCCCTCCTGACAATCAAGCGGAATGGAGAAGGCACCAATACGAAATTTTGTTGTGTGGCCGCATGTTACGGCGAATATTTGTGGGCTGGAAATTAAGTTCATAGCAACCGACCAGTGAAGGTAAGCGCTCGTTTTTTTGAGCTCGCCTCGTTCTTTCGAACGCAGTTTACATCGTAAAAGAGCGGGAACAAGACTGCCCTCCCGTTTCTAGCTTCTAAGCATATCCTTCTTGCTTTTGTGAATGCGTACGTTTGTAAACGGTGGAACATGTATTCAGCGCTTAAATTGTATGGAAAGAATTTAATGCGAAATGAGGTGGGCGCTCAGTAGATTTTTTGTTGTGATGCTGAAATCGAGTGTAGGTTCTGCAAGAACCTTGATACGTACGATTGGCTTTTAATTTACTTCTCGCCACAGCTGCTAACGCACGCGAAAAATAAAACTAATAAGTTTAACTTCGTTGTCATGTTTAGTTTCACGCGAGTTTCAGCGGAATGCTGTTCCAGAACACTATTTAGCGTTGCAGTTAAGCCATGTTATCAGCTGCTTATGCTAACCATCTTACGATGTAAAACAACGCCTTAACGTCTTTGTAGTATTCACAAACTTTCCATGTGAAAAGCTGGTGTTCGTCGGATGCTGATAATTTTAAAGAAAATGGCATACGAAAAAAAACAGCTCATTGCCAGTTTTAAGCACATTTTTCGAGAGCAAACGGTAAATTTAAATTAGGCAACCAAAGAAATACATGGTTGTAATTTGTGTAATGTGTTCATTCTTGACAATAGCATGTTTTCTAATTTTTGTTCGTTGTGTTTTATGTCTATGGGCACTGAGGCAATTATCGTCTTCTTTCAATTAATATTGACGACGTGCCACGTCGTCATCAGTTGGTCGGCTTCTCTTGTTAATTGAAAATTCTCTTGCACGCTGTCTGAAGACTTTTCACTTAATTACTCATGTAAAGAAAGCTGTGAGGTATTTTCTACAATTAAGTACTTTTGTCCTTTTCTGTTTTCCAGGAATGCTTGAGAAACCCACTCATGCGATGTGCGTGTCATAAATTTAGTTGACACAGGCATTAGAAAAAGTTAAACAAGCAAGACAAAGTGGAAAGTGGAGAGGCCTGTTTTGCTATATTCCTTCCTAAAGGTAAGATTTTCCCCATTAGCTAAAATTTGCTTCACTTCAGTTTTCTGCACCACTTCTGTTTTGTTTTCAGAAATGCCTTCAGATTTACCAGTACCACAAAACTGACACACGAATAAGCTCATCTGGCAGCAAACGTCATCCAAAGTGCAGGTGAGTTTTTGAGCACCCTATGTGTTACAGCAGTGCCCTTTTGTTTGTTTTCCAGGAATGGTTGTAAAATCTCATCTGAACTGCCAGTACAAGAAAATCGATGCGGCCATATTGTATACCAAAATTCCTGGTGTTCTGAGAGGTGAGATATTGTCTATGCTGTAACAACTTTGTTAATTCTAAACTACAGCTTTCGTTCATTTCGCAGAAGTGTCGCAGTAACAACCCTATATTGGGTTCATGGCCGTCACGTATGTCATCAAATGGACTTGTCAAGACAAACAGCAAGCCCAGGAGGAGGAAAACGAAGACGTCGTCTGAAACAGCGTACTTGCGAAATTCAAGGCTTTAACAGCATACGTATTCGGCTCGATTGTTCATAGTAAAATAAAACGCACATGTCCTTTCATCTTAAAGAGTGCCAATGTTGTTATTTACGCTAGCTGCATGTTCCTTGCTTTAAAATTTCGCTATTTCTTAGTTCGTTATTTTGCCGGACTGCCTTAATTGTGTGTGTTGATCAGTGTAGGGATCAAATGTATGAATATACAGGTCTAAAATACCGGTTTATACCTTTCAGAAGTCAGGAGTTTACGCAGACGAGGTTTGAACTGCTCGCTTATCATGCCGTCAACAATCGCCTCTCCAGGAAAAAGTTAACTTATATTATTTTCATCTAGTTATTGTTGCATGTATATCTGTAACTGTAAGTTACCTGTACATTGCTGCAATATTATTGCTTCGTAAGAGAAACATTGCTTGAACGTTGAAGCAAGGTTCCTTGTATGCTAACTGCATGTTAAAAGCGTAGATCTAAAGTGGCTGCAAGATTGTAGCGATGTTATCACAACGTATGAATGGTACAGTGATATGCTTAAATGCGGTATGCACGTTGCAAAAATGTAGGTGAAAAGTTGCTGCAACGTCATCAAAAAACGTCTCATAAACGTTGTTCAAATGTGTCCCGCACGTGGTTGGATGGTTGCTCCAATAGTGGAGCAACGTTGGCGAATGTCAGAAAAACGTTATCCAAACATTAGACCGACACCCTTCAAACGTTGCGCCCATGTTGGAGCAATGCTAATATCATGTTGACGCAATGTTTCTGGTTAACATTGCACGAACGTTAAAAAAAGCGGACATTAGCCACGTTTTGGCAACGTTAAGGGGAAACGTTGCAAAAATGTTCAGGCAACATTCTGTGCTACCAGGGATCTCGACCTTCCCAATGGGAGTGAGTGGTACGCCTGCAGTGCCCACATGTCGCGAAGTGGAGCCCCAAGCTGAACCGGGATCACGCAACCGTAACTGACTTCTGGAGTGGTTTGTGCCTTGTTGCCAAGGCAACCGATGTTTGAGATTGTTAAAGAAATGGCGCTCGCTCCAGCGCTAGAAAGCTCAGAGCCGCGACGGAGCATGTTTTGCCAACGTTGCCGCTCTCCACCACGCGTCGCCCCAAGCTGAACTGGTCACATGATTGAAGCGTTTTGTGCACGGGTTCTGTATCGGTTTAATATGACCTTTTCACTTGCCGCCGGCAGGAATTACCACCGCCGCCCGGCACCAGCGGGGCCACACCTGATACGGCGCTTTTTGGATAAACAGTGCGCGGTGCATCAAGGGAACGAGCGCATGACCCTCCCCGTGCGGCTGCGAGTTCGCCGACGATAAAAAGTCATGTGCCGCCAGCAACGTACACCGCGAAAGGGCAAGGCCAGGCCGCCGCATACATGCGGCCAGATTTTTCGTTCGCTTTTCCAGCCTTGAGCGGCGTGTGGGATTCATGGTGTCAACAAAGCTTGCCCGTAGCAGACGACAGTCTGAGCAGCGCAATAGCGGAATTACGTCACCGCTGCGGAGTGCAGCATCATGGGAGGCAAGGCTCGCGCGCCGTCAACAGCGGAGAGTAAGTCGAAAGGAGGAGGAAACGCGGAGCGACGATAATGCGCGGTTTTTGATTTACGATTTCTCAGCTAATACTCATCGCTTTAATAAAATTCTTGCGGGAGGAGATTGCAAATACATTGCTTTATTTGGGTACATGTACATCCATGCATCGGCGGAAGGTATTTCAGGACCCCTTTAAAGGAGTACTGACACTAAAATTTTCGCTTTCAGTTTTTATGCTGTAAAGAATACCTATTGGCCCAGTAATTACGGAAATCGAACCGAAAGCCGTCAGCCGCCAACACAGAATTAATTATAGCACGTTTACTGCAACCAGTTTCAAATTCGGTCGCCGCGCGGGAAAATGGCCGTTCGAAGCGGGAGGGCAGGGCGACGCCATGTTGGTCAAATTAAACCGGAGACAGCAAAGGAGGATGGGATAGAGTGCTGGGCTCTCTTAACCTTTTCTTTCCTCCATGGCCAGCCTGCAAGCGGGCCAGTCTGACGTCACGGTCTCACCCGTGACCTCAGGGACGTTCGCCGCATCGTCTGCTACGATTGCACATGGTCCGCACTCGCCCGAGCAGTCGACATGTCGTCTGAATCGTCAGACTCGGAGGAGTCGCTGCCACCCGACAGACAGAGCAACATTATTTGGCCAGGCGATTAGGCCGGCGATGTCTTCGCTGTCGTCCGTTTTTTAATATCACTGCGGCTCGAACCGGCGCAGACCGTGATAGCAACAGCTTGTCGCCACTCTTATAATCAATCTGATCGCGAAAAAGAAGTTCCACATGCGAGAAAGTAGATGTTAGTGTGGTGAAAAATTGTGCAAGGGGTTGTTATCAGCGCTGAATTTAAAAGCGGCGTTCAGATATTTGCCGCGATGGTAAGCCTACGCTGACCGGCAGCGGAGGTTCGGCGCTCCGACCACTCCGACCCAGCACTGCCCGCACCGCGGTGTAAGTACGTAAGTAAGTAAGTTCGTGGTCTTGATCCCTTTTGACACAGGGCAGGCGCATCAAGCGCCACAGGAAGTTCGGCGAGCGGCCGAAAGATGGCGCCACCTGCGCGCTTCATGAGGAGCATTTAAGAATGAAAGGCAGAAGAAACGCCTCTATCATGAAGCACAGAGCACTGTGGGGATATAACAGATATGAAGTAGTGAAAGGAATCTGGAAGGGAGTAATGGTACCAGCACTCACCTTTTCAAACGCAGTAGTGTGTGTCAAATCAGAGATTCAATCAGGGCTAGAAGTAAATCAAAGGGCCGTAGGTCGATTGCATTAGGAGCACACAGTAAAACAACAAATGAGGCAGTGCAGGGAGACATGGGATGGGCATCCTTCGAAGTGAGAGAAGCACAGAGCAAAGTATGTTTTGAAGAGCGACTTAGAAATATGGATGATCAGAGATGGGCGGCCAAAGTGTTACGGTACCTTTACATGAAAAGCGTGGACACACAATGGAGGAAAATAACCAGAAGGCTCAGGACAAAGTATATGAAACCTGGAAGTGCAGGGGAAACGACCAAGGCAATAAAAAATGAAGTGAAAGAAACAGAGACAACGCCCTGGAAAAAGAGGATGGATGCGAATAAGTCCTTAGATATCTACAGGATCGGGAAGCAGGAGATCACAAGGGAAAAATTATTCGATAATACCAAAGGGAGTGCAATTGCTTTTTGAAGCCCGGGCGGGTTGCTTGCGGACAAAAACGCTTATCCGCGAGCCGGTACAGGAAGAACTATGCGCAGGCTGCGAAAATGAGCCAGAAACGATGCGACATATTGTAACGGAGTGCAAAAGTATCCGTCCAGTCCTCAGTGATGGAGCCATCCAGCTTCCGGAAGCCCTTGGTTTTAAGGTTAGCGGAAAAGTGAATTGGACAGCAGTAGAGGTTAGTAAAAGAAGGTTAGAATGTTGGTGGGAAAAGAGCAGAGAACAATCTGGGAAGACATGCGAACAAAGAAGTCAGTCTAGCACAAAAATTTCGTAAAAGTATCTTCTTTTTATTTTGACATAATTTTTCTTATTTATTTTGTTTGTATTTTTTGGCGAGGTGATTGTACAGCGGCGTTGCGACTAAGGCCGCTGTGCAACGCCACCCCGTTACAAAGGGGAAGCCACTAATCATCATCATCATCAATCAAAACAGGCCACGGCAGATGTCTTAGGGTGCGTTCCAATTTACCGTTTAGACAGCTTCGTTGCCGTCTTCGCGGACAGTACGCCATGTTAAGCCCCGTTCCAATTCGAACGAAGCAGTCAACGAAGACTGCTTCGAGGAGACAGCATCGAAGTCAGCAACGATGCAGGCTACCTTCCTGTCTAAACTGATGATGATGATGATGATGATGATGATGATTAGTGGCTTTCCCTTTGAATCGGGGCGTCGGTTGTCAGCAATCGACTTGCCTGTTTTATTACGTTTACATGCCCTACTCCCAGGTTAACCTATAGATTTGCTTCCTCCCTCCCATTTCTCCCTCTTTTCTGTTTTAAACTCCTCGCCCCCACCCCCCTTTTTTCTCCCCTCGCTGTTCTAAATTCTCGTCCGCATGATTACTCAACCTGCGTACCCATCCCTTCCCTGCTTTTCCTCCACCACCACTCCAGTCGCCTCTTCGCCACCTCTATGGCCTTGAAGTTGAGGTTCCCCCTCGCCCCAAATCCCAAAGCCTCCGCCAGCGTCGTTTCCCCCTCACCCCACGGTGGCCGTATCTCTGTGCAGCTCCTGACAATATGTTCTATAGTTTCTCGATCACTGCCGCAGCATGCACACGTTTCATCCTGCTGCCTGTAGCTACCTGTGTATGCCCGGGTTCTCAGGCACCCTGCCCGTGCCTCGAAGAGCAACGCACTGCCTCTCGTATTGCCATAGAATCCCTCCTTCTTAATTTCCCGTTTCTCTGTCCTATAAGTCTCCAGGGTTTTTTTCGCTTCCATTCTCTCTGCCCACTTCGTCGTCTCTGCTGCCTTTACCTGCTTTTTAACTGTTGTGTAAATCCCGCTTTCCCCTACCGACTTTCCGTACCGCTTGGTCAGCTGTCTGGTCCTCCGTCTCCACCGCGTGTCCACGCTCCTCAAATACAGGTACTTAAACACCCTCGCGGCCCATCTTTCGTCCTCCATGTCACGAAGTCGCTCCTCAAACTTTATCTTGCTCTGCGCCTCCCTCGCCTCGAAAGACGACCAGCCCATATCCCCTTGTACCGCTTCATTTGTAGTTTTACTGTGGGCCCCTAGGGCCAATCTGCCTACCGCCCTCTGATTTACTTCCAGGCCCGCTTGGGTCTCTGACTTCATGCACAGAACCGAATTAGCGAAAGTTAATCCTGGTACCATGACCCCTTTCCAGACTCCCCTTACCACCTCGTATTTGCTGTATCCCCAGAGGGCTCTATGCTTCATTATAGCCGCGTTCCGTCTTCCTTTCGTCTTAAGGTGAGCCTCATGCGCCTGCGTGTAATCTTCGCTGTTGTTCAGCCATACTCCTAAATATTTATACTCTTTCACCAATGGTATTTCTACTTGCTGCACTGATACTGTTTTGTGCTCCTCGCCGTCATTAAAGACCATGATCCCCGATTTTTCTCTGCTAAAGGATAGCCCTAGGTGCGTCGCTTCTTCACCGCATATATCCATCAAGCCCTGCATACTTATCCGGTTGTCCGCCATGAACAATATGTCGTCTGCATACATTAGTCCCGGAACCCGTTGTTCCACCACCTGCCCGTTTTTCATGTAGGATAAGTCGAACCCCATCGTGCTGACTTCTAGCTTCCTTTCTAACCCCGTCATGTAGATCATGAACAGCAGCGGAGAGAGAGGACATCCTTGTTTCAGACCCTTGTAGGTGTATACAGGCCTATTGTATGTTACCCCCTCCCACACTATTTGCACTTGGTTCTCCCGGTATAGCTCCCTGAGTAAGCTAATGAATTCTGCCCCAACTCCCTCGTCCACCAGGATACTCCAAAGCCGCTCCCTGTCTACATTATCATAAGCCGCTTTAATGTCCAGAAAGGCTAACCACAAAGGTCGGTTTTGCATTTTCGCCACCTCTATGCATTGGCTTACCACGAATAAGTTGTCGTCTAGTCTTCTGTCCTTTCGAAACCCATTTTGAAGCTCCCCTAATATCCTATTTTCTTCCACCCACTGCTCTAGTTCGAACTTCACTGCCTGCATTGCTAACCTGTACAGCACTGACGTGACGGTTACTGGCCTATACGAGCTTGGGTTTGTCCTGACTCCTTTGCCCTTGTACACTAAGTTCATCCTGCTCATTTGCCACGCGGCTGGTATTGCCTTTTCTTCTATCCTTGTTCTGATGGCTTGCAGTAGCTTTCCCTTGCTCTTTGGTCCTAACTGGTTAATCAACTCCATCGGTATCCCATCCGTGCCTGCCGC
This sequence comes from Haemaphysalis longicornis, assembly GCF_048455015.1. Classification (NCBI taxonomy): domain Eukaryota; kingdom Metazoa; phylum Arthropoda; class Arachnida; order Ixodida; family Ixodidae; genus Haemaphysalis; species Haemaphysalis longicornis. The sequence continues at coordinate 151,101,133 of NW_027526203.1, read as the reverse complement.
GGTATTCTTGGGGACCTTTTCCTCTGCTCTTTTCCATTTCAGCTTGTCCCCATCTATCTCCAGACCTTTCGGCCTACCCGCCGCGACATCTCTGTGTCGCTGCGGGGCCTCTTCATCCACCTTACCGAACTTCTCCGTGATGATTTTGTGCAGGTATGCTAATGCTTCCTCTCCCTTGAGCATCTGTCCCTGCTCGTTTTCTATGGTACCGCCTTCTGTGGGACTCGTACGTTTCCCTAATGCCTGCACATGGTTCCAAAACCTTCTCGGCGCGTCTCTACCCCTTCCTCGTATTTGCGTTACCCATCGCTCGCTGTCCCCCTTTATTTTCGCCTGCACTAATTGCTGCACTTCCTGTTTCATTTGCTTATACTGCTCCCATTTTAGGTCCACCTCCTCCTGATGTCTCCCCATCCTCTTGGCCTGCCTGTGCTCTCTAGACGCCTGTTTACGCCTCTCTATCGCCGCCTTTATTTCTGTGTTCCACCAGCTTTTGGGTGTTTTTTTTCCTCTCCATCGGTTGGACCCCTCTGCCTTGACTATTTTTTCCTGCATAGTCTTGATGAGCCTGTCATATTCCCACTCTTCTCCAGGATTTCTTTCTATGTCAGCCTCAATGCTTTTGGCTATATCCGTAATTTGTTTGCTGTTTAACTTTGTGCGCTGCTCCGGTCGACCCGTTTTTTCGCCCCCCAGTTTCCCAAAACTCAGGTTTATGCGCTTGTGGTCACTGCCCAGACTGTGGCCCCCTTCCTCATCTATGGTCATGCCATCCAACCATTCATAAAGTCCCTCTGAAATAAGGCAGTAGTCAATACTCGACTGTCTCCTACCACACTCCCACGTTATTTGACCCTCGCATTTTTGTTCCCTATTTACTATGATCAGCTTCTGGTACTCACACATTTCTAGCATTAGATTTCCGTTGAAGTCGGTGTACCCGTCTAGATCTTCAATGTGGGCGTTCATGTCCCCTACCAATAGTACCTCCCCAGAACGCTTCAAATCTTCGATGTCCTTTTTCAGACACGCCACCAGTGTTTCGTTTTGTTCTTTGCTATCCTTACCCGTCCACAGGTAAGACACCCCTAAAGCCATCTCTCTACCCTCCACTATCCCTTTCATCCACACATGTTCTTTACAGTCTTCTTTCACTCTCTTCCAATTAGTCCCCTGCCGTACCAGCATACCTACTCCTCCGCCTTTTCTCAATCCAGCCGTCCTGTTACAACCTTCCCATACATACTCTCCGATTACCGGAGGTTCCTCCAAGTCCCTCAGGTGCGTCTCGGTCACAGCGTATACCTGGATATCTTCCTCTTCTAGCTGCTTAGTAATCTCCATCCACTTCTCTCTTTTCCTGCCACCCTGCATGTTTATGTACGCGATATTCAGTTTTCCCCCTCTCTTCTTTACACGCCGTCGTCGTCCCTTTCGTTTGTCTGCACCGATCTGCACCGGCCCCGCTATCTCCCTTTGCTCCTTGCATTTGTCTACGCCATCTTCGCAAAGGCCTGTGGGCCCCCTAAAAAAGCCACAGTTCGCGCCGCGTGTCGTCTTCCGATGGCTGCTCCCACCTGCCCGCTGAAATGCACTCCGTCACGCTGGAACGCCCTTTGCCGGCCCATCCATCGGACATCCCTGTTGATGTCTACGACAGCGAAACTCAGCTCCTTGCCCAGCTCCCGTATGTCTCGGTTTACCGCCACGACTTCCCTTTCCACATGTACCCCTCTCCCAATTATCTCTGGTACTGTGCTCACGACGACCTGCACGACGACCTGCACCTGCAAAAGCGACGCCAGCGCCACCTTTTTGCGATTTTATGTTGAACGAAAAGCACTTGTTCCTTTATTTAAATATTTAGTAAAATTTACTAGTCATGAAGGTGACTTTGCCTAGTTTTCAAATTACGTAACGTTTGTAATAACAACGTTAAGCGCTGAACACATGTATGACTAGTGCACGCGATTCGCATGCGACTGATCGTTACGATTGATCGTTAGGACCCGTTTTGGCGTCGATCGCTGGTCGGAGGAGGCTCACGACGTGCGTCTGGCAAGCCAGATGCAGTCGTGCCATCGTTGCAATCGTCGTGAGGCCACAGCCAATGAGAGCCCGCTGAGCCCCAACACCCCGCAACCGGCGTGCGTTGCTCTGGTCGGCTCGGGTGTTGGAAACTCTAGGCTTAGCATCCTGGCGGATATTTGATTGCCGCTATCTGTCTAACTGCGAATGGCAATCCGTAACACAACTTTTCACCACACTATCATCCCTTTTCTCGCATAAGCTACTTCTTTTTAGCGATCAGATTGATTCAGAAGAGCAGCGACAAGCGCGGTTGCTACCGTGGTCTGCGCCGGTTCGAGCCGCTGAGTGTGCCGAGCTGGCAGGCGCGACCGGCGTGTGCGCGGACTGTTTCCGAAGGCAGAAAACACTTCGCGATTGCCTGCTTTATCAATTTCTTGCGAACAAACGCGCGGAATCTACAAATTCAGCTCAGCGATCGTCGTAGTTGAACATCTGCGTAGCCTGTTTCGATGCTTCCGCGCAGGTATTGCCATCTCTCGACCGGTCGGCGCACCGCCCGCCGCGCGCCGCGGGGGCCGGTCAGCGTATACGCTTGCATCGCGGCAGATATCTGATCGCCGCTTTTAAAATAAGCCCTGATAACAATCCCAAGCACAATTTTTCACCACACTAACACCTACTTTCTCGCATGTGGAACTTCATTTTAACGACCAGATTGATTCAGAAGAGCAGCGACAAGCGGTTGCTACCGTGGTCTGCGCCGGTTCAAGCCGCTGAGTGTCCGAGCTGGCAGGCGCGGCCGGCGTGTGCGCGAACTGTTTCCGAAGGCAGGAAACGCTTCACGATTGCCTACTTTATCCATTTTTTGCGATTAAACGCGCGGAATCTACAAATTCAGCTCAGCGATAGTCGTAGTTGACCATGGAGCAAAAACGGTGGGCGGAGCGACGCCGACGGCGCGTCGCATGCACGCATCGGGTCATGTGTCTCAAATTCACGCTTACGACTAGTCGTGGTGACAGTCGTAACGATCAGTCGCATGCGAATCGCGTGTACAAATCGTACATGTGTCGATTTGTACACGCGATTCGCATGCGACTGATCGTTACGACTGTCACCACGACTAGTCGTAAGCGTGAATTTGAGACACATGACCCGATGCGTGCATGCGATGCGTCGTCGGCGTCGCTCCGCCCACCGTTTTTGCTCCATGGTCAACTACGACTATCGATGAGCTGAATTTGTAGATTCCGCGCGTTTAATCGCAAAAAATGGATAAAGCAGGCAATCGTGAAGCGTTTCCTGCCTTCGGAAACAGTTCGCGCACACGCCGGCCGCGCCTGCCAGCTAGGACACTCAGCGGCTCGAACCGGCGCAGACCACGGTAGCAACCGCTTGTCGCTGCTCTTCTGAATCAATCTGGTCGTTAAAATGAAGTTCCACATGCGAGAAAGTAGGTGTTAGTGTGGTGAAAAATTGTGCTTGGGATTGTTATCAGGGCTTATTTTAAAAGCGGCGATCAGATATCTGCCGCGATGCAAGCGTATACGCTGACCGGCCCCCGCGGCGCGCGGCGGGCGGTGCGCCGACCGGTCGAGAGATGGCAATACCTGCGCGGAAGCATCGAAACAGGCTACGCAGATGTTCAACTACGACGATCGCTGAGCTGAATTTGTAGATTCCGCGCGTTTGTTGGCAAGAAATTGATAAAGCAGGCAATCGCGAAGTGTTTTCTGCCTTCGGAAACAGTCCGCGCACACGCCGGTCGCGCCTGCCAGCTCGGCACACTCAGCGGCTCGAACCGGCGCAGACCACGGTAGCAACGTAGCAACCGCGCTTGTCGCTGCTCTTCTGAATCAATCTGATCGCTAAAAAGAAGTAGCTTATGCGAGAAAAGGGATGATAGTGTGGTGAAAAGTTGTGTTACGGATTGTCATTAGCAGTTAGACAGATAGCGGCAATCAAATATCCGCCAGGATGCTAAGCCTAGAGTTTCCAACACCCGAGCCGACCAGAGCAACGCACGCCGGTTGCGGGGTGTTGGGGCTCAGCGGGCTCTCATTGGCTGTGGCCTCACGACGATTGCAACGATGGCACGACTGCATCTGGCTTGCCAGACGCACGTCGTGAGCCTCCTCCGACCAGCGATCGACGCCAAAACGGGTCCTAACGATCAATCGTAACGATCAGTCGCATGCGAATCGCGTGCACTAGTCGTACATGTGTCCAGCGCTTTAAGCGCTGGACACATGTACGATTTGTACACGCGATTCGCATGCGACTGATCGTTACGACTGTCACCACGACTAGTCGTACGCGTGAATTTGAGACACATGACCCGATGCGTGCATGCGACGCGCCGTCGGCGTCGCTCCGCCCACCGTTTTTGCTCCATGGTCAACTACGACTATCGCTGAGCTGAATTTGTAGATTCCGCGCGTTTAATCGCAAAAAATGGATAAAGCAGGCAATCGTGAAGCGTTTCCTGCCTTCGGAAACAGTTCGCGCACACGCCGGCCGCGCCTGCCAGCTCGGACACTCAGCGGCTCGAACCGGCGCAGACCACGGTAGCAATCGCTTGTCGCTGCTCTTCTGAATCAATCTGATCGTAAAAATGAAGTTCCACATGCGAGAAAGTAGGTGTTAGTGTGGTGAAAAATTGTGCTTGGGATTGTTATCAGGGCTTATTTTAAAAGCGGCGATCAGATATCTGCCGCGATGCAAGCGTATACGCTGACCGGCCCCCGCGGCGCGCGGCGGGCGGTGCGCCGACCGGTCGAGAGATGGCAATACCTGCGCGGAAGCATCGAAACAGGCTACGCAGATGTTCAACTACGACGATCGCTGAGCTGAATTTGTAGATTCCGCGCGTTTGTTCGCAAGAAATTGATAAAGCAGGCAATCGCGAAGTGTTTTCTGCCTTCGGAAACAGTCCGCGCACACGCCGGTCGCGCCTGCCAGCTCGGCACACTCAGCGGCTCGAACCGGCGCAGACCACGGTAGCAACCGCTTGTCGACTGCTCTTCTGAATCAATCTGACCGTAAAAATGAAGTTCCACATGCGAGAAAGTAGGTGTTAGTGTGGTGAAAAATTGTGCTTGGGATTGTTATCAGGGCTTATTTTAAAAGCGGCGATCAGATATCTGCCGCGATGCAAGCGTATACGCTGACCGGCCCCCGCGGCGCGCGGCGGGCGGTGCGCCGACCGGTCGAGAGATGGCAATACCTGCGCGGAAGCATCGAAACAGGCTACGCAGATGTTCAACTACGACGATCGCTGAGCTGAATTTGTAGATTCCGCGCGTTTGTTCGCAAGAAATTGATAAAGCAGGCAATCGCGAAGTGTTTTCTGCCTTCGGAAACAGTCCGCGCACACGCCGGTCGCGCAGCTGCCAGCTCGGCACACTCAGCGGCTCGAACCGGCGCAGACCACGGTAGCAACCGCGCTTGTCGCTGCTCTTCTGAATCAATCTGATCGCTAAAAAGAAGTAGCTTATGCGAGAAAAGGGATGATAGTGTGGTGAAAAGTTGTGTTACGGATTGTCATTCGCAGTTAGACAGATAGCGGCAATCAAATATCCGCCAGGATGCTAAGCCTAGAGTTTCCAACACCCGAGCCGACCAGAGCAACGCACGCCGGTTGCGGGGTGTTGGGGCTCAGCGGGAGCTCATTGGCTGTGGCCTCACGACGATTGCAACGATGGCACGACTGCATCTGGCTTGCCAGACGCACGTCGTGAGCCTCCTCCGACCAGCGATCGACGCCAAAACGGGTCCTAACGATCAATCGTAACGATCAGTCGCATGCGAATCGCGTGCACTAGTCGTACATGTGTCCAGCGCTTTAATATTAGTTACGAAACTTGCGGCTTGCTCATCTCAACATGTCTGCAACGACGCTGTCGTCTGCTGGTCGTCTGCGCTGGTGTTGCGTTTGCGACCGAGGCGCCGTTCCAATTTCGTTCCTTTAGACGTCTAGTTAGACTGCTTCGTAGACTGTCTACCAAGCTGTCTGCGAATTGGAACGCAGCATAAGTCACCGATCGCTGAAACGGCAATTATCGCCAAAATAAAGCTCAGTATGCGAAAAAGGGGATGATAGTGTGGTGAAAAGTTGTGTAAGGGATGATCATTCGCAGTTGTACAGATACCGGCGATCAAATATTCGCCACGATACTAAGCCTGAAGTTCCCAACACCCAAGCTGACCCGAGCAACGCCGAGCCCGCTCGCTGGCTTGGGCGACAGTTCTTGCGGCCGCCGCCGCGCACGATCTCAGTCCACGTTTAGCGCTGCATGTCGTCGCGTGGAAAATAATGCATCTTGGCGTCGTCGCCGATTTGCTCGGACAGGCTTCCACGAGCAGTATTTCGCATTCAGCGAGCTTGCCATAGCACAACTTAAGTGAGCTCGGCGACGCGCACCGCCGCGTCGCCGCGGTGCGCGTCGACATGCATCGCGCACCGCGCGGTGCCGGCCATGGAGGAAAGAAAAAAGGGCCACATGAGGCGCAAAGAACTACCGCTTGCCTGTCACGTGAGTGGAACATCTCCCTTCAGTCTTTCCTTTTTATTTTTTATGACTACGCTTCCCGATTGTCACGTGACGCTCCCTCCTAAACTTTTCTTTCCTCCCTCCGCTATAGTGCCTGGAATATATATACCTCCGCCGACGCTGCGTGCGATGCGTCTATCTGTTTGGTTGCCGGGCTGTCCGCGTATTCAAGTTTCGGCGACGAGTCGTTGCGCGCAGCTCTGCCTGCAACCCGAAACGCGCAGCGGCCTGATCGTGCGGGCAAAGTGGTCGGACGGGAGAGGCAGAAAACATCTTTGTTTACTGAGCTTTCGGACCCGTCGAAGTTCACGCCGCAGTTGGAGAGTTGTGTGCCGCCGCCGCGTGCAGAAGTGGAGATGATCTTTTCAACTTTGCCGCTCAGGCAAAGTTGAAAAGATCAACCATTTCAACCATTTCTTTAACCATTTATTGCCAAGGCGCAGTCAGTCCACAATTCAGCAAGGTCCCTCCCAGGCGTAATCTAGCATTCGTTTTTTTTTTGTTTTTTTTCCATATACGTATCGCACCGATCGAGCGGTCCTCAGCGGACAAACAGCCGGCGTACTGCTTGCGACGCGAGGTGGTCACACCCAACATACGGGTTCTGAACCCTTTGTTTTCCAGTGCACTGAAGTAGATAAAAACGTACCACCACGCCGGAGCACCGAAAAGGCGAACGTATGAAAAAGCGCGCGCGAGCGAAACCAAAGCTAGTCTCACCACCTCCCCGCCGACACGACACTCCTTACGCGTGATAACTCAGCAGAATGCCAAACGCAATCGTCACAGCACACCTGGCCGCTCCATGCTTGCGAATGTTTACGGCGGCGCGTTCGAGCGATCCATCGTCAGAAGTGAAATTCGGCTTGCAGCTCGTGAGGGTGCTTCGTAAGAATGCGATCGAAGTCTCGCCTTGCTTTTAACAGCGACAGCGGCAGTACTTCCACGATACGAAGCTTGGAGCGCAACGCTGGTGAACAATCTTGTACGGCGCCTTCGGCAACGGCGCTCGCCTCCATCTCCACCGGCGTATGAAACTCTATGCCACCGGCAGCCAGCCGGAGCCACTAAATGCTACCGCGGGCCTGAGCGCAGTGTTGCCAACCAATTTCGACGAGATCGCCCCACACCGCACCTCAAAAATCCCTACATCGCCCTACACAATATACGCCATAGCCCTACGCCCCGCCCTACGCAAAAAAAAAAAAAAAAAAAAAAGCATTTTTTTAAACGGTTTTGTTTTGTTTCCTAATATTAACATTTTTGTTTGTACTAATTTTAGTTATTTAGCTTCGGCTACAGAATCAATACATCTGCTTGCTGTGGAGCTTCGGGGGCCCGTGTCCCACGGTCATGTTAGCGCAAGTGCGTCCACTAGCTGCGAATGCCGACTTGATGACCAGCACGGAGTTGAGATTCTCATTTCCAAGCCTGTTGCGCTTTTTTGTTTTCACGTCGGCCATGTGCGAAAATCCTCTAAGTAGCGGCATTGGAGTGGGGCAAAGATAGTATCAGCTGAGCCAAGGTTACGATGTTGAGAAACTCCTGCTTGTCTCCGAACGTTCTCATTTGGTGGAGATCGGCCCAAAACAAAGCAGGTGGTTTGACTTCCAATGACAACTTCTCATCTTTGCTGAAGTAGGAAGGCAGCATTGTCCATTCTTCCTCGACTGTGTGCGTAGCGGTTCTGTTGCGTCGCCAAGGCAGGTAGCTGCCCTCCATCTTTTGTGCTGAGGGCTGTCTTCGGGGTCACGAACTGGCAAAGAGTCATGGCAACCGGGGTCATGACAAAAAGCCCGAAAACTGGAAGCCTCTTTTTGACCTCAGCGGCGGCTGTGTGATAAAAAGACAGACAGCGAATACGAAGGTCGCAAACCGGCACACTTCTTCAGCACAGAATTGCACCCTTCGCCCAGGTATACCTCTTTAAGGGGCAGCAGAACTCTTGGGTCCATGGTATTTATGTCATCCCTCTCCAGAGCAGACGGCTGGACAAAATTTTGCAGCAGACATTGGATGAGGCGTTGACTCTCTCTGCCTGGAGTTCTCCGATAAGGCTTCCGTTGCCTTCCGTTTCAGTAGCCTGTTAAAAAATTTGAGCACGAATTTCATAAACCTGAAATAAGCCTCTGTGACTCTATAGTTCATGTGGTTTAGAATGAATTCGGTGGCCACTATTCGGTCTTCCACCGAGGATTGCAAGAGGAGTCGCAGGGTTTCCCATTCTTTTAGTACATGCTCAACGCACGCATAAAGCACGAGCCATTGGGTCTTGCACGGCCGCAGAATCTTCCTTTTTAGATGCAGAGCATCTGATTCACTCGCCTTGTCCCTCCGGCGTCGTCGTCGTTGTTGTCGGCGTTGTCCACCCCTCTGCCATTCTCCTCGCCGCGCGAGCTGCGCTCTCCGCCGCTCACCCCCTCTCCTCTCCGATAACGAACACTCTCTCGCGAGGGGCATTGGATTGGATTTGATTTGATTTGATTGGATTGGATTGGATTGGCTTGGCTTGGCTTGGCTTGGCTTGGATTCGGTTGGATTGGATTTGGATTGGATTGGATTAAAGTGGATTGTGTTGGATTGTGTTGCGTCATAGCCGCGGCACGTTGCGTCATAGCCGCGGCAGACGCGCTGGGGCCGGCGCATGTGCAGTACTCTCTCTTCCGCGGTTTCCTCTCCTTCGGGCGCGCTGCGCATATAACCGGTGTGCCGTTCTCCGGCGAAGCAACATCCACGCTTTGCTCAAACACCGAGAGTCCACGCCGCTTTACAAGTACGCCAACGTCGTCATCGACTGGGACCAGCTTACGCAGTCCCCTCAACGTTATGCGCGCTATTCGCCGCGAGCTCGACATGTAGGTGGCGACAGCGTCGCGCTGCTAGTGTGGATGCTCCGTGGAGCGGCCCGTAAGAATGCACACTGTGGGCGCGCTTCGTGCCGTTTTCTTGCCGTATGTGCGCACGAAAGGTGCAAAAAAGAGTGGTATGCTGTAGTTCGGTTCCTCAACGTTCAATGTATAGCATGGAAGCGGCAGTCAGTTTTCATTATTACGCCAAAACAAGCGACGACTCATTGGGAATCTCAGAATGGCCGTAATTGTGACAATGAACGTGTACACTGTGGCTCGTAGCAAGCACGATCTTTTCAGTCTATGGCTTTGAGCCTTCAATACAAGCATAAATAGAAACAAATCAGGAAGCCTGGATCTCTGAAATTCAGTTTACAACGGCAATCTCAATCGCTTTCACTGGTAGCATGACACATATTTTTTGCATTTGTGGAATGCTGTGAAATGGAATTGCCCCGAAATTTTTTCTAAGAGCTCACGATATTTTTTTTGTGTTCAAAAGGCAACATAAAATTACTGAATTTTGATCAGCGCAGAGATAAAAATGTAACCACTCTAACGGGTCTTTTAAAAGAAATTTTAGCGACTCTGAAGGAAGGTTTGACGGTTTCGGATCACTTATTTACGGCTTCCATCGCAAGTGAACTTGCGAATTGAATTGTCAACGCAGTCAAGTACAATCAACATATCATAGGTTTTCGCAAAGTGACAAGCAGGTTTACAGTGTGCAAACCAATGCTTCTGGGACCTCACAGTGAGCACAAATTTTCTGTTACGGCAGCTCTGTTGACCATTTGCGTTCCTTTTAAAATCTAACAGGTGCCTGCAACCGCGAGATGTGTTTGCATTCTTGCGTATAAGGTCACTTACGAACCTTAAAGATGGCAATAAATGAACTTGCGCTGTTGCAGATGTAGTAAAACATTTCCTTTTTATTTCTCGTTGCAAATCAGCGCGACGGGTTCCCGGTAACTACTTTGTTTTGTAAACTGAATATCGCCTTTGTCTTGGCATTTAATTCTTGAGGATAGGTTGAAAAATGAAATTCTGTGCATTTCGTTTTTTTTTTTCGGGAAAGGGAGGGGGTCCTGCCAACGTTGCAAGAGCAGCGAGAAGAGAACGCATCTGACGCGCGCGAAAAGCCAAACTGTGGTTATCAGTATTACTTACAATCGAAAGTACAATAGCGTCGTGTTCTGTAGCGGTGAAAAAGCAGTACACGTATTTTCAAAACTGATTACCCCCGTTTAGTCCGAGATTGTCCAGGAGTTGCGGGACGCCTTTTTCAAAATTGTATTGAAAGCAAGCATTGTGGGAAAAAAAAAAAAACCCCAGCGAGTCATGGCACACACCCCACACACATGTGGGCAACAACATGCATTATATATTACGCGTTTTCTCCTCTTTCTTTAAACTTAGGTCCACGTTAAGAAGTTATAAGACGTGACCAAATTAGGCATTTGGTTATGCTGAGTGGGACACGTTAATGGACAAGGTGATTCATGTCGGATTTGAAAATGATATATATGAAAATGACACACAAAATGTCACATGACTGACGCAAACTTACAACTGCTTAATTTTACCGAAAAATCCCCCCTAAATACTCTTGCGCATCCATAGAAACGTATTTTAAATAATACGTAAAATTAGCGACTCGATACAGTTGAATAAATGTTTATTCCTCCTCCTGAGTATAGCCAACGACTGTCCAAAAATGGTATTTATTTTAGAAACGGTACGGGAAGGACACGATCACACAGGCGCTTGCGGGTGTAAAATACGTGTCCGGTAATGTATGGGCGATAGCGCACGGGTCGTGTGCAGTGTAAATGTTTTTGTTTGCTTCTTCTTTCTATAAGGACACAGCGCAATTTTACAAGAGTGTGGAATTTGCACGCGTATAGCACAGGTCTTGTCGCTTCTTACCCGTTTCGCGTAATAACTTTTATCCTTTAAATAATCACCACGCCACCTTCAAAAAGCACCCTTCGACGTTCCCGAAACGGCAGGCGACTGCACTCAACAATAAGAAAAGTGCAATGTGTGGAAGCAATGTTTATCACACGTTTCACACTCAAGCGGTGACCACAGCGAAGATGTTTCGTGGAATTAAAACAGCGCATTAACCCGCAACGGCCGCTGATTATTGCGTTTCTAGAGGAAATGCGCAAGCGGAGATAACTATGTCATTGCTTACTGCCAAACGAGCACACATATTGGTTGTTTTGTCGGGCGCAGCACGCGTCTTGCGCCGCACGCAACGTGAAAAAGCAGACGACGCGAGAGCGCCATCCACACTAGGAGCGGTTCGTCCCGCCGCCGCCAGGGGCCGACTGTGTTCGCGCTCGGGGCGAATAAAACGCGTTCCCTTCGCCGCTCCGCCTATGCGTCGCATCTACACAGGGGTTCCCGCGAGGGGAGGTGGGAGTTTTTTCAGTCTGGAGGAACTCCTGTAGTGCAGATACTCTTGCTTGTCTCTTGCTGTTTTGATGTTTCGCAGAAGATCTTCCAGGTATCTGGGACGCTTCATTGCAGCTTTGCTGGCAACAATGTGGGTGGAATGGCATATGCAGCGAATGAGCACGAAACTCCTGTCTGCCTTGTGCTGAAATTTTTGGGCCAGGGAAATATGCTCGCCAACCATAACGCTGGCGTTGTCACATGCCAGGCCCAGGATGTTTTTCAAAGGTACCTTTTTTTCTGAGAGGCAGTTTTCAACAACTGCTGCAAAAATCGAAAGTCGAAAATTCTGGAGCAGGCGCCCCGCGATCTGCGAGATCTCCAATCGGCGCCTTATCACGGGAACACAAGTTCCGAAATGGTTTCGACATGTTTGGTCACGGCGCTGGCTCGAAAACGCGTTCCACCGTGGGGGTAGCACTATGGAGACACCCTGCATGCTAGCCCCCATAGCAACCGTTGTACCGCTGCGCTGGTAGCAATTCAAATCGCGCGCGCGCCTCCCGCGCCAGCCCGGCCATGCCCTCACGCTCTTCATTATAGCTACACCCCCTACCAGCGGTGGAAACCAACTTTGCAATGCAGCAGCCTGTTCATGCCACAGGGCATCCACAGGGCAACACCAGAGTTTGATCTTTTGTGCTTTTCTGCTGCGTCTGCTCTTCGCAAGCTTTTCTTTCCTCCACGGCTCTTCATTTGCTCCCTCCACTCCCTCTCTACCAAAAGATCGGGTTGCGGAAGTGTAACCTAGCGGTCAAAATTTGCATTACAACCAGTTAGTTCAAGACATAATTTCAGATTTTCGCGGTTTCATGTGGCGCAAAATGGAAAGTTCAACAGAAAAGTTTAAAATCGCCCTACGCTCGGCGGAAAAATGGTGGAACGGCCCTACGGCCCTACGACAAGAAAAAAAATTCCCAAATAGCCCTACATGTAGGGCGAAAACCCTACAGTTGGCAACACTGCCTGAGCGTGGTAGATTTTCCATAATGCATTGCGCGGGAGGAGCCCGAGGAGAGGAGAAATCGGCTTCAGAAGAGGTTGGCTTGCCGAAGCTGGGCCGCCTGACGTATGCTCCCTCCTAACGTTTTTCTTCCTCCATGGTGCCGGCACCCCGCAGTTTTCGGCACTAGTGCAAGGGAACACCATGCGCCGGCCACGAACTGAAGAGCAAAGACGTCGAACACGCAAAGTGCGCGAAGTTTACAAGCATTGCTCACACAGCTACACCCGTACGTCTCCTGCCCAAACGAATACCACGGACAACAGCAGCGCAGGATATCGTTTTCGGTTCCGAAAGCGACTATATGACGTCACCCTGAACCGGCCAGACACGCCGGCCGATGTTTCGTCACGCCGAAAGCGATTTCGCTAGTGCTGCCGATTTGTGGAAGCTCGCGGCCGGGACAATCAAAATCGAGTTTAGATGTGAATCCGGCCTCGGATCGCTGCAAAAATTTTTGTGAGGCATCTGTGCAAACTAAAGAAGCCAATTATATCATTTTTAGGCGTCAAAATTTGGGGTCAGTACTCCTTTAACTTGGTTACCCCTTAAAAATACAACTCATTGAAAGTTCACAACGCTTCATCATCTAACCTTTAAGTTGGCATAGATGTCTTGCAAAAAAAAAAAAAAAACGAACGTTCGTGCGTTCCGAACCCATTGTTCAGTGCGTCGCCTTGTCAGTCTCTGATCCCGCGTTGTTAGAAAACAAAACTTACGCTAATAAAACGTTGACGGCACGACATTTCTGTCGCGGTTAATTGTTTATGTGACCACAGTAGCCACAACAAAATTTCACAGAACCGCTGGCGAGTTGCTTTGTCTATTGGACTTTTGTCATATTACCTTGCGCGTCTGCAATAAGTGTGAATGCCATTTCTGGTGAAATTCCGGGCTGTTTTCTCAAAAACGAGCCAATTAACTGCTACCGTAAAACGCAGTATGGAAAAATAAATAGTGCAGTATGTTTCATGTTTCATCGCGAATGTTAACAATCTAAAAGCTTAGGCTGAATATTTTCCCACGTGCATGTATTAAGGATGGTGCTGGGTGCGTTATTTAGTATGCAGCGTGCATTTAGCATTGTAGTGAACGATTTTTTTTTACTTATTACAGGCGCTACAACGTAAAGGTGTTTCCCGTGGGCAGTGGCGGATGCAGCAGAGAGAACAAGCCTTTCAAGCTGGACTATTCTACAATAGTGCTGTTCAACGACATATTGTGATGTTGGCAGTTCGGCGAATTACCGGGGAGGAGGGTCTTGTTTTCATTTACCTGAATCCTTCTGTTTCGTAGGCACCTCATATGCAGTTAAACGAAGCATATATCGCACTTCATGAGCAGTGCTTTATTTTTTCTCGACTATTGTGTTTGTGTTTGCTTTCGTGTTTGTGTTTTGAACAAACTTATTTCGTATTCTTGCCACTGTTAAGCCACGTTTCTCGTTGTGAATTTGATGTGCATAATAAAAAAGTAAGCAGAGAGACCTGGTAAGTTGTGTTGCTCAATAGTTTCTGGCAAGTCACGTGATTGCTTCGCAAAGTTGAGGAAGTTTGTTTATTGTACCTCGCGGTCCTATTTCTGTTTTATACATGTCATTGTACAGGAAATTATTTAACGAGTGCGCATTAAATAATCTCCTGTATAATGGCATGTATAAAGCAGAAATCGGGCCGGGAGGCAACTCATAAAATAGGCATTGTCCATAAGGATGGGCCACAAAGCCAAAAATGTGCATGAAAATAGCGTGGGGTCCACCCATAGGCATTATCATGGCAAGATACTTTGCCAAGCGTTGTCCAATATTGGCCTTCCAGAGCTTGGCCAATTGTTTAATTGGCTTGTCAGCTTTCCGAAACACTAGCCAATAATGGCGGCCGAGGTATTGCCAAGCTCGGACACATTGGCCAATGATGATTTGCCATCCTTGGGCTTGGCAATTTCTGCTGATTGTGCACGTCGCGGTCAGATGGTAGAGCTAGGGGCCAGATGCCTTCGGAAAGCTCGGGCTCCCAGTTTCTGCCCAGCCTCGGGTTCTTTGCGGCCTTGACGCGATGACTTTCGAAGCACCATGATAGGAAGCTACTCATGGACTGCCGTCTGCCAGGGGTGCCGTGTTCCTCCGCTCATCCCCTGTTCCATTCCATGGCGCGCCGACATTGGTTCGCTGGGTAGTGCAATGGAACCAATTAGGAAGTATTTCAGAATGCGCCGTGCCCATATGCACGTAAGGAGCACGCGGACCGTCGTTCCCCAGCGGACGAAATCCTCTCTTGACCTGGTGCTTTGCCTTAATAGTGTTGTTAGATGGCTGAAAGACAAGGACATACCCCCTCAGGAGATTGACCAATCCGCTGGGAATAGACCCTATGCAAAATGCGCCCCGCCATCTCACGTCAACTCCGGTAACTAGGTCCGCCATTTTGGTACGGTCGTTTGAAACCGAAACCAATTAGCAAAACATAGAAGGCGGGCATTGACCGCTCTTGGTGATGGACTACAATGCTGGAGCATTGCTTCGTGCCGCAGAGCACGCAATGCGGAAATACCGGTTCAAATGAAGAAAAGGTACGTGAAGTTCCGCGCTTTTGAACGAATTTTATGACGCGAACTGTGCCGGCGCGAGCATTGTGACACGCTGGGCGCGGTGCGCTTGGAGCGAATATTTGTCGTTGGTTCGCTAAGCGCGGGGTTCCGTAGTCGCTGTCCGTATGAAAAATACAGCTGCGTTGGAGTTCTGTTGTCCAGCCTTTGTATTCTAAATGAAGCCTGAGCGTGCGCCGCCTATTCACGCGACTGACAGCGGCGCTCGACCGGGAAAACAGTACCACACGTTGCCAAAATTAGGCTGTTTCTCTACTCGTCCCTGTGGCTCTTCGCCCGCTTCATTTCATTGTTAAATGGTACCGCTTAGCCCCTACACGAGCCTTTATCTTACCTAGGGCTGTAAACAAACTTTTCTTGCCGCACTACGCCGTCACGGCGCGGTTGAAAATTTCCTCTGTGGCGGGCGCGCACGGTATGGGAGTGTGTTGTTTTCTTTACATGGCATTTAGCCGCGTGTCGTTGCAGAAGTGGCGAACACTGTTCTATGATGATCTAACGGTGGAAAATTCGAGCTTTTGCACTTGGTTCCCGATTTGCCGTGCTGAAAGGTTTGTTGTTACGTCAAGTTAACTTGGTGCCCATAGTTATTCCAGCAACGATGTATTACTGCCGAATATTTTGCGACTAAAATACACACTCACTCCTCTAGTTTGTCACATGCTGCATGCATGCCTCCGACGTAATGATAGTGGCCATTGATGTAGGTAGCTGAGACAATTTTCAAGTTTTATTCAAAAAGAAAAAAGAAAACGGCCACAGTTGCATCAGGCCGCCGCGCATCAGCTTGGGTGCTTTTGCGTTTTTAGTATCCACAGTGAAAATCCCAGTAAATTAAACTACTTCGCTGATTTATAGCGCGTGCAGTATAGCAAACTGTGTATATAAATGGAACAAAAAGAAGCATTCGCGCACCCCTGCATGTCGCGGTCTAGTAAACACGACGTTGCCCAGCCTCTGCGTGCTCGCGAGATGACCACGGCGAAATGTGGCATGAATGCTTGCTGGTAGCTCATAGGTGACCCTTCAGGTGCCATGCCAGTCCTTGTTTCTGTCACTTAAGGGGGGGGGGGGGGGGGGGGAGGAGGAGGAGGAGGAGGAGGAGGAGGAGGAGGAGGAGGAGGAGGAGCGGGAGGCCAGCACAACTGGGGCAAAAAACTCATTCCCAAGGCTACCAAGTTTTCTCCCAAGCGCCTGCACGGCCCTTTGTTGCTGCTCGCATTGCTCTTTTACTCGACGTACATCGTACAGACGCATTGGCAAGGGAAGGGAGGGGCCATTTTATCGCGGGCTTCTCCAGTCAATGTTTTGGACACTCGCTGGCCTGATGCCCTGCTGTATCGGACGTCCCCACTATTGTGGCAGCTCAGTGCACGCAAGCTCCGGTGGCGCATCTTAAAACCTTCGGCTTGCAAGAGGGCGAGTAGGTGCACAGCACCCAGGATGTGACTCCATGTTCCACTGCAACCCGCCGGGCACTCGCACGCCGCCTCCACAATCGCCCCACTGTCCGTCTCAAAGGTGAGGCACACAACATAGGGCCGGCCACTTTTATTCCGGGAGCGAAAGCAGCTGCTGAGCACATGCATGAGGCCGAACCTGCAAGAACAGAGACAGTAACAGTAAATAGCACTCAGGGAAGAACAGGACTAGTCCGCTACAGTTTATGGTAAAGGGACAGAGCAGAAAGAAGTGGCCACAAGGAACAGACTCAAAATGACCAGATTTTGTGTTTTGCTTAACACTGTTGCAAGGGCAATAATCTACACCTCAAACAGCAATGATGTCAAAATTGTTTGTCAAGTTTGAGCGTGCAAGTATCTCTGAATGCTTTGTTAATGCATTTTCAAGAGAAGGGTTTAACATTTAAAAACCTCACCGTGGGTAATAAATACCAGTACCCGCATAATCGTGTTCGTCATAACTTAAGCAAGCAATATTATGATTATCTGGAACTCACTTCCAGAATCTTTCGAGATAAACAGGTAAACATTCGGGCTATACCGATGACCCATCGAATTAAAAAAAAAAATCTTCTAGTTCAGTGAGTTCGAGCTAAGGAGGTTTTACTGTATTATCTATTCGTGCACACCAAAAACATGCGCTTTAGAAACAAACACAACCACCCCACCGCCAAACAAAGAGAAGAAAGACACACAAACAGATTTTTGCGCAG
This sequence comes from Haemaphysalis longicornis, assembly GCF_048455015.1. Taxonomy (NCBI): domain Eukaryota; kingdom Metazoa; phylum Arthropoda; class Arachnida; order Ixodida; family Ixodidae; genus Haemaphysalis; species Haemaphysalis longicornis. The sequence goes on along the minus strand of NW_027526203.1, from coordinate 151,083,454 downwards.
AACATGCGGAATAAATAATGGAAACACACAAAAAAAGAAAATTCAAGGCGTATGTGCGCTTTTGTAGTTGGCTTCGCCGCAAAGCACCATTGCTTTGCGGCAAACGCGCGGGTGGACGACCGTCACGGAAAACGGCCGCAACCTTTCCGTAAACATCTTCGCCAAAAATCATCCCGTAAATTCCATGTACAGCATTTGAAAATACCTAATCCACCCACTAGCGGTACGGTCTGGCGATTGCCGCTCTCCTCTTTCAGGGTTACTGCAACCAGACTGACTGCAACAGGGTCGCCGCTACGCATTGCGTGGTAAACAACGGTGAACAAAGTGCTCTACAAATGCTCATACCGGTTAACTCGCGTCAAGTAAAAACAAAGAAGGCTTTACTTACTGCGAGCCGCACGTGTTTGTCCGCACCGATGAAGGCGAGCAATGCGCCTCGGTGGCTAGGCGAGATGCCCTGCTCCGCTGCCGCTCGGATGGGTCTTTGGCGCGGCACCCCGGGTGGTATGAGTCTTCAGACACAGTCGGCAGCGCAGGCAAGTCCTTCGTGCACAATCCGCGGTCGAGAGCCGGAAAACACCATCCAGTTTGAGCCATACCGCGTTACCGTCACCTACTCTTCCACAGTAAACAATACGAGACTTCCCGATCGGCGCCCGTACCAATATGGCCGACGGTCTCGTTTACATCAGTGTTGCTAGACCACCAAGCAATTTCGCATAGGGTCTATTGGAAGATACTTCATTGGGACCTTTCTTTCTTTAGAAGATACCCAGAGAAACAATAAGAAATTGGCGGCAGTTGTGTTGGCCCATAAAAACGGAGCATATCCGCTTAGGGGGATTAGTCATGGAGAATTTTTGTTCGTGGAAGCCAATGAGGTCAGACAAATTAGGGGAGCAGGGGAAAGGATTTTGTCTTAGCTAGCTTCAAGGTAAAGAAAAAAGGAAAGAGAGAGGAGTGGGAAAACCAAGTAAACGTCACCCTGATCGGAATAGAATTAGCACGGCAGTCGAGCCGTTTCTGCAGTGAATGAGTGGACGGCGTGACAGTGGCCCAACTTTGTGCTCCCAAAAGACGAAAGCACTGGAAGAGTCAGTGGCGGTCCAAGACGTCGCAGGAAAATCTCCAGCAGCCTTCGTCGATGATTGGAACACAGCGGTAAAAAAGAAGAAATGTTCATCAGATTCAAAGTTGGGGGCGAAAGCGACACAAGGGAGATGTCAGATCTGCCCGATATAGATACCGATTAAGTGGGGAGACACCACAGCGAGAGTAGGTTAGCGATACTTCGCACAAGCGAGTTTGACATAGAGTTCTATTGCAGCGGAACCTGAGGTGTTCAAGTTGAGGAGCGATGCACAGACCGTGATTAGAGGCGTTTTAGGCCAACAGGTATTGGCGATAGTGGGCTAGCAACACGGAAGCAAACGGGGGACGCACCTATACAATTGGTAAAGCCAATGCCATTTTAGCTAATATATCAACGGTTTCATAAAGGGTTAATCCAGAGCGGCCAGGCTGTCAAACAAGCCGAATTTCTCGCGCGTGAGTGGGGACGCAGGCAAATAAAGCTTTAAGCATAGGATTAAATGTTCCCAAGGAGACGGCCATGCACACTGAAAGGGAGTTCGTGAGAACATCACAGAAGATTGCGCCGAATCAGGTTTCGGGATGGCAAGAAAAAGGGTACGAAATTCTGCAAAAAAAAAAAAAAAAAGGCAGCCATCCCGCCCTGCGAGAGTCGATGTCCAGCAAAGCTGTTATAAATCACTACAAATGATGATGGAGGAGGGTAGGAAATGTTTCCCGTCGTCTCGGTGGGCTTGCCGCTTGCGCTCGGCTAGTGTCACTAGGTAAGGGTACAGAATATCGGCACTATTTTCTCCTATATTGTTCCGTGCCACCACCATGAACACTGATGAGTTCGCATTACGTGACATTTGTTTACACTGCGACGGTTCATGGGCTTTCCATTTGGTTGTTTATGCGTGGGTGGACTTGAACATTTTTTGCTAGCGGGGGGATATTGTACTTCACGGTGTTTAAAACAATATGATATGGCATAATTTATTACCAGCGGAGCTGTTTAAGCTTGAGCTTAAACATATTCGGTGATGTCTGTGGACAGACATCACCTCATCATCCAGTAGATTCCGGCGTACCGCATAGGACCGCTGCTGTTTTTAATTTATTGCAATGGTATTGTTAATGCTATTACTGATCCGGTTAAAATAAGAATTTTTGCAGACGACTGTATCATTTTCACTGATGTACACTCGCCAGATCACCAAATCGCTCTCAACACTGCCCTTAATAATATTCTTTTGTGGTGTGACAAATGGGGCATGGTGCTCAATTTCGATAAATCTGTTTTCCTCCGAATTTCTAACAAGAAAAATCCCCTTCAGTTTTCCACCCTTAAAGGAAGTTAGTCAATATAAATACCTAGGTTTAACGATAACGAATAAATTGTCTCGGAATGCACACATTGCCGATGTTTCGTCCTCGGCTTTCCGTAAACTGCCTTCTAAGGCACAAACTCAGAGACGTCCCCTCGCAAGTGAAAATATTAGCATATAACACTTTAATACGTCCAAAGCTAGAATACGCTTGTATTGTGTGGGATCCGCATTCTAAGTCTAACATATATTCCCTCGAAAAGATTCAAAGGCGAGCAGTGCGTTTTATTTACTCGAGGTATGGTCGTGGTACATCAGTTACTAAACTAATGCGAGATAATGAATTACAGACACTACAATCGCTGCGCCAGCTTCTCCGTCTAAAATTCTTGGACTCACTACTCAACAACAAACTTGGGCTAGACCCATCACATTACGTCACCCCAGTTTCGACCAGGCAAACTCGTCATTTTCATGTCCTATCTTTAACTCCGTATTTTGCGCGGACAGATTTAAGTTTTCCTTTTTCCCGAGAGCTGTCACAGAATGGAACAAATTGCCTTCTGATTACCTCCAAACCTTAGATCTTAATGAACCTAATGTTTAGTTCTGTGAATCCTGGCCCCCACTACGAATATTGCTTGATTTCTTTGTTCTGATGTTTTGCTTCTACTCGCTATTTTCTTACGCAGATGTATTTTAGTCAAGCTGTGTCACTCATGTACTGATCTTGCGGTTGTGTTTGTGCCCCTCCGGCTTGGGTCTTTTTGGGATGCAGTATACCACAAATAAACAAATGAATAATATCAAGAAAAAGAACTGCCCCGCCTGTAGAGGGTGCACCGCCACAGACAGGGTATTATGACAGTGAAGCCGGCTTTCGTGCCTGCTCGAGTGTGAGCACAAGGGGCACACGCGTATGCGCACCCCTTACTATGCCATTTTAAAGGTGATAGTCTTTTTTGGGCCACTAAAACACACAAAAACATTGGGGCAGCTTGCGCTAGTGGTGCAAGCTGCGCAGCTGGGGGTCGACCCAGCTTGTTTACCCCTGGGATCCGCTTTCAGTACTGGGGACCGGCGGGAACGGCCTCGTAAAATCCGGCTAAACTTGGTCTCACCCCTCAGCACTCACAGCTAGCCTGGCAAGAGCATCGCAAAACCAAACAAAGGCTTACAAAGCTCAGCAAAGCCTAACAAAACCGAAGAAGCTACGGTATACCTCCAGCTCTGCTATTTCTTTTGCGCCTGCACACTCGTTTCACACCCTTTCAACATCGAGAAAACCGAGGGTGTTGCATTCGGTCAACACCCTTTTTGCCACACAAAAAGGGTGTAGAGCTACACCTTAGGATGCTAGAACCTAATAAAAATGGCGTAATGACTTCCAAACACCCTTATTCAAGCCGTACGACATCCTTTTTAGGCAATAAGGGTGTAAAAGAGTTTAGTGTGAGCGCTATTGGTCTAATGTTGTCAATTGCATGTCAAAGCTCCGGATTCTTGAGAAAAGAAAAAAATCTTAAGCGCCATTCAGGAAGTGTTCACGCTTTTTTAAGTGAAATATTATATTTAGCAGATCCGCCGGAGCTTCATAGTACAACAATTTAATAACCGCTGTAATAATACCATCTGGACCAGGCGCAGACGCTATAGGAGGCTTAATAAACGCTTATTCCACTCCACTCCACTGCGTTATTAAAGGGACACTGAAGTGAATTTGTCAAGCTCCCGTTTTTGCTTGCACTGCGTAGACTGGCTCAAATTAGCACACTTTTCATCGTTTATCCGGTTGACAAATCGGTAATTATTTTACAAAGCGCGAAAGAAGAAAAACTACCATGCGCGGTTTGCGGCGGCCGCACCAACTAAGGCTGTGACGTTGGGAGGAGGGGCGCCGTGATTGGACGATGCCCAAGATTAGCAATCACACAAGTTTCGGTTCTGTAAAACATAACCAAAGGCGTTGTTGGATGGACATTCTCAATATCTCAGTAATCATCGTATACCGCGCTTCTGCCATGTTGTCGGCTGTAAAATGCACAAGATAAGCCTCCCAGGACGGCTTGTAGTCGTAGCATTCACTAGCCGAGACCTACGCAGTGCATGAACGCCCTCCGCGTACCCGCGGACGCCCAAATGTCATGCGCTTTTCCCCCATATTTGGAGCTTGCCTCCCTCATGCCTGTATCGTAAAAAGCGTGTTCGCACCAGGCCAAGGGTCTGTTCATTCTGGCCTGTGCCCACTGCCTGCAAGCAGTCGGTGCTTATGGCAACAGCACGCCAACGAGAACTCGCTAGCGCGCCAGTGCCAGCCTGCGCGCGTTTTGTGAACTAGTTCGTGTAGCCATGAACGTTGCGGCCAAAAAAAAAAAAGGTGAACTCAATATAGAAAACATCGGCGGAAAACAAAAAAGTTAACTTACAAAAAAAAAAAAAAAGCACGTACCCGCGGGGATTCGAACTCGTGACTTGCAAAACATTTGCGGTGACGTACCTAACGCCCCAGACCACTGAGCCACGGAACTTTTTTTTTTTTCTTTATTACATGGGAAAATACGCTCGGACGTTGCAGTACGACGAATACAAGCAAACAAAATTATACCCTGAAGTTATGAGAAGCAAATATACATCAAAATTCAGGCAAACACACACAAGCGTTCAAAAGAGGGAACCAGTCAGGTGGTTGATCAAGCAAACTATACACACTATGTACAAATGCCACAGTTTCTCGGAAATAAGACTTAGTTGATCTTGGTGGCTCAGCATGCCTATCACATAAGCGGCATCGCCACAGACTGTACAAACCAATCAACACGAACATGTCATAAGGTGGCTCACCAGGATAGTCGAATGGCAAAAATCGGATAGAGAAAGGCGTAATATCCATGTCTTTTTTGAGCGTTCGCTGTAGAATGTCCCAGAAAAAGACAGCATCTCTGCAGTCTACAAAGCAGTGATCAATTGTCTCTGGTCGAGTACAGAGCCGACAGTCTGTCGACCAAGCTATAAACAGACCCCGATCTTTCATCCAAGTTTTAACAGGGAGCGTGCCACTGTGTAATTTGAAGAAAAATGTTTTAACACCTGGCGGAACACACATTTTACACACTCTATTGAGGACATCCTGGTACGGACACTGTAGGTACAGAACACGATATAGAGGTGTGGGAAAAAGCCCAGAAACCAGGGCATCAGAAATAGACTCGCGCGTAGCAGTAAATATGTACTCAAGGCTAAACCGAGCCTGTAAGAAGCGAATTGTGTCAACCACTTCTTTGAGGAAACCTCGCGGGCTTCGGGCTGCGTCCACAGACAGCGAATACACCACAATATCTGGGAGAAAATGTGCAAGACGTATTTGCAGTACAGCTTTCAAAAAAGGATGTTGAACATCTCGAAAGTAGAATAAACGAGAAAGAAGCTGCCAAAGAAACAGGTGAACAAGCCCCAGTCCCCCTCGCACAACCGGAAGAAAAAGGTTATCTCGACGCATTGGCTCACTACGCGAACACCAAATGAAGGTTGCAAAAATCCGGTGAAAAGCCTGGATCTTGAGTCGTGAGCAATGTAACACCTGTAGGACATAAAGAAGTCGGGTCACAAGGAACGTGTTACACGCCCGAGCACGAGAAAAGATGGACAGCTGCCGTCCCCGCCAGTCATTCACTTGGCGCTGTAGCTTCACCGCCTGCTCCGACCAATGCGAGTCAGTATTGCGAAACTGCGAGAGGGGTACTCCTAAATAAGTTAGGTCTCTATTCCAATTGATTCCGGCGAAACAATCGGGTGTGGTTCCCCATTCTCCTAACCAAAATCCGCAGCTTTTCTCGAAATTCAGGGCCGCACCTGAAACCTCGCAAAATTCTTGTGTAATGGCAAGAGCATTCTCCACACTGGCCTTGTCAGTACAAAATAAAGCGACATCATCGGCATATGCTAAAATTTTCACTTCGAAGGACGATAGCGTGAACCCTCTAACATTATTGTCCTCTATTATGCGCATGCACAATGGTTCCAGATATAAGCAAAACAGGAGTGGTGATAATGGGCACCCTTGACGAACCGATGAAAGAAGAGACGCGGAGACCTTGCTAATATAGGGTATATATTGTATAACCAGTTTACACTTTTATTTAGTTTTGGCATTTCAAGCAGCTTAGGTGACTATTTGTTGTACTGCGATCGTGCAGTAAGCGTCGCCCGAGTTTCCACAGTAGCTCACGTCTAGCAATTGCATTTCGTAGACGGAAAAGCGTTCGCATATGCGTAGTCGTGCTGCTGACCGCTGTGCTTGTTCGCCCAGCGCAAAAAAGTGCTTCCCGCGCCCTAGTTTTACGCTGTACGGTAAAAATATCAGTTGATTTTATTTCCTTAGTACCTATATTGACTTCGCTGACTCTTCTCCCGCCTTCAAGAGGCCTTATATTTTCCTACTGGCGTACCAGTCAGCGAAGCGTCGCATGTGCGCTTGTGTGAAGCGACCTTGACTTGGAGCTAGATACAGTGTACAAACAAACCAAGTAAAGAAAGGCACATTCTTCCATTCACAAACGTGTCCTGGCTTCGTTTCAACTAAGCGAACGAATTGCGACCAAGCAACTTTTTTTAACCTCCTTGATTGCGACGACCCGCCGGCGGCCGGCGGACGAAACGCTGGGCCGACTGACTCTGTCGGCCGGGGAGCCGTGCAGTAGCGCAGCCGTGGCGCAGCCAATTGCCAGCTCATCCCCTCCTGACGTCACACGAAAACGCCACAGAAAATGGGCGAGCGTAAAGAGAGGAGGACAGCGTTTTCGAATTAGTTTTTCTACTAAATAAAATCGCGTAAATGCGCCTAGAGTGGTCGAAACATGGCCTGGGGACTCCGGACTACAATTTGCGCTAGTAATCCCGCAATGTTTACATATCACTTCAGTGTCCCTTTAATGTAAAGCAGAAGTCGTCGTGCGATGCATATGGGATTATTTTGGTGTTCATAAAAACACAAAAGTAAGTGCCCTCAAACCGTACCTACTATTGCATAACGAGTGACGTAGAAGTATAACAAAAAACAACCAAGTTGTGAAGTAACGCGAAAATGTTGAAGCAAAAAAACAGCATGTGTAAGTGAACAGATCAGCGTGTGTTTGGCAAGTCACCACCTTAGACCAAAAAAGAAAAGCTAGTTGGCAACGCTTCCGCCACATTTTACAAAAACTATAGATATTCAATATGGTCTGCAAAACCGACACGACGTGAGCCTTGGCCCGCGTAACGCCGGTCGACCGGGCCTAGGTCGTCTTGAGTGAGCGTCTCTATCCTGTCGAGCTGTGCTTCGATGATTTCTTCGAGTGTGTTGTGAATTCCCATCTGTAGCAGTTTGTCGGTGCTTTCCGTATCGGGTATACCGAGTGCCGTCTTGTGCGCCTTTCGTATGAGTATGTCAATCTTCTCGCTCAGATACCACTGGCGGTAGGCTACCAAGTAAGTTACGTGGCAGATCAAAAAGGCTTAGATTAGCCGGACGAGGCTATCCTCCTCTCTTCTCGAGGTCATTCTTCTGTTCAGTCTGGAGACATTCGCCGCCTTGCTCGACAGACGGTTGATTATTTCCGTGTTTCTTCATCTGGCCTTTATCGATGATCATCCCGAGTACGGTTATCTACGGGTATACGATGGTGCCGGCCCCAGTCCGAATCGTGATCTGATCGCACTGTATCTGTGCCTGGCGTCGTTGCTTTCTCGAGGGTTGGTATACGAGCAGCTAGGATTTATTCGACCAGCACCTGAGCCCCATGTCTCGGAGGTAGTATTTTATCTCTTCGACCGCTCTCTGGAGGGTCGTCTCGATGTGGCCGTCGTTTCCCCTGCACACCCACAGGGTGATGTCGTCGGCAGAGATCGTGTGTGCGACGTCTTCTAGCTTCTAGAGCCTTCGTGCCACTCCGATCATGACGGTATTAAACAGCAGCGGGGAGATGACCGACTCTTGCGGGGTGCCTCTGATGCCCTTGCTCCGTTCGCCCACCGTGAGATCTCCGGCCAGGAGTTCGGCGCTTCTGCTCGACAGGAGGTCTCTCACGTAGTTGTAGCCATAGGGTTTCTCACGATATCGAGAAACTCTATGGTTGTAGCTTCGCTCTCCGAAGTAAAGTTTCGAGACTTGTCGCAAGATCGCGGCGTGGTCGACTTGATCGAAAACGCTCTGTAGGTCCAGGCCCAATATGGCTTTACTGCCGACGGTATGCCGTCGATAACTTGGTGCTTTATCTGAAGCATGAAGTCTTGAGTGCTCAGGTGCTCCCTGTACCCGACTGTCGAGTGTGAGAAGGCCTCCGTTCGCTCTAGGAACTTCTGCCATCGATTGAGGACGACGTGCGCTAAGACCTTGCCGACGCAGGACGTCAGCGAGATGGCTCTCAGGTTGTCTGGGTCTGGTGGCTGCCCGGTTTCGGAATTCAGATCATCTTCGCTTTCTTCCAATGGACGGGAAGCGCGCCGCTCCGCAAGCACCCGTTGTAGTATTTTCTGAGGTCCTCACCGGACCATCGTCGAGGTTTCTGAGGTTTCTGAGGACTTGGAATTGAGGTCGCGCAGCGCCATTCTCACCTCTTCGACACTAATGTCTTGGTCTAGCTCGTCGTTGGGTCGTTGCACGGCAGGCGAACTTGGGAGGTACTCGTCCAGTAGCCTCTTTCGACGGCACCTTCTCCCTGCGTCTTGACCGCTTCGTCCAGTAGTTTGCCAGGTCGGTCTCGTTGGCGCATACCAAGTTGAGGATTCAGCCCGGGGTACCAGAGATTTTCGAAAAAAAAGAGAAAATTGTTTCAGGCTGCTCCACGGCGTTCGTCCAACAACGATCCATATAATCAAATCCAAAGGCAATTCAAGTAAAAAAAAAACGGTGCGAAGAAGAAAAAAAAGACGTAATACAGGATTGTTTGCACTGGTGCTCAGCATTGCCATTTTAACAATTTTCTCTTTAAATTGAGACTTTGCTCTATATAGATATTTAAATTTTTGCGGACATCGACTTCTTTGGCTAAATTATTTGTAATTTTAGTAAAATTTTGGCGATTTTTTTATTTAACCCTAGTGTTAATATTTTGAACGTCTTTAGTGCTGCCGGGAACACTTCGCTTTCCGTAGTGGTGTTGGTATGCTGAAAAGGCGACAAAAGCAACTTCTTGAGGAGCTGCTGCACAACTGCAGAAAACGCCTTTTTTAAGTCACGAGTGAAGTTTTTGTTAGTCGTCGAAAACTTCGTGACGACTTCGGACAATCAAATGTGTGTACAAGTGCAAGGCGAGGATATCACACCCGAGGAATTACACAACGATGGCTGGCGACTCGCCGGAGAGGGCATGTCGCGACTACGCCGACGAGCCCCGACGAACGAAAGAACGTCGCCGCGTCTACGCCAAGTGAGTACAGCGTCCAGAACAAGCAAGAAATTTTGTACCGCTATCATCAAGGCCGCCGGCATGCCCGACATGACGCGCGAAGAATGCAAGGTCGTCGTAAGACCCCTAGGAAGGCTGGGTACAGTCAGGGCAGGCACCACCAACGTGGCGGACGCCATATTGCGCGCCGCATCTGCAGGAACAGTCTGCACGAACAGTCTGCAAAATAGAATGATTATCAGCACCCCGAACGAAGCCAACACAGCGAGGTAGGCGGAGATACAAGCAATACAAGTATTCGAGAAAATTCACGAGGTTGGCGCTTACCGAACGTCCCCGTACGATGCAGTCAAAGACGTCATCAGAGGAATCCCCCTTTCGGGGAGCGCGGCAGCAATCGACCGCAACATCGTCAACTAACGAAACCTGCTGGCGGTCGGCACCAAGAGAATCGGCGGAATCACCATGATCATCGTGGCGTTCCAAGGACCCAAGCTCCTCAACTTCGTGAGGCACGGGATCACCCTCATTCCATGCCGCCTTTACAGAAATCAAATCGACGTGTGTCAGCAATGCGCAAGGTAAATAACCGCAAGGACATGTGCCCGAACCCCATGCACGATAAAAGCCTGCCTCACGTGCGGGGAGGCCAACCCCAAGAAGCTCGAAGAAGGCCGACTCAACAAGCTCGAAGTGCACCCCAAAATGCAAGCTCTGCGGCGGTGAGCACCCGACGGGCGAACGCGCGTGCAAAGCCAAGTATGAGACGCCATACGCCGTGCGGCGCCGACAATGGACACGTCGAGAAGAGGAACAGCTGCAGAAGCAGCAGCTGTCGCTCAGAAGTGATGGCTTCCTGCCGGTAGAAGGAAATGCGCGGATGGCGCGACAACACGCGTCATGCGCGAATTCGAGGAATCGCTCGACGTCGAAAGCACAAGATGCCCTGAACCGCTAGAAGTCGATGACGCGACGCAGCGACAGCTACGGCAGGAATGAAAGAAGCCCTAGCGGCGACAGAGGCAACCAAAGGAGGCGCCGTAATCCATCCAAGCACAGAGTCAGCTGGGCCGACACGATCAAGGGCGCCATGGGTACACAACCAACGCAAGACGCCAATGCGCGAGGGACGCAAGCACAGACACTTCAAAGCGCGAGAACACCGCGCTAAAAACATCCCGCAACCACATTACAACAGAGAACGCCGCTCTAAGGACATCCATGAACAAACTTAGCCGAAAACGCCGAACTCAGAGCAACAGTAGGGAACCTCACCGAAGAAACAGCCAAGATACAGGCAGTGCTCGCAGCAAACACCGGCGAACCGGCCGCGCGACCAACACCGCAACGCCACGAGGCAACAGGCAAACAAGACGAAAGCGAGACCTGAAACACCATAGAGCCAACGAGCGAAAAGCGCACGGCAGAAACATATCCGTCAAGGAAAGCCACCACTTGTCAATTCAACGAATACGAGCAACGGGTAGAAAACCGACTCAACAAGCTCGAAGCTCAGGTAGAGAACCTACACGTCCGCTTCAACAAGATCGAAGAAATACTAGAAGCACTGTTAAGAACCCAGGCCCGCCATCAACAAGGAACACCGACATACACGCAGTTCTTATACGACCAAGGTGACCAACCCACACTAAACTTCACCCAAACATGGCCACCACAACTGCAGGAGCAGCAGCCACAGCAGGAATGCTTATCTGACAGTGGAACTGCCGCGGTCTCAAGAACAAGAAGGTGACACTCAAGCAGCACATCAGACACTCCAGAGGGAAACTGGACGTACTACTGCTTAGGAAACCCTCTCCGACACACCGTCCTTCCAGGGCTATAGAATGCACAAGGGTCCGGCCGACGGCAGAGGGAAGGTGCACGTCCCTCTGCCGTCGGCCGGACCCTTGTGCATTCTATAGCCCTGGAGGGACGGTGTGTCGGAGAGGGGACGTGCACCTTTGTCAGGAAGGGACAAATGTGCACGTCCTCATTGAGCCCGAGCTGCCACAAGGTCACGCCAAGATAGAGCACACCTTCGCCGAGGTCCTATTCAACCAAAGAAAAAAGAAGAGGAGCGTCTACATACTCAACATTTACAGCAATTCGAGCCACATACATTATTGAGAACACTACTGCAGGGGGCCAGCACCACAGCGGGATACAACACGCTCCTCGCGTGCGGCGATTTCAACGCGATGCACCCAGCCTGGAGATACAAGAGGGACACCAGGGACGCAACCTACACCAAGACGCACTGGACCTAGGTTACGTGCTCATCACGGACCCGACGAACCCGACAAGTATCGGCAACTCTGTGTCGCGGGACACCATGCCTGACCTCACGTTCGTGAAGAACGAAGCCGGCGGAGCCGCCACATGAGCCAACACGGGCGAAAACCTCGGCAGCGACCACGCGATCATCGCCATCACGGTACTTACACGTACCGAATCACGCCAGAGAGAACACGAATGGATAGAGTGGAGCGCCTTAAGAGACCGTCGGCTTCACAATCACTGCGAGATCGACAACATTGAGTCCTTGACCAACAACCTGAACCAAGGCGTCAAAGAAGCCACCAAAACATTAGAGACCGATGAAGACATCTAGGTAATAGACCGCAGACTGGCGCACCTACTAGAAACCAAATGTTCGATACTGGCACGCTGGAAAACGCAACGCCTGAACCGACGGCTGCGGAAGGAAGTCCCGGAGCTCAGCAGGGAAATAGAGAAGCACTGTCGTGTGCTCTGCTCACAACAATGTAACGAGATGTGTAACACCACGGACGGGCAGATGCACTGTGGCAAGACTTGGAACCTCCTGCGCCACCTCCTCGACGAAACCCAAACGAAGTTGCATCAGCGGGACAAGCTGAGCAGACTTCTACACAGAGCCGTACAGAAACAGGGGGAGGAAGCGGTCGCCAAGAAGCTAATCTGCAAGTACGTGCCGAGCACCACCACGGGACAGCACGGCCCATATTGAGGCGCCGACAATGCCATGCATGCTGGGCCGAGACATCGAGGTCGAAGAGGTCCGCGTGGCGCCACACGAGCTCAATGGAAGGTCAGCCACGGGACCAAACCGGATATTCAACAAGGTACTCCGAAACCCAGACGACGAGTCCATAGAACGATTGACCGGAGACTTCAACAAGTGCTGGCAGACGGGCGCCGTGTCTCGACAATGGAAAGCGTCCAAAACCACCCTAATCCCCAAGCCGGGGAAACCGCCGGACACGGACAACCTAAGACCAGTCTCCCTCACGTCCTGCGTGGGCAAATTCCTAGAACACGTCCTTCTAAACCGCTGGCAAGAGTATCTCGCAGAAAATGAACTGTACCCGTCCACCTACAACGGGTTCTGTCAGCGAATCGAAATGCAAGACGCGATATTAGAGCTGAAACACGAGATCATAGATCCCGGAAACACATCGAAGGACAACAAGGCGGTCCTAGGGCTCGACCTGCCGAGCGGCTTCGATAAGGAACTCGGAGATTCTATCGCAAGAATCCAACCTCGGCATAGGCGCGCGAGGCTACAACTACATCAGGGACTTCCCGACAGATCGCACCGCGCAGCTATACGCCGGAGACCTGCAGTTCGACGAAAAGAGGCCAGGCAGCACGGGGTCGCCAGAGGGTTTGGTGATCTCGCCGCTGCTCTTCAACCTAGTTATGCTCGGGGTAGCCCACAAAATCGCCAAAATGGGAGTCCGTCACAAGATCTACTCAAAAGATATCACCCTGTGAGTGTCGGGGGCAGCGACGCTCACATCGAAGACAAACTCCTAGAGGCGGTGAACGCCATCGAGAATCACTTGAAAGGATTGGGACTCACATACTCGCCCAGCAAGTCGGAGCTCCTGGTACTCCCACCGCGACGCATGCACAAGAAGCACCGTCGCGAACACGAAAATACCAAGATCGTCACGAAATCGGGACAGACCATACCCGAAGTGGAACGAATCAGAGTAATGGGCATGATCCTAAAGAGACGCGGACGAAACTGTGCTACGCCTAGTCGCCAAGACGGCAAACGCCATACGACTCATCAAACGGATCACAAGGTGAAGGGCGGGCATGAAGGAAGACAACCTGCTTAGGCTGATCCAATCCTTCGTGGTTAGCCACATCGCCTACGTGGCCGCCTACCACGATTGGCTTCCATAAGAGCGAAATAAAATCAACGCACTTATACGAAAGACCTACAAGGCGGCCCTCGGCCTCTTCGAAACCACTAGCACGGCGCTCTTCCTCCAGCTAGGCGTTCACAACACGCTCGAGGAAATCGCCGAAGCGCAACGAGCGGCACCGTTAGAACGACTGTCTACAACCCAGACGGGGCGTCGAACCCTGGCCAGCCTAGGGTACAACAGCCAATACAAGGACGACAACTGAACCGCCATACCACCGGACATACGCCCTCAAATCTAGGTAGACCAGATACCCAAGAACATGCACCCGATCTACAACAAGGAACGGCGCTCGGCGAGATCGAAGACCCTCGCCAACTGCCACGCTAGCAAAGAGCAAGCAAGATACGTAGGCACCGCGGAATACCAGCACAAAGCCTTTGCGGCAACCGTCGTCAGAGCAACCACGGGAGAAACTACCCCTGCAGCGAGCACGCGATGCACCAAAGTAGCCCACGCGGAAGAGGTGGCCATCTCCCTGGCCATCATCGACGCAGATTGCACGACAGTAATCAGCGGCGCAAGAACGGCGGTTCGAAACTTCGCCAAGGGCCGCATCTGCACGGAAGCGGCTCGGATACTACGTCAGTTGCCCCGAGCGAGCTCAAGGAACATCAAAATCAAATGGATACCCGCACACGAAGGCGATGTGTCTGGGACCAACACGAACCACAACGAGACGGCACACGCGGCTGCGAGCACTAACCCACCGCGCCGCCGCCTTCAGCCGTTCGGTGGAGTGTTTCTGCACAAAGGACCGCGTGACCGACTACGGTGAAATAACCAAGGCTTATTGATTGGCCAGCCGAACTTTCTCGCCCTCACACCCGAGTCTGAGCCGAGCTGAAGCCGTCACACCACGCCAACTACAGAGAGGGTCGGTACCCACCCCTACACTACTTCACCACATGTACCCCGAGACGTACCCAACCATCGAATGTCGAATCTGTCGCAAGGGAAGGGTTAGCCTAATCTGGCGCACACCATATGGGAATGTACCAAGCACCCCTATACGCATCTACATGAGGAACCATCCAGCTACGGCTCGAAGAAACCGTACAGATTTACAACTACTTGCTACAACTATAGGCCGTCCAGCAGGTCCTGTGGGTGCTCGAAAGGCAAGGGGCTCGCGAGCCGGCAACGGCGAGCTTGAGTCCCCAGCCAAGTAGCCACATCACCCCCGGGACGACGAGGCCCACGTCGCGGCGCGTAAAAACGTCGTCTGCCAGCCTCAACAACTGTTTTTAAAGACGACAGTCTTTCTTGGGCTACTTAAACACAGAAATTTTGGTCTGTCTGTCTATCTGCGACTCGATTCAGCCACCCGGCCAAAGTAAAACTGATAGTGCGCAATAGTTAAATATACTCACAGCCAAATGTAAATGTCTAAGCCCGGTTTATATGTTCATACTTGTCAACTTTGTTGAACAAGAACAAGACATTACGCAAATATAAGACAGGAAATTAGTACAGAAGGGATATTTACAGTGTTCCTTTATTTAAAAAATTCATGGATGCTTGGTCTTTCGACAGCAAATGATAATCTACATCTACTGCAGAAAACCGCCGCCTCCTGGCGGCATATGAAGAATCACGCGGCAACAGCAACGAAAGGTTCCACTAACTACGTTCCACGTTCTGCTTGGAACGCACGTGGAGCACGGCCACGCGGTTCTATAAAACCTTGTAGTCGGCCGCCTCCATTAACGCGCGTCTCCGCCGTACTTCAGCGCTGGCATCGAGGAACCCGGCCTGTAGCTGTGGAACGCGGTAAATTCAAATCGCCTTGCGCAAACCTTTAGTGTGTTTACCTTGGGATGAGCGCGACGGTACAGGAACAGCATGAGAGGTGAGCGGGAAATCAAAGGGAGGCATTTCCTTGGCAAATGACTACAAAGACTATCGTCTTTTCACGACATTTGCAACGGAAGGAGCAGATACGCGGCCAATTTGTTTTCAATCAATCAATCAATCAATCAAGCGCGGAGTCGTGCTAAATTTATTTATTCATTTATTCATTCTTTTATTTATTTATTTATTAATACTGCGATCTTTGTTCAAGATGTTAGCAGAGTGGGAGAAACATATTTTACATGAGTAACTTTCAGGGAAAAACACAAACGTAGACAAAATACACAGAAAACTGAAAAAGATGCATCATGTGAGCAGATGCGACTCGAAAGCAGATAGTGATTTTTCGGTTACCGCTTTGTTAGAGAGGCTGTCCCAATCGACAATGGTTCTTGTGAAGTATGAGTATTTGAAGAAGTTATTGCGTGGATTGAGTGGTGTGACCGTTAGTGCGTGTAGGCGTCTTGTATCGTAACCAGTGGAAACGTGAAAGATGTTGGAGGTGTCAACAGCATACTGCCCAGTAACTATTTGATAGAAAAATTTGAGACGCAGTATTCGATTCCTTTCAGATACTGTGGGAAGGTTGCTCTTATGGAGAAGTGCAGTTATCGATGTGCGCCCCTAAGAATTGTGTATTAATCTTACCGCCTTCTTTTGAATGTTTTCTAGTTTTTTAATATTGGTTTGAGTGTATGGATCCCAAATTATTACCGCATACTCTAACATGGAACGAATAATTGTGTTGTAACCTAGGAGGCGTACAGAGGGGGTTGAGAACTTTAAAGGACGTCTTAAAAAGAAGAGTTTTCGAAGAATTAACATTAGCCGAGACAGTACCGATCTGCTTATTCCAGTTAAGATTGTTAGAAATCCACAAGCCCAGGTACTTAAATTGGTTCACTTCTGACAGACTAATGTCGCCAGCAGTGTAGATGAGAAGGGCTTTCTTGTGTGTTATTTTCATGAAAACTGTTTTGCCAAAATTAATGCTCATTGTCCACTGCCTACACCAATCCACAACTTTTTCAAAGTCACGATCTAACCTAGTTTGATCATCAGCACACACAATTTTGTTGTACAATATACAATCGTCGGCGTACAGTTTTACACCACTGACAGTCCGGTAACAATGTCGTTTATAAAAATCAAGAACAATAAGGGCCCAAGCATCGACCCCTCGGGAACGCCAGAATCAACACGAACATCTCTGGATGACGTACGATTGAAACAAAAAAAAATGTTGGCGGTTAGATAGATATGCTGCAATTCATGCGACTAGTTTCTCGTTTTTTAATATGGTGTCTAATTTGTGCAAAAGTTTATTGGGAGAAACTGTATCAAAGGCTTTTTTAAAATCCATAAAAATGGCATCAGTTTGAATTCCATCATTAATTGCACTAGCGAAGTCGTGAACAGTCTCAACTACCTGCGTAAAGGTAGAATGACTGCGCCGAAATCCATGCTGAAATTTTGTGAGGACGCTATTATATTCCAGAGAAGTAGAAATGTGGTTATATATTATATGTTCTAAAATTTTGCATGAAGAGGATAGAATTAAAATTGGGCGATAATTTGGAATTGTATAATTTGAAATTTGCGCTACATAATATAGACCGCTGACAATAGAATGTCGATGGCACGACTACGGATGGTTCGAATTTCGCGGTGGTACAAATTTTAACGCGAAAGCGTTAATTGGCTAGGTTGACGAAAACGCGAGCCCAGATTCCGCCCCCAGCAAGAATCCACAAAAAGCGTTCACAAAAGCCATGTCCAGAAGTCGCGTTCATTTTAACACGGGTTCCACAACGCTTTTAATAGGCATAATGGGTGTGAGATTGAAGAATGGAGAGCCAGTGGAAGGGATCCACATGGTCAAAGACGACCACAACGTACTGGAAAATTTTGCTGCCAAGTGAACTCCTACCAACATGCCTGTGGGCGAAACCCTTGGTGGTCTAGCGAGGTTTGCTTTGGCTATGCTCGTAATACCAGATTCGACAGGGGAAGTCAACTCAACTTGAGAAAACTAAGTTCTGCGACAGGATGGCTCCCGCGATGGTAGACACCATCCTGTCAATAAGAGCAGGCCTTAAAAGGCACGAAAAGACGTATTTTGAGTACGAGCTTCCTGAAGAAGTTGTTCGTCTGATTGGCACTGCTAACGCCTTACAAAGCTGCCATAGAACCGTCGACGTCAGCAGAATCGGATGAATCGAGGGCCGTTACCATCGATGAAGAGATGTACTTCAAGAATTATGCTTCGACAAGTTCTATTGCACTGCTTCAAGCTTGAAAGCACATCAGGCATTTTTTAATGTAAAAAGAAATCACATGTGCCTGATCTTTTATTCAACTTTCGCGCTCTGAATAGAGACGCCAATAAAAACCTTGACAATCATTTTTCACCGTGAGCAGAGACAAGCAGCCGGCGACAGCGTTTGTACTCGGACTGATTCATTCCGCCAGCGTGAGGGCACGTGAGCTCGCGACCCATAAAGACACCCGGCATCGTCCATGCGTGCACACGTGAAAAGCTTCATAACGTCGTTTTTTTCGTCTTCAGTGCGATGGACCCTTGGCGGGGATCCAGCGGTTATATAATGTCTTCTTGACCTGACTTTAGATGTGTATTTAAACGAAAGATGGCAACACTGCTGCTTCCTCTACGTGTGCTTCCGGTGCGACCAGACAGGTGGAACTAACTTCTGAGTGACAGTTTTACGGCGTTGCTCTTTTAGTTTTACGGCGGTTCTCTCTTCTGGTGAACGTTCACCGAACCCGTCAGGTGTTTGTCCATCTAGCCTTGTAAGTACTGTAGACCTGACCTCCGAAACCTTCCTATTTTTTGTGAGAGGTTAGCACGAGGGAAGCTTTCGTTGACAGATGACTTCATTGACCTTCCTAGCTGCAGTTCGGGCACACACTTGATTGAAATGAAGGTGTAGAAGCTCGGAATAACGGCCGTGACCGCGAGGCTCGTCCGCAAAGCATCATTTCTTAGCTTATACCTGGCCGCAAATACCTACGTTAAGCGCACGGTCTAAGAAAATTAAGGTGTTGACACTGTCCGGGCGCCGCGGCGGAGAACGCAGATCGCGTTCGCTCTCCTGTGCATGCGCCGACATCAGCGACGCGGGGGCGCCGCGAATGAGGGGGGCCTTAGGGGCTGGTAGAGTTCCTGTATATCGCGTAGCGCAAGATTTGCGCGCGTCTGATTTCCACATGCCGCGGGTTCCACCTCAGGACAGCAATGCCAGTTTTCAGTTCTGCACAAGTGACCGGCTGCGGTTGCGGTGCCGGCGGTGGCAGCCCATGGAGGACTTTCCTCCATGGGGCGGCCGCTCAGCTGATAAGCAGATAAGCAGCCGGTTATCCCCGCTGTCGCGCCGTCCCGCAGCTGCTGGCACGCGCATGCGCAGACCCCTCTCCGCCACTGGCGCGGCGTCATGGCGGCGCTCCTACACGTGTGACAGGTGGCTTTCCCGCACGTGTTTAGAACGTCGTCCATAATGTACGTTGTCCATAATAACGAATCAAGGTAAAAACATGAACATTAAGGAACACATGCTGAAGGCGTGTCACTTTTGAAGTGGCATATATTTCCTTTTTCAGCTGACCTGAAAACTGTCCGTTTATGCTTAACACCACCCATTTTCTCCGCCGAACTTACCAGAGAAGCGCACAGCCTTGCCTTTTGTGCGCATCGAATATTGGCACGAACTATTATCGTCCTCTTACCTTGTCATGAGCCTCAGGATTTGCTGTTTCCGGCGTGTGCCGCACCGGGCAATCTTGTTTTACAGGAAGAGGGTGTCACCTTGTCGTCACTACTCTAGAGTGTTGTTTGCTGATCATGAAGGTTCCCGATCTAATTCGATGGTACTGAATGGAACAGCGTTCCGGGATGGTATTGGAAGAAAGAGCACTCCGAGATAATTGCATGCTTCGGCTTTGCATGCTTTAGCCAACAGTGCATTCCTGGTACTTGCTGTGGCGTCTGGGGGCCACCAGTCATTTTTTAATTTTTTTATGTGTGGACTCGTGTCCATAATAACGAGACAAAAATGCCTGTATTCAGCCGTTTAGTCCCCCAAATAGCCGTCCATAGTCCGTACTGCGGTTTTCCATATTAACGAGCAGAATTGCATGGCGAGAGACCGGTCGCCGAAAATTTCGTCCATATTGCCGGGTGCACATATTAACGGGGTCCGTATTAACGAGACATGGCTGTATGAACCCATGCGCCGCTCCAACCTGTTTTGGAGTTTGTAGAAAGGAGATGTGGGCCTGTTGAACGTACAGCTCAAGCTTATCGTACAGCGCCTCTGGTACATCCGCGACCAGCCGGACTCTCCTCTTTGCGCAGCTTTACAGTGACTTGGCTCCGCACACCTAACCAGGTGGCTCGCCTTGTCAGAGGGCCTGAACCACGGTCTGAGTCACACCGGTTTCCACAAAGAGGTCACCGCTGCACTCGTAACCTTGGAGGAGCAGTTTTCGTGGGACTACCTCCTCGCCGCTAAGCCACGAAGGCTTTACTGGGACCTCCTGGCGAAAGTCCTTCCGCCGCCTCTGTATCGGCACCTTTCCAAGTGCACGCCATACACGAATATATTGAGACGTGTGCGAGTCCTGACTGTGTCCGCGAGCTCTAAAGATTTCTTCTTTCGCTTTCACGCCGGTGTGCTGCCAGTGATGGCGCGGCAGGAGTCTCGGGGCTTCTCTATGCCTTACGGCGCGGGATGCATCCTGTGCGGCAAAACGAAGACGCCTGAGCCCGTCTTCCTGGCATGCAACACTGCCCACTACTTTTGGGACAAAATACAGACTTTCTTTGGCACACGATGGCAAATAACCTGGTCGAGCCTCAGGTACATAACTGCGGAAGCGGAATTTCCCGTCCTTCGCGACTGGGCCTTCACTTCCCCTGGAAGGCACGGGTCGACGCGGTTGAGTGCGCTGTGAGCCCAAAACCCACCTGGCGTCACCTTGTCAACAAACTCAACTGGACCACACGTGCGCTAGAAGGATCCGAATCTGACGATGAACTGCGCGAGGCTTTGGAGGAGGGTTGTCAGGCGGCGATCTTCTTCAACACAAAGGAGGCCATACGCCTAGGCAGCATGCTATAGTAATGGAGTAGGTGTTGAATGCGTTAACGCCAAATACAGCATGCAGCAGTTTCTACCATCGATTTCGGCGCACCTTAAAGATCCCCAGGTGGTCAAAATTAATCCGGAGTCCTCCACTACGCCGCGTCTCATCGCCTGCGTTGCGTCGGCGTGTTAAACCCTACAATTAATCAGTTTCTACCATCGCCATTTCTTGTTTGTTTGCTTTTTCTTTACTATTGATCCATTTTGTCAGGGCCTTTTTTAGGCTTTGAATATCTCAGAGTCCGCCAGTTGTTATTGGCATTTATTTTCCTGATGCACTGTGAGACAGGTCCTCATACAAAAAAGTTTTTTTTTTGTTCGTAAGCGAGATCTTTTTTACTGTATATTTATGTGTGAGAATGTTCATGTGTGAATATTTATTTATTTATTTATTTTATACATACTGCAGCCCTTTTCAGAGCTATTGTAGGAGTGGACATACAAATGATCAAGTGACAAAAACACGAGCGCATGGCACAGATTGACTGGTTCACAATACTAAATAAGTAAATATGTAATGTAGTACCCTTCACTGTGCTCTCGTACTTTTGCATATCATATCTCGCCCTGTCATGGAACTTGTAACCATATTTATTCATTTAAATAAAGTTATTGTTGAGAAGAAAGAAAAGCTCAATCGGACAGGCGCCGTCTTCATAACCCGAGGGACCCAGGTTCGGTTCCCACCAGAGAACCGTTTTTTTCTTCTCAATTGGAGGTTTGCTGCTCGCGTTGGCCAACTTACGGCCGGGTTAAACAGCTCCGATGTTAAAAATTTCAGACGTCTAACTGGCCTGAATTTGGTTTTACTCATGCAGTAACCTCTGAGGCCGTCGTAACATTTTTGTCAGTACGTTTAGTAGCGAAGGATTTTCAGATATAGTCGTCACGCACAGTGGTTCACAGTTAAAGTCTAATTTTCTGAAACTTTCATATCTAACACAGACATTCAGCATTTGTGCCCTTCCAACTACTGCCGCAAGGCAATGGCGAAGTTGACAAACTTAACCGCGTTTTAGAAGAACAAATCCAGCTTGCATAACTGGAACGTTGTCCAGTGGAACAGGCTGCCATGGAGTGTATGTAT
Source organism: Haemaphysalis longicornis (assembly GCF_048455015.1). Classification (NCBI taxonomy): domain Eukaryota; kingdom Metazoa; phylum Arthropoda; class Arachnida; order Ixodida; family Ixodidae; genus Haemaphysalis; species Haemaphysalis longicornis. The sequence goes on along the minus strand of NW_027526203.1, from coordinate 151,061,359 downwards.
ACATACACTCCATGGCAGCCTGTTCCACCGGTCCGCTGTTCGCGTTTCATTTAACGCCGATAGTATATATACTATCGGCGTTAAATGAAACGCGAACAGCGGAACGCGTGGCGATAGGCCCAATTGAGGCCGCCTGCCTGTAGTTAACAGAGAGAGGCGCGAATATCCGGTTCGTGATAAGTTTGCTTCTATTTTCTTTGGCGTTCGTTTTCTTGCTTTGCCACTGGAGCGCCACATTCATACTTACCACCGATCGCAACTGCCGCAGCGCGGTTTCTGTGGCGAGAGAGGATGTCGCCCGCGTGGGTGAAGCGAGCGCTGACGGCTCCGTTATAGCGCTTTGATTTTGCTCCTATCATTGCCGTGTTATGAACGTCTGGTTGCGGCGCGAACAAATAAAGTTCCACCGGTTCAAGAAAACAGGTTTCGTCATTTATGGTCACGCAAAGGCGATACCGTCGGGAGCATTTATACGTGAATCCAAACGTGCGCTGAAATCTACACATTTTCCGTGCACAGACAAGAAGGCTTTATTCACAGTAACTGCAGTACCACACTTACGAGACACATCTATGTAAGCCTTGCCAATATGTCGGTGAGGTGCAGCTGCCGCATGATGCACAAACAGGGAGTTTTAGAATAGGGACACCGTATCGGCTAGGGGGATAGGAGAGTAGCAAGGCTGTAGACGAAAAATTACCCGAGAAGTGTAGTGGTCCTGCGCGCGCGCACTGGCATCTTTCAATCACGTAACCAATAGGTTCTATCTTATATAACTCTAATACTTGGTGAAATCACCTCCAGCGGCCACAACAGCTGCCATTCGTCGCGGAATGCTGTCGAAGAGCCGGGCCGCAAAGTCCGAAGTGCGTAGGCGCCCCCGCTCTTCTTGCACAGCGGCCCACAGAGCATCCTGGGAGCCGTACTGGAGTGGCCGCCGCGAAAGTGCCTTCTTCATGGCACCCACACATTTTCGCAGATGTTCATGTCTGCCCCTTGAGGAGGCCACTCCAACACCATGACTCCAAGCTGCTCCTGCAGGCACGTTACTGCTTTCGCCATGTGTATGGGGCTGCGGGCCTGCTGGAAGTAGTAGAGGCCGTCGGGGAATGGGCCGTCGAGTGCATACGGCACCATGATGCTCGCGATGACGTCGCAGTAAGCTTCAGCATTTAATCTGCCTTCCAGACGAACCAGCGGTCCAAGGCCATCTTTAGACACTGCTCCCCACACACTCACGGAGCAGCGGCCGCTGCTTGCAACGCGTTGGAGATTCGAGGGCTCAAACCTGAATAAAGCAAAAAAAAACGGATAATGTCTTTGATAATGATATGTTCCATCCCAGAGACGGCAAAAATACCTAGGTAAGAACTCTGCACAAAAGGGGAGACAAACAAACAAACAAATAAATAAATAAATAAATAAATAAATAAATAAATAAATAAATAAATAAATAAATAAATAAATAAATAAATAAATAAATAAATAAATAAATAAATAAATAAATAAATAAATAAATAAATAAATAAATAAATAAATAAATAAATAAATAAATAAATAAATAAATAAATAAATAAATAAATAAATAAATAAATAAATAAATAAATAAATAAATAAATAAATAAATAAATAAATAAATAAATAAATAAATAAATAAATAAATAAATAAATAAATAAATAAATAAATAAATAAATAAATAAATAAATAAATAAATAAATAAATAAATAAATAAATAAATAAATAAATAAATAAATAAATAAATAAATAAATAAATAAATAAATAAATAAATAAATAAATAAAAGGACGCGTTTCGCGTCGAAATGTGAAATATTTTAGCGATATCATTAAAGAAACCCGACATCAAATACGGCAGTGTCAACATGGTAGGAAAGACACACCTGGTGTTTTCGGCTCTCCAATTCGCTGACGCTGGTCCCAACGAGTCGAAAACGTAGACTCATCAGAGAACATCACGCAGCGTCAGCGCTCTCCAGGCCATGATGTATGGCTTTGTGCAAACAGGAGTCTTGCGTTTCGATTAGCTGCTCAGACCAGCGGCTACTGCGACGGTACGTGGCTTCGCAGATCAGCCTCATGAAGACGGCGTGTAATAGTGGATGTGCTAGCAGACAATTCGAAAGTGTCCTTAATCTCGCGAGCCGTGATGTTGGGTGAATCTACAGCAGCGGCCACAAAATGTAGGTCTTCCTCGTTTCCTGTAGCCCGCTGCCTGTGCCCACGTGGCAAGTTTTCGAGCCGTCGCTGGTCGCGGTAGGCCTGGCAAATTCTATTAATTGTAGACAATGGACGACCTGTTTGCTCTGCAATCCCACGTTGTGGCACACCATGAATGAAAAGAGCAACGATTCTAGCTCTTTCTTCGGGGCTTACACTCGGCATTGTCAGTTTCAAATGACGCGTTAACGATCGTTCGCAGTGTGTTTGAGCTTTTCTGGTGGCTTTAAAGTTGTGCGCACTATCAGAAGACAGAGCGATTAAAAACGTCACTTTGCACACCGACCGTTACCGATCGGCCTCCTGCGCTGTTCGCATCGCAACCAGAGGCTCATAACATGTTATCGGTGGAAGCAACATCAAAGCGCTGCGGCAGTTGCGATCGGTGCTAAGTATGAACGTGGCGCTCCAGTGGCAAAGCAAGAAAACGAACGCCAAAGAAAATAGAAGCAAACAATCGCGAACCGGACATTCGCGCCTCTTTCTGATAACTACAGGCAGGCGGCCTCAATTGGGCCTATCGCCACGCGTTGCGCTGTTTGCGTTTCATTTGACGCCGATAGTACAGCAGCTCCCAAGGTATCGTTCAAATTGAACGGTTTTGAATAGGCACGGTAACGAAAGAGATAACCCAACCGCCATGCTCAACAGATAGTTGAGACTCGAGCAACTGACGTATAGGCCTATGGGCGTGCGCTTGGCCCAGACCAGACGTAGTCGCAAGTCGCCAGCTCATTTGAAGGATACCTGCCCATTCATTATTTCTGATATTTTCCTCTGTGCTCTATAGTAATTTGTTGTAATATTGCTTGTTTGTAATTTGTAATGTTCGTATACGTGTTAAATTGTATAAAATTGCTAGTTATATTATGTATAACTTCAACAAGATCTGCTTAAAGGAACCATGCAGACAAAACACAAGTTTGGTTCATTCGAAAGATTGTCTTGTTAGAATCATACTGACACCACTTTTAACCTAAACTTCGCTCAAATAAGCTACATTCATAACTAGGAAAAAAATGGGATGGACATGGGAATCACTAGCTCATTTCCAGCACTAGAACATATGACGTCATATGCACAGCCGTGCGATTGGCTGAGGCGGGCGAAAGCAAACGCAAGTTAGGAAGGGCTTATAAATTTGTAGAACGAGCTGTTTTCGCTTAAGTGTAATTCATATTCATTTTATAGCAGTAAGAATGGTGGGGTGAAACAATGCAAGTTACGAAAGTACACGCAAACATAGAAGTACTGTTGCGTACTGCTGTTGGTACTGCGCGCGCTATGCCTGTCATAGCTTCCCAGCAGCGCGGCTCTTTGGGGTTGCCTCAGACGACACTGGCCGATTGGCGTACGCGCCATTGTCTTACGTGACCCTCTTTGTCGAACATACCCCATGTTTCACGAAACAATTAGTACCTACCGTAACAAAAACTAGCCAGGTGAAGATACGGTCAAAAACAAAGCAAAGGCGGATATCGGTGCAGAGCAGTATGGTGGCGCCGTCTAGGAGGACTGACGGTAAATAAGGCTCCACAATCCGCTGCAGACTGAAACGCCCACTTGAAGTTCGCTTGAAGACCCGCACTTGTATGTAACGTCATGGCTGACGTCAGGAAACACAGGGTTTGGCGGCAGAATCAAAATTTTCCCTCGATTTAATGCATTTCTCAGTGAATAAACCTTACTTGCTGCCGGAAAAGCGCTGGAAGCACTGTAAAACACCACATCTTTCGAATAAAAGGAACTTGTATTTTGTCTGCATGGCTCGTTTAAGCTGCATTCATAATCACAGTGAATCTGGGCCTTTATTTTGGTATGATGGGCCCCTGTCTTTTATGTCAGACCTATTTTTTTGTCGTGCATCTTCCTTGCAAGGTGGAGAGGATATGGGGCCGCCTATGTGGAGCAATGTAGGTCTTAAAGGGGCTATGAATACAAAATGCAACGGTTTGGTTTGAAATATTCAGCTTTTGGAAGCCAATTCAGCAAAATTCCAGCCACGAAAGACGATTTTTTTAACCGCGAAAATGCAAGAAATATTGAAAGATTTAGAAATTTCGCGCTACAGGGACGTAATAGGGAATAGAGTGACATAGTAGGGCCTATACTAAAAACAATTGTCAGTGTTTTAGCTGCACGTTAGCATTCAAGTGATGCGATCAGATGGAACTAGGGGACCCACTACAATTGGGCATTCATGTTTCTTGGGGGTGGCTTTGGTATGTAAACGGCCGCTAATCGCACAAACAAGATTCGGTGACATCACAGAAATGATGCCAGAAAAGTGGGTTTGGAGTTGCCGCTGGCTGATATGTCTTCTTTCATAAAGCGATTATTTGTTGGAAGTTTGCGATAAAATTGAAATCGCTGTTGTCGGGACAAAGTAGTCTTTTACAGTATGTTACCATGCGCCTCTACTGGTTGTATATTTGTTATCGTGGTTTGGAACACATTTAGAGATCCACTATTTGGTGTTTTAGTGGGGGGTCCTCAGTTCGTAGCTGTTCTTTGTCTGGTCTCCGATCCTAACGCGGTGTCTTTGACGCCGCTGTGGACGACACGAAATCTTTCGTAGAGTATAAAACAAGCATTTTTTTGCAGCAGCCAGGAAGCTAGTATGTCAGACGTCTGAAGCCTACCGACTGCTAGCAAGGGGCTATCACTCTTAAAAAAAAGGTCGGAGCATTCACTAATGGAATACTAAGAAGTTACTTGTCCCAGTATACACTAGGTACTTAGTAACTGGAGGTAGTAAATGTAGCACTTGTCAGAATTACTAACCGAAGCAGGCAGTAAGCACCACTACCCCAACTAGTAAAGTCCCAGCGATAGCACTCTTCTGAGCTACGTGTGTTTACTAACTGGCCATGAACAACCTAGTCATAAGCACGACCTAAATCTAGTGCTACCACTTCCTACACTCAGTTAATTTACTAACCATGCAGTTGTTAGTGCCAGAGCCTATGTACAAAACCGCGGGGTAGTAAGGTTTGTAAGGAGTTAGTAAATACGGCCGTTACTACCTTTTTACGACTTTTTTTATTAAGAGTGTAGTATGTGTCTGATAGGCAAGACTAGTAGTACTGAGCTGGAGATAGATGGGATATGGCATGCGTTCACATCACGTCCGTTCGGTGACGTATTTTTCCTATCTGTGTTTTGCTTACGGACAATTAGGTCTTAGAGCTATTTGACATATTGATATTTAGCGTAGTCTGTTCTTCGATCCTCCGGCTACAACGCTTTCAAGTAGGTACGCTAGAACGTGAGCGTTAGGTAGTTCCGAAAGTATTCAGGACACGGCAGGTGCATGTTCAATGCAAGGCTTTTGTAGCCTGTAAGTGTATCGCTTTCCTGTTTGAAAGTTTAGTCGCGCGTATTTTGAGAGGTTAAAACATGCACTTGCCCAAAACAATGGGCTGTTATCTGAAATGTCACATTCATGCGTTTAGTTCAACGAAGAGTTGCTTATAATTGAAAAGGTGACGCCATTTTTGTGGAAGGGGCTCCCTACGTAGCAAATATGTCATGCCCAGCAGTATAGTAAGCTTACACTGTTCGATCAAAATTAGTTTGCAGGCTGGGCTTACGTAACAGACTAAAATACAAGCAGATTTTTGTTGGCACAAGCAGTGGTGGTCGTTGCTTTTTGCTTTTTTGCACTGATATAGATAGTGGTGATGTGTGGTGCTGCAAGTTTTTCAGGTTTCAAGCCCAAACTACGTGACAACTGTTGAGTTAACGCTCATTCAACAGGATGCCCTATGGCATTGTAATCATTGCAGCGGTTTTCTGCTTTCCAGTTTTGGTTTCCTTCGCCTGGTACATTGGCAGCCAGTGCTTTAGAGTGACTTCAAAAGCTAGCAGCTATGAGGTTCTGTGTGAACCCAGCAAATAGGCTACATGACAAGACTCAGTTTTGCCGTCCACTTTTTGATGCAGGATTGTCTGCACCTGCGTGCACCGAGTCTAGAAATGGCCACCGGTTCTTCTGCTCCACCTTCGCGGCGAGTCACAGGACCGTCCAACCATGATCAGGACGGCGATGCCTCGGATGGCGAACTGAGACCCACTGATGCACCACCCCAGCGACCGTCCAGTCGCAACACGGCGTCGCCGGAGGACAGTTGTGCGCTCTGCCTGAGCGCCCCACAAGACATGGCGTTCACGGACGGGTGCTGTCACACTTTCTGCTTTATTTGCCTGGCTGAATGGACCAAGGTTAAGGCCGAATGCCCTCTCTGCAAGCAGCGGTTTAACAGTATCTACCACAGGGTCCTCTCCGTCGATGACTATGAGCAGTGCTACGTCAGCGAGCTGCAGCGCGCTCCGGAATCCACGACGGAGTACTATGACCGGAGATCGCAGTACCCGACCACAATGACTGTGTGGCGGCAGGACGAGTTGGATATGATGTATGAGGAACACCTGAGGCGCGCCGCGATAACCGCGCAGTCACGCGGGTATCTGGCGCTGTACACTCCCAGAGTGGCCATGACGAGCTCCGAGCGGCAAGCGCTGTACGATCTCGATCTGTGGGCCGTACCCAACTACTCCCACTACCTTGACGCGTCGCCACGCATCTACCAAGAGAACACGGAGCGCACAAACCGGCTCGTACCATGGCTCAGCCGTGAGTTGAATGCGCTGATTCCAATCCAAAGCCGCGTTCAACCCGCCATCGACGAAGTTATGTTGATCATTCGGTACTATGACATCCGACACCCGGTCTTGGCCGACGCTTTGGATGTTGTCCTCAACCGATACGTGGATCACTTTGTCTACGAGTTTTACCTGTTTGCAAGCTCGATTTATGATATGGTCAGCTATGACAGTAACACTGTTTACGGGTCCCGCAGCCACGCATACTCCCAGGGCGACCCCGTTGGTCGATTCCGAGCGGCCCTGCAACAAGATCGGACAGCGGCGCAGCGGGCAACCGTTGGACGGGAGGCTCCGCAGCCGGGCCCCAGTGGTATGGCAGCGCCGAGTCAGGAAGTGATCACGGTGGACAGCGATTCCGACAGCTCCGACTGCATCTTCGTAAAGGTGGTCAAACCGCAGAGACAGAGGACGCCGGTCATCACCGACGTCTTGGCATCTTCGTACGACGATAGAGGCTTGGCAGCAGCCAGCCCTTCTCAGGATCACCGTTCAGAAAGGTCGGCCAGAACTGGCAGCGCAAGTGACTTTGCCGTTTACCGTGGCCGTTCTCCTGAGTTCGACGGCGTGACAAATTCTTTGCCCGATCTTCATTCGCGTCATGACGTATCGCCGGTGTCCCACGGCTCCTTTGAGTTTCGCGACATCTCACCGGCAGTCTTTTCGGAGTCTTCTGGAACCGGTTACTCACCATCGGCACGCAAGCGGTCCCAGACCAGAAACTCAAGCAGGCGTTCCAAGTTCTGAAACGTTCAACGGCGAAGAACTCTTGGTTGTGCGACCAGTGTGGATTCAATGTGGCGAGAGAAGTCCATGAGCAGAAACAGTTCAGGAGAGTACTCGGGACGTGTACTTCCTGTTCGGGAGCATGAGCATGTCACTGACAGCCAAGCTCGGAGGAGGATAGCTAGCCAGCTGCTCAGGCGAGGACGCCGCGAGAGCCCTTCAATGTCGTCGAGCGGTCAACGGCGGAAGAAGGAGGTCACGCGACACTTCAAGCCACAGGCCACGCGGCACTTCACACGCACAGTTCTAGCAACATTTAACGTCAAGTGACTTCTTGCTGTGCGAAATCTCACATAATGTCAATGTTCTTTGCGCAGTTCATTCCGTACATCTTTATTACCTGCTTATGTAAGTTGTATGCGGCCTATGCTGGGTTTACTGGTTTTAAACCATTATGGTTGGCCTGAAATGAGTGCCGGCAAATAACTTTGGTAAGCATTTGTTTAATAAACCACTGCTGAAAACAAAAAGTTGAATTTGCTTGTGAGGAATAAGCACAGAATTTATCAGCCCATTTTTCTTCTAAACAATACCTCAGTCACTACTTAGAGTTCACTTATCGACTTAATAGCAATTGTCTTCGTTTTCCTTACGTCACTCAAGTTAGCTTTCGCTTGAAATTTTGTTCTGCAGCACAATATTCTGGTGACGTGGAACTAGAACAAGCCCTTGGAAACAAACTGAGAGGCAATGGTGGTACAACCAAAAGGTCCAGTGTTCATATGCTGACCCTTCCCAAGTTAAAAAAAAAAACTCCCAGCTCATGGAGTGCTGCAGGAAAAGCAAAAGATTATCAGCTATTCCCCTTGAAATTTATGTAGAGGAGCCATGAAGACAAAATACAATTTTGGTTCATTAAAAAGTCTGCTTTGTCTCTATAACAATACTAATTTTCGACTAAGATATCAAAGAAAACACATTCAGTAAAAGTTCGTTAATTCGACACTGGTGGGATCGCGAAAAATTGTATTATCCGATTGTCGAAATATCTAATGAAAAACAAAAACGTTGAATTTTCCCCAGTACGACGTACCTTTGTTTTCCAAAGAAGTGTCTAATCGTCGTCTGTTTTTTTCGGGTGAATTTGAGCGGCGACAATAGCTCTAATAGCTGCCAGATGCTCCGTGGCACACGCACCATGCGGAATTCGCTCGCAAAAGTCCTCCAGCACGGACAAGGTTTCTGCGGCTTCTTTTACCGTGCGTTTCAGTGGTTGGGGCAATTGGTCCCAATCACGGAGTGGTCCCAATCATCACCTTCCGAGGAATCGTCGTTGTCGGCGCCTATCACGTCCTCAATTATTTCTTCCTCGGTCAGCTGCCCGGCTAGGGCGACACCATCATCGATGGATATGTTATCGGCGAGTCGCACGGCAGGAGTAGAGTGTACTAGAAGTTTTAGAGTGGCCCGAGCGGAGGCCTCTCCCACTGTGACCATATCGAACAGGCAGCGCAAAAAGGACGGGACAAAAGTCTTCTTTTGTCCCGTCAATCTTGCGCTGCCTGTTCGGCATGGTCACTATGAACTAACTAGCCCAACTTGCCATTCTTCTCTCCCATTGTTCCGCCGGGTCGACTTTCGCGCAGAAAATAAAAAATTCCCCGCATTTCCCCGAGGGGAAGAATGTGAAAGTGCGAATGCACGAGTTGAATTTGCGCGGTTCGGTAATGTTCGCGAAAGAGAGATCACACACACACACACAACTACAAAGAAAGAAAGATGCATTTATTCACAGACACCTATTTGTGTTGTCGTTGTACTTGATTGCTAGAGCGGATCTCAGCTATGAAATTTCGTGTCAGTACTCCTTTAAGCAGGTGCATTAGCCCTTCTCACGCCCGATTCTTGGCCAATCCCCCACGTGGGTATGTGCCATGTCAGCGGCCGGGCAGCGCGCGCCCATCTCCCCCCGTTGCCAAGGAAGACGAGGAGATTCCTGGTCAATCCCCCACGTGGGTATGTGCCATGTCAGCGGCCAGGCTGCGCGCGCCCATCTCCACGTGCGCGGACATCGCCGGTGGACGCAGGTTCAGGGTCGCTTAAGAAGTGCATTGCACTTAAAACCGGTATAGCGGCCGCGCTGCTGTTGTCAACCACTGAACAGCCGCCGCTCCCCGGCACCAGCTCCCAGCCTGCGCGCGGGGCAAGATTTGCGTTGCTCGCTGCGGTGTTTTGCGCTTGCGCAGCTGATTTATTTTGGATTAAGAGGTTTAACGTGCCGGCGCAACACGGGCGTTGAGGCAAGCGGTAGTGGAAGGCTCCGGATTAATTTTGACCACCTGGGGATTCCTAACGTGCTCCGAAATCTCGGACACACAGGCGTTTTTCGCTTTTCTCCTCCATCACAAAAGCGGCCGCCGCGGCCGGGAATCGAACCCGCGCCTTTGGTCAGCTGATTTAGAAAGTAGATGCAGAACGTTATGACTCCGCTTGAGCAAACTTTAAACTACTACGACCCTACATAAAATTATCGACCCCCCCCCCCCCCCCGAACGATACTTTGTTTTTTTATGCGTATTCTGAAAACGTTGTTGATAAGTAATCTCTCGTTTCCTCAAAGTCGTCAAATTTGCTGAAAATTTCGATATAAGCGCGGAGTTTCTAGCTTCTAATGCCGACAATTTGTGGCCAGGTCCCCTAAAAAACAGCTAGTGCTGCTAACAAGAGCACTGTTGCACAGTGGAGCTTTCGCAATAAAGTCAAAATATTTCGCAGGAAAAAGAAACTTTTATTATTGCAGAAGAAAGGACGGTGTTTTTCCCGCCTGATTCGCATTCGCATCTGCATCCCAGAAAAGCGTACTCGAGCTTCTCAATGCATTGCATCAATTGTTGGTCGCCACCGCTACATTCCACCTTGTTACAAAGCGGACGCAGCATGTATGTTGTTTCTGCCGTTGTAGGCACTTCTGGGGGCTCCTCCTCGTCCGCATGATCAGCTGCGTCGTTCACAGCTATCTATCTCAATGATGTACACGCCAGACAGCATTCCCGTAACGGAGGCGCGTAGTACGCGTAAAGCTGCACTTCACGACCGCGTTCGGCGCGTAGTGGGAGCTAAGCATTCCAACAGCGACCTTATAAGCTGCCTGTAGCGGACGTTGCCTTGTGTCCTCTCTGCCAGTATTTAGATATCCATGGTCCTCCGAAAGAAACGTTTCGAGATAAAGTGGGCAAATGCGTAGCGCCAATCGGAGGTATGCATACACGGTGAGAGAAAGTTTCCACTTAGGATATTTTGAGATAGCAGAGTTCGAATTAACGAGGGATTAATTTAGCGGGCAGGCACCAGAAACGTTTTTCCGTTCCCCTTCTTGACTCTGCGCATGAAGCAAAAGCGGTGGTGCGCACATTCTATAGGCAAAAAGTTCACTGTTTTTTTTACGTTCCTATTTGGAACAAAAATACCAAGAGCCTTCTTCTGGAATACCCCTACAGTTGATGCTTGTACTGTCGTTAGTGAGCTTTCTTATTTTATTAATTTGCTATGTAGCAGGCACTTGGTAAAGAAGTGTGTACTGAAAACGAAGTGCCAAGTCTTCAGGACCAGCTGCTGCTTCCTGCATGCTATAGGGGAAGATGCCGCTGTGTTTACTATTTACTACCTCTTGTAATTTTGGGGGGATTCGGAACCCTTTCGTGCATTTTTTAAAGTTTATTACCAATTTCTAGGACGTTTTTATCGGTTGCTTCAGCGACAAGGAGCTCCACCATGACAGCGTTATGGATGTGCTGGCCCTTATTCACAACAAACACTTTAACGGCTTTGGTGGCGAGCAGCACAGTGAGACCTTGACCGCAAATTTGGTTGGGTTCTGTATACGTTGTGACAGGGATAAATCTCTATATAAAAGGTTTAAACAAGTTCCGTGATTACATGCGAAGACGGGAGCAACACCTTAAACTTAGCCGTCACTAATGATCGAGGACGAGTCTGAAAATGCGCTGGCCGAAAATGTCAATTTAAATATCCATGTTAGCGTTCGTAAACATTTACCTGTGTAGATATTGTGCATGATTTCCTGCGTTTCATTTAATTTGCTGGGCTAACGAAAATGAGAACAAAATGTGTATTTTGTTCCAGTTACGTTTATTTAAACCTCCATGTTAGCGTTCTTGGACCTTTGCCTCTATAGTAGATTTCGTGTATGGTTTCCTGTGTAATATTTAATTTTTGTCGTAGTAAATATATTGTCTAATCTATGTTTTACTTTGGTTTTATGTGTGTCTAATTGTACTCTCAGCATACTTGTGAATGAAATGTGTGTTTATTTGGTACAACTCCTTTCTTGACCGAATCAGGTGAAAGGTGGCGCCACGAATGTTGAGAGAATAGTTCTATGAAAAATGTTCATTGGGACAACTGAGCTAACCGCTGGTCTAACCCTTTTTAGTTAAAAAAAATATCTCGCTTGCGCTTGTCATTTTCTGTTCGGCCAGGCGACAGCATTAACACCACGGTGAACCCTAATTATCACAAGCGGGCCGCTGCTTACTGCTATAACAACAACTCACGCAATAACAAAAACAAACGCAACTTATGATATTAACCCACACAACTTCAGCCCGAGCGTAAATTGCAAAACAATAAAAAAAATTATTCTGAGAAGCCATCATACCAGTCCTCATATTTTTTCGCGTCATTTGCGTCGACCAATTATGTCCATCAAGCAGCACAATAAGGACACGATCATAAAACAATCATGAACTGGTCCATATCAGGCAATTTCACGCAGAATACTTTTTGATGGGAAGTTGGAATAGCAAAACTGTCGCTGCAATTACTTTATTTACAATCTGCTGCGAATGCTGCACCGAAGGAAAATCCGTAATTTTTTCGTTGTTGTCGAGCGGAAAAGGCAAAATCAACTCAAGATGCGCCGCAGCGCTTATTTCTCACTTCATTACCCACAGTCCACTGTACGTACAGTATATTTAAGCAGTTGGACGTCCCGCAAAACCAATTCGAGCGCTCCGCGAGTAAAGCAGCAGCGTTTCTTGGCCTGGCGGGGCGCGCGGCCGTGCGCGCGGCCAGCCGCCTCTCTCAGTGGTGGTAAGGTCCAGGGACCTTAAGTAGTGGTTGACTACAGCGCCGCCGCTATTTTCTGCGCGAAACGAGCACCTCTCCGGGCGGCCGGTAGGGCCACTCTAAAACTTCTAGTACACTCTAGCAGAGGTAAGACTGGTAAGACGTCATGGAAGCAGCTGTCATCAACATAGCACACAGGCTTCGTTCGCTGCAGCCGCCACCAGCCTCGCTTTTATCGTGGATGGATGGATGGATGGCAGTGGCTTAACCGTTAGTATCGGGCGGCAGCTTGCGTCCCTAGCCATCTACCCGGTACGGATGATGCGGATGACCGTGCGGTTGGGCCGAGCGACATTTCTTTTAGATGCGGAGCATCTCTTGCTCGTGGGGATGTCACTTGTCCGTGCCCCGTCCGCAGTGTCTCTGATGATGATTGTGCCAGGATGCCCCTAGTGGTTGCCAACCAGAAAATTACACCATCTTCCCGTGGGGCACCCTGATGAGGATGCGAAGCATCATGAGGGTTCCGTGTGGTTCCATTGTGTTGCCGTTATGTTGAGTGATCTGGTGTTTAGTAGCGCCAGAGGGAATTCCGCGTCCGGGTCCACACCGGTGGCAAAGGCACGCAAGTACTGTTGTGTGACAGTGAGCAGGTGGTGGTTCTCGAGGCGCCGAAACTCGTCAATCATGTTCTTGTCGATGTCGTCTCTGTGGTAGAATCGGTAGTCTCCGTCAGCTTTGGTGAGGTAAAGGTTGTTGACGTTGGTACACTGGATGAGAGCAACGTACACGCCCTCCTCTTCGCAGCTTTGTCTTCTTCTCCTTCTTTTTCAGCGGTTCCCCTGCGGGAAGATGACGACGGTGGTTGAACGCGAATCTATCTCGTGATGGATTAGCAACGTACACGCCCGCCTCTTCGCAGCTTTGTCTTCTTCTCCTTCTTATTCTTCAGCGGTTCCCCTACGGGAAGATGACGACGGTGGTTGAACGCGAAGCTATCTCGTGATGGATTCTTTGGTTGGCCAATCCCTAGGGGCATCCTGCCACAATCATCATGAGAGGCGCTGCGGACGGGGCACGGACAAGTGACATGCCCCCAAGCAAGAGATGCTTCGCATCTAATAGCATCCTCGATTAACCGCACCGGTGCGCACCGGTGTGCACCTGTGCGCCTTTTCATCCTCGATAAACCACACCGGTGTGCACCATTTGTCCTCGATAAACTGGGGCGCACCGTCGCGGGGCAGTTTTTCGTTGCCCCGTCGCGCACCGTGAGAGTCGACGGTGCGACGGAGTGCAATCCCGAGATGCATCGCGGACGACGCCGGCGAAGCGGCTTCCTCCGCCGTCTGCTGCAGCGACGGCGCATCGGTACAGTGAATTGTAGCATCGGTGCACTCGTGTGAAGGCGGAGCGGGCTGTATATTGTTGATGACAAGCATGCATTGCTTGCGAATTAATCAGACAGCGATGCTACGGGCTCATAAAGGGCGTTAATAAGGGCCGGAGATTGAAAATGAGGACGCGAACTTCGTGCACTGCAAAAAAGGCTGAATGCATGGCTAGTCAGTTGGAGCTTTGCATTCATTTCGTTCGACTGAATTACATGAACAGTTACTGGAGTGCCTAGACCACGAAGACCTACATGCTTTGCTGTAGCGGAAGGGCAGAACATAACAGGCACTCGCTTCTCAGAACGAAGATGAGAAGCAGCTTGTAGGCAGCTGTTTAGTGGAAGCGGTGAAGTACGTTGCCGCTCATGTGTGACGGATATGGCTTGCGTGTACATATAATCATTAGCTTTCAATAAATAGCACTTTGTAGTGACGCTGTGTCATATTACGCTGCCTTTTAGCCACTTGTGAACGTTTTGATGAGTTGCTTTCACAGCTTAAGAGATGGCGCTAGGGTAGAACTGCTCAGTTTGTCCTCGATCAATGCACCGTGCCGGCGCGCACCGTCGTTGGGCACCATGCACCGCGCCGGTTTTGGGTGCAACCCCGGTGCGTGTTTATCGAGGATGCTATAAGCGTTGGTGAGGTAAAGGTTATTGAAGTTGGTGCACCGGCTGAGAGCAATGTACACGCCCTCCTCTTCGCAGCTTTGTCTTCTCCTTTTTCTTCGTCAGCGGTTCCCCTACGGGAAGATGACGACGGTGGTTGAACGCGAAGATATATATCTCTCACCTTTAAAAGCAAAAATTAAGATGACAGCATTAGAAAAGACAACTGCCGTAAAGCATGATAAAAAAAGGAAGCCCTGCTAGAGGAAACCTGGAGTCGCTTTCTCCACTAGAGTGCCAGTCATCGGACTGTTCAAAGAGGACATTAAAACTTTGAAAGATCAGTTATAAGCTATAGAACAAGAAGAATATCGTGGGGCGCTAGTATGAACCTGTGCGGAAAAGTTCATGTTAGGGGAAGCCCCTACAAAAGAGAGCTTTGTTGATTGATTGATTGTATTGTTTAACGCGCCGACGCAACGCAGGCGATGAGGCGCGCCGTAGTGGAGGGCTCCGGATTAATTTTTACCACCTGGGTATCTTTAACGTGCGCCAAAATCTCGAACACACGGGCGTTTTTGCTTTTCGCCTCCATCAGAAAAGCGGCCGCCGCAGCCGGGAATCGAACCCGCGACCTCGTGCTCAGCAGCGCAACGCCTTAGCCACTGAGCCACCGCGGCGGGTACGGTCACAGCACAGCGGGTACGGTCCGCTAACGCTACGGCGGCGCCCGGTTACGTAGGTGCACATTCGTTGCGGTAGGGTGGATTAGTTCCGCGGGCCGGCCTTCGCCATGCCCGCGCGTTCGCTCCGCTGATGGGCAACCTCCTCGCCCCCCCCGCGCGTGCCTGCGCAGTCGGGTCCCGGCAACTTGCCGCCGTAGCGTGAGCCTCCTGCCGCCGCTATGATAAAACTCTCTAAATATTTACAGTTTTATCATAGCTATATAGCTCAAAAAAAAAAAAGAACGCTACCCGCAACTCGATTGCGGAAACAGTGTATAAAGGGCAGGTTCTTGACGAACAACAAGCAATTAGCAATGCTTTTTGGGAGTTTTATGAAGGTATTTATGCGAGAGTGCGGAGCATACTGTAGAAATGTGGAAGATTAAAAAAATTGGCTCTACTCCACGGTGTGAAGGTGGTTGACTGCAAAGCTGTAAACGGCACCCATTCGACGTACCGAAGGCAGCAATGACGGCAGAAAGAAAGCGGAGAGGAGCGTCTGGGGAAGTGTGAGGAGGAGGGCAGCACGCGCGGCTATGGCGTCATCTCTCTCACGACCTCCCCCTGTGTCTTGTTTCATGCGTCGCCGCCAAGGAGCGCCCCTATCCGCCCTCCCCTTCTCCATACGCTGTTCAGTTCGCTGCTAATCAAAACCACCTAAACGCCGTTATCATACATTACGCGGTTTGCAATTCACACGAGGAGGTGGAGCGGGAGGAACTACTTTATTCGACTGAAGCGCTGGTAGGTCGGCAAGGTCCTTAGTCCAGGACTCCATCGGTTCTACCCGCCGTCTTCGCCCTTTCGGTCAGCCATAACTACCTATTCGGGTCAGAGCTCGCAAGTTCACTCTCCCACTGCTCGTAGGGACTGGGAATTGGTTTCAAGTCTGTGTTATTCTGGAATTCCCAGAGCATATGATATAGAGCAGCGCGTTGGTCGCAGTAATTGCACCGAGGGAATAGGGTGTGCGGTGACTGGCATGTAGTTTCGTGGGGTGTGGGAACGTGTTTGTTTGTAGACGGCAGAAGGTCACTTCTTGTTCTTTGGACAGCGAGTCAGCTCATGACGGGTAAGTGCATCGGGTTAGCTTGTACTGTAGCGCTGTGTCGCTGAAAGTAGTGAGAGGGTGATCTTCCCCGTCGTCATCCTCCAACGGTGCCCGGTTTTAGAAACCTCCCGCGAACGCATGGGCTGCTTGATTGCCGGGAGTAACAAATGGGAAGGCGCCCAAATTATTCATAGGTTTCTTTGGCGGGGATTCTGGCCTAGAACCTGCATTGCTTTTTTTATAAATTCTTCCCACCATGTGCGTACGACAAGCTGCTTGGGAGTAAGTGATGATGGTACTGGCTTGAGTCTTCGCAATGGCTATTGCTATCGCTGTCTCTTCCACTTGGGGGTTACGTACTGCTTTAGCCTTATGCTCGTGATGAGGACAGTGGGGGCTGCGATAACTGCAGTTTTGTAGTTCGCACGCGCGTAGTCCGCTGCATACGTGTACACCGTTGTGGTAGATTCTCCGTATAGTTTTTTTTAGTGCTTAGGCTCTGGTTCGTCTTCTCCCTTCATGGTGCTCAGGGTTCATGTTCCGTGGAAGTGCGGGTACTCGCAGCATTGACCGATTGTCCAGTGGGATGTCCGACGTCGTTTCGATGGTTTGTGGAAGTGTATAGCCCAGGCGTTGGAGAACGTGGCGTCCAGGCGGGGGTAATGGCTAGCCGTGTTCTCTGCGCGGTGAGGTGGGCTTCAGTCAGTTCTTCTAGACTGTTATGTAGTCCAAGTGCCTGCAGTCGAGTTGTTGATGTACTTGTGGGCAAAGCTAGGGCTTGTTTGTACTCTTTGCGGATAATTGTGTTTATCTTCTGCTTTTCTCGCACCTCAAAGATGGTGTAGGGGGCGGCATAGGTAATTCGAGAAACAATGAACGCTTCGATCAAACGTAGCATGTCTTGCTCTTTCATGACGCGTGTTTCTGATTAGCAATCCATCGGAGCCTCCTAATTATTTGCACTGTGGTTGCTTCTAGTTTTTGGATTAGCTGGTTGTTTTTTGCAATTTTCTTGATAGGTGATGCCCAATATCTTAATTGCTGAAGAAGGAAGGATACCATGTCCGTCCAGTGATATCTTTGTGTCCATGGCTGTGTCGCGTCGCCTCTTTTGCCCGAGTAAGAACTCAGATTTGTTGGAGGGGGCGTAGGTTAGTACGCAACTTTTTGCATAGGCCTGAACTACGTTGGTGGCCTTTGGAGGCAGTCTTGCATTATTCCTGCCGATCCTTTGTTGACCTACATCGTGAACTTCACACTAGGGCTCTGTATGAGCGCAGGTTGTAGACCCGCCGCTGTGCTCGTTGAGTGCACCGTCTGTGTCCTTGTCTGTTTGTGTGGGCGTAGCAGTCGGTAAGACGACGGGCTGTTGCGCCATTACTGTTTTCGGGTCCAGGTTCGATTCCTGGAGGTGCCAGTAACTTCTTTTGTTTGTTTGCGGGAGTTTTCTGCTGCCGGAAACAGCCGCGAAAGAACCCTTGGGGTGTAGAGGAATACTACTTTGCAGTAAAAATGTGCGCCTGAATGGTTGAAAGAATTTCAAAAAGTATTGTCTGTGCCCCTTTTTTAGTCATGTTATGCTTGCTTAAATTCTGCCAGCGTTTTATTATTTGTACCGCTGTTTCTGGATTACGTGGGAACCGGCAATGAAGAAAGAAAAAGCAAAGCGGACGTCAGATTTTATTATTTTTGTTTTTTATTTATTTACAGAATACTGTCAATCCAGGGGTGAGCAACACTGTCACAACTTTTGACGTTTCAAACGAAAAATATCAGAATAATAAAGAACACATAATCGCTGAACACAGCAGTACGGAATAGTACAATCATACATAGTTTTTTTTTGTACCATAACCAAGTATGAATTAACCAACAAAGCAACAGAGGTCGAGAAGAAAAGAGGCATAGAAAAGAAGAAAACACAGAGCGGGTATTATTATCAAGGAACCGTAGAAACAATAAATATATGTAGACAAGTGCTTTGGTATGACAATTGGAAGCAGGAAGGGCTGCGTGAAGAAAAACAGGTAATCACTGTACTTGCTAACTAGGTTAGAATAGATCAGCACCTTCAATTAGTTTCATAAATTTCTCTAATGTTGGCTGCTGTGTAATGACTGCATCTAGTGTGTTCCATTCACGAATCGCGCGTGGAAAGAACGAATAAGAAAAAGTGTTGTTACTAAACGAGTATTCTTCGAGTTCCCATGCATGCCTTCGCCTCGTCGGTCTGGTCTCTCGAAAGTTCAAGTAAAGATCTGGGTTTATGCGGAATGATCTGTGTAAAAGTAGAAAAAGAAATTTAAGCCGGAAAACCTTTGCACGACTATCAAGGGTGGCTAGACCAGCACAGTGTAATAGAGCAGTAGGTGAGTCATTGCGCCCGTATCTGTTGAAGATAAAGCGCACTGCTTTCCGCTGAACCCTTTCCAGTATAACGATATTATTCGCAGTGTGAGGAAACCACACAATACTGGCATATTCTAAGACCGGGCGGACAAATGTGACGTAAGCAAGAAGCTTCGTTTCATATGTGGCGAATGACAGGGCCCGTTTAAGAAAAAAATAATTTGCTCATCGCTTTTTTGGACACTTGACGCACGTGATCTGTCCAACTGAGATCAGACGCAATTGTGATACCAAGGTATTTGTATTGATTAACTCTTCGAAGCGGCACATTATTAAAATGGTATTGAAAGTCAAATTTAGACAGCTTGTTTGTAATGGACATAAATACGGTTTTGTCAATGTTTATAGTCATTTGCCAATCAGCGCACCACTGAGCTATTTTGTTTAATGAATTATTTAACTTCTCCTGATCATCGTGATGACGTATTTCATTGTAGAGCATGCAGTCGTCTGCAAAGAGTCTGAGTTTAACGTCTGCGTAGTTAGTTATGTCATTTATGTATAATAGGAACAAAACTGGAGCTAGTACAGACCCCTGCGGGACGCCTGATAACACCGAAGCTAGGTCTGAAGTGTGATTGCCATACTGTACGTATTGGTGACGGTCGGTTAAGTAATTAGTTATCCACTGGAAAATGGGGCCATCGCCTAACAAGTGATTAAGTTTAAGTAGTAGTTTAGTGTGTGAGACGCGGTCGAATGCCTTCGAGAAATCAAGAAAAATTACATCAGTTTGAATGCGTTCATTTATGCCGAGAGAGAGGTCGTGAAGTGTTTCGATGAGCTGTGTAACTGTTGATAGTCCTGATCTAAAGCCATGCTGGTTGGAATGCAGAATGTTGTTTGATTCAATAAAACTAATTAGGAATTTTAACACTATATGTTCAAGAATTTTGCTACTAGTGCAGGTAATAGAAATAGGCCTATAATTAGAAGGACTAGCTGCATTACCTGATTTCAATATTGGAGTAATTTTGGCAATTTTCCATTCAGCTGGAATGCAGCCATCTCCCAATGATTTGGAGTATATCAAATAAAGATATTTACTGACTGCTTCGGCATATCGTTTAAGGAAGCCATTTGGAATTCCGTCTGGACCGCTACTTTTCTTTTCATTGATGCCTAGAAGCAGCGACAGAATGCCAGCCTCTGATAAAGAAGGCGTGCCTAACAATTGGATATCCTGATTATATAAAGAAGCATTGATGTTCGCAGTGCCATTATCGACTGTAAAAACCGAACGAAAGTAACAGTTGAAATCGTCTGCTCTTGCTTGGTCTTGACCGCCTGGTGAAGGTCGATTAGGCATTTTTGTGTTCATATGCTGCCAGAATTTGTGAGGGGAGTTTTTAATAAACTCATTCAATGTAGACCCGCAGAACTTCTGTTTCGCGTTTCGCACCTGGTCCTTAAGTGATCTAGTAAGTGAGTTTAGTATAGAACGGAAGCCTGGAACATTCCGGTTTTTGTTAGTTTTTCGCAACCTCTTGATTTTGCGTTTAGCATGAATTATTTCACGTGTGATCCACGGATTGTGTTTTTGAGTTGATTTGAATACCATTGGAACAAAGTTCCGCATACAATGCATGACATGTAATTTGAATTTTAGCTAGACCGCATCAATACCAGAGCAAGCATCAGTACAGAGGTCATAAAATTCAGTGTACTCGTGTGCAAGGTACGTCATTATAGCCGCATCATTGGCCTTGTTAAATGCGGGTATTTCTCTTAGTTGGCCACGTAATTTCGGTGGGCTAATGAAAGGCAATGTGCATAATACCATTTTGTGATCGGATAACCCATCAAGTACGTCTACTCGAGATTCATTTGTAGGAAGGCTGTTACTTACAAAAACAAGGTCCAAGATTGAGGATGACGTTCCCTGTACCCGAGTTGGGACTGAAACAGTCTGCTCGAGATTGAAGCCAAACATGAGATCCAATAGGATGCTTTGAGGTTTAGTTTCAGGTACAAAAGAACACCAGTCAATGTCAGGAAGATTAAAGTCACCGGCTAGTACAATCAAGCCCCCGTGCACATGCGAATGCATGTAATCAAAAAGAGACTCAAGATATGTACAGTGGGGTCCACTCTTAAAGGGAAACGGCGAGCGCGTGGCCACAGCGCTCCGCGAAGCGCCGGCGCCGAGAAGTGGCGAGAATCGGAAGCAGCCGGCACATGCGCGCTGGCCCCAGGAGGAGGCGCAAACCGCCTGTCGTCTGCTACGGCGCGCTCCTGCCGCAGAGCAGGCGAGAGCCGGGAAATGCCGCTGTCGAAGGCTGCTGCGTTAGACGGGCAGCGCGCCCATCTTCTCGCTCGAACTAGAGCGCGGTTCGTGCCGCCCCATATTTCTTGATGGATTTTACTCACTAACTAGACCCCCTTTTTAGCAGAGGAGCTGTTCTAGAGATGGCCCTGACGAGTCTCTGCTGGTATCGTGTCATGCTCTCTGAAGGCAGTTTTTCCGCCTCCCAAAAGCAGGTACCCAGCATTTTAAAAATTCACAAAAGGTAAAAAAAAAACGCCCTAGGGCATTCATATTTTCATACAAGAGGGCTCATATCTGCCCTGACAACATGTCTTCCCAGCAAAGCATTGTGTTTATAGGTGAAGCCAAGTTTAAGGGGATCGGTGTAAGCTTGGAAGCTGGCTTTTCCGCATTGCCTGTTGCGCAGTGAAGCATGGCCATCTACGGAGGGTGTATAATTACAGAAAACGGCTGTAACTGTTGTTTTAGCGGAACTATGCGAAAATAAAATGTGTGACAATCATCCGCCAAGACGACTCTACCTTTACGCACCACAGCTTCGCTGATCAACCTTCTTCAAAGAGTGAAAGGGCACTCATTTTTTCCCCCGTAACCGAGATGTGTGAACCAGTCGAAGTGCCTGTCAGGCAGAACAGCTGCATTCCTTGGCCACTTTCTCACAGCGGATCTGTTGTAGGCTTATCCCCGTGTGTACTTAGAAGCATGAAACCCGCCCATCTTCTTACAATTTCACACACCATCTCCCTATGGGCCCCTGCGCGCCACCGGAGCTTCATAGTTTGGTATAAGTTGGCGTTAATGGCCCCTAGAAATCGTCGTACCGACAATTCATTCATGTTTAGAAAGGAGGATGACTGTAGGTCTGTGTAAGCGGGCTCTCCAAAATGAAGGGTTGCACAGTAAAGCCTACTCCAATCCCGCTGAACGCTTCCCTGGCACGGCGGCGGAAATTTGTCGTCAACAAATTACCTACAAACAGCTCCGCTGGTTATCCACCTTCTTAAACGGAAATGGCACTGCATTTTTACGTATTCTTTACGCAAAGGGGCACACTATCAGGAGGTAACCAGCAGAAAGAATAGATATCACATTTTCCACGTTAATACAGACCAACGTTGTTGGCCAACAATGACCTATTACCTCGACGAGTTATACAGCGCGCTTGCGGGAGAATAATGAAAGTCTAATGTTTCCCCCATATTCTACGAGACGCAGCTCCCGCATTATAATGTTATGTAAACGTATAATTTTCTCTCATTTGCTTCTTTTGGGTTGCGATAAGTTTACGAATTGAAAATCCTCTTAGTGTAAGCTGCAATAATATGAAAATCTGGATTTGATGTGAATAAAGCAGACATGCTATAAAAATTTTGATTTCGGGTGGCTTACTCCGATTTTAATAAACAAAATTAGTGTTTTTCGCCGCTTTGAACGATGCATGATACGCTCGGTTACAGTGGTTAGTACCGGATGACATCGCCGTGGCACTCAGCCACTGCGATCATACGCGCATGCAGTGACTCATACAAGGCACCGGCTAATGTGGGGCCCATTTGAGTCGGTCCCACTCCTGCTGGACTGCCGCCCACAAACTGTCTGAGGACAGTCCGCGCAGAGATTGCCGCGAAAGCGCCGTCTTCATTCTTCCCCAGACGTTTTCGATGATATTTAATCCGGTGATTGGGGAGGCCACGTGAGAATGGTGACACCTTGTTGTTGGAGCAGTGCCTGGACTTTCTTGGACGTGTGCACAGGGACGCCATCTTACTGGAACACGTAATTGTTTCCAGGAAACTGGCCACCATTGAAGAAGGGGAAGGCGCCACATTTTGAAGGATTTGCCAGTACTGCTTGGCAGTCACCTTTCCCTGAATACGCACAAGTGGTCCCAATCCGTCTTTCGTAATGCAGCCCTACACGCTCACAGTAGTCCGGCCACTGGCAGCTACTCGGACGAACTGTGGCTGGTACCTAATGCATATAAAGAAAAGTGTATGACCATGCTGTTTCAACACAATGGCACAAAATGACCAGTATAAACTTACGTCGTTATAAAATGTGAATTGATTTATTAATTGTTTACTTGTGTACAAGCCATTATAGCTAAACCGTCCATGCCATTGTGCTAAAGGGGACATCAAAAGGAAGTTACCAAGCGTAACCTCCAAAATGAACACCGGAAAGGCTTCTCAGTCGTATCTGGTTCATACCTTTAACACGAGTTCATGGGGACATCAAAAACTTTGAATTGCCCGAATTTATACGTAAATAAAAAGCATTACACTTAGTAGGCAACACGTCTCCTTTCTTGATTTTCGTTAGAAAATGAAATCTCGTCACCAATTTGACCTTACGACACCGGTTGCCGTGATAGTTCAGAGTTATTGTTAAATTAAAAACCTTAATCGTCCACCACGGACGCTGCTCAAGCGGCGCCTTGCGCGAAGAAAGAGTTTAGGACCTGAAAAGAGAGAGCTACGTACGCTGCCGGGAGTGTCAACTGAATTGCCACTTTATCGACTGTGCGCTGCCTCAGTTGCGATGGCACCGACATAGTGCAGAAAAAGGCGTTGATTTGGCACTTCAAATTTTGAATTTTATCCAGAAATGACGATCACATTGATGCTTTTTGTTCAAAGTAACTTGCCATTCACGGATTTGATGGGTTCTAGCTTCGAATAATGGAGCAATTTCTCCCATCGAATTGCATGTAAATTGACGGCACCACCCCAACAGCAAATTGCAATTAAGCGACTTACGATTATCGAGAGTCCACTGTATTAAAATTACAGAAATGTATCTAACTGGGTGCACGGTAAAGAGGCTTCAGTCATCTGCCAGTGACTAAAAACTTTTTTTCTGCATAACCAAATTGATTAGCCACAAGGAGCTTACCGGCTGTTGGCGGGTCGCCAAACACGAGCCTTCTGGTCCCAGCACGTCGTGAAGGTGCATTCGTCGGAGAAGACCACCTTCGCCTAGTTTTGTGTCGTCCAGGACATGTGTTGCCGAGCAAACTGCAACCTCTTTTCTTTGTTGGCAACCCGCAGGAGGAGCTTTTCGGCTGCAATCCAACTCCTCAGGCCGGCTTCATGCAAACGCCGCTTGGTGGTCGTTTTTGATGCCTGAACACCAACCGTTTGGCGCATTTCTCGGACTGATGCCCCTGATTTTGCGGCGGCGACTGCGACGATTTTCAAGTCTTCCTCTAAACTTGTCACCCGAGAACTCGGTTTTCGTGGTGCATCTTTGATGCGGCGTTCGGTCCTGTAAGCCTGGATTATGCGGTTGACAGTTTTTATAGGTCTTTTTGTCAGCCTGGGGATGTCTCGTTGTTTGATCCCTTGCATGCACAGCCTTACAATCTGCCAGCGCTCGTTTTCCGGCACTCTGGCCATGACGAACTCGCGGCTGCAGGAAGAATGAAGGTAGCAGCACACGAACAGCTTCTTATTACGACCATCTTAACGCTGTAGCATGTTCGGTCAAATTAGCTGTGAACGCAATTTTCCGAGCTGGCTAGCTCGGTGCCCATTTCCACTTCCGTTCTCATCTGTTACTTTCTTTAGGGTGCTCTAAGCCATTACACCCGTTATTGATAAACAGTAGCTACAATATCTAAGGCGGACTCCCGGCTGAAACATCTATCACGGAATGCTGAGATTGCGCAGAAGCATAAATACCGACGTGTTCAAGCAATGCTGCAAATAACTGACTTGAACGTGCAAAGTGTAATGTAAACGCCATGCAGTGAAGCGCATCTTAAGGAGCTCTGAAGATTTAATGACCTGAATTCACATTCAGCCAACCTATTGGTAGGCCACAGGTGATTCGTTCGGTCGAAGAGCAGGCGGTTATGCGGGCAAGCGCTCGTGAGCATAATCGTTAGCGTATTCGCGAACCTGCACGTCGGCGTGCTCGTGAGCGTCGTGCGGACCCCAAAGTTCTTCAGGCTGAAGTGCAGGGCAGCAAGCAACTTAGGCCTCAGTTGCCATTGTACATTGCGTGGTTACCATCAAGCTTCACGTGTTTTACAGTTTCATTTTGCTTATTTTAAATCGGAATACCCCATCTTTTTGTAATTTGTAATTTGGTAATTTGTTGACGACAAATTACCGTTCAGCGTTCAGCGGGATTGGAGTAGGCTTTACTGTGCAACCCTTCATTTTGGAGAGCCCGCTTACACAGACCTACAGTCATCCTCCTTTCTAAACATGAATGAATTGTCGGTACGACGATTTCTAGGGGCCATTAACGCCAACTTATACCAAACTATGAAGCTCCGGTGGCGCGCAGGGGCCCATAGGGAGATGGTGTGTGAAATTGTAAGAAGATGGGCGGGTTTCATGCTTCTAAGTACACACGGGGATAAGCCTACAACAGATCCGCTGTGAGAAAGTGGCCAAGGAATGCAGCTGTTCTGCCTGACAGGCACTTCGACTGGTTCACACATCTCGGTTACGGGGAAAAAAATGAGTGCCCTTTCACTCTTTGAAGAAGGTTGATCAGCGAAGCTGTGGTGCGTAAAGGTAGAGTCGTCTTGGCGGATGATTGTCACACATTTTATTTTCGCATAGTTCCGCTAAAACAACAGTTACAGCCGTTTTCTGTAATTATACACCCTCCGTAGATGGCCATGCTTCACTGCGCAACAGGCAATGCGGAAAAGCCAGCTTCCAAGCTTACACCGATCCCCTTAAACTTGGCTTCACCTATAAACACAATGCTTTGCTGGGAAGACATGTTGTCAGGGCAGATATGAGCCCTCTTGTATGAAAATATGAATGCCCTAGGGCGTTTTTTTTTTACCTTTTGTGAATTTTTAAAATGCTGGGTACCTGCTTTTGGGAGGCGGAAAAACTGCCTTCAGAGAGCATGACACGATACCAGCAGAGACTCGTCAGGGCCATCTCTAGAACAGCTCCTCTGCTAAAAAGGGGGTCTAGTTAGTGAGTAAAATCCATCAAGAAATATGGGGCGGCACGAACCGCGCTCTAGTTCGAGCGAGAAGATGGGCGCGCTGCCCGTCTAACGCAGCAGCCTTCGACAGCGGCATTTCCCGGCTCTCGCCTGCTCTGCGGCAGGAGCGCGCCGTAGCAGACGACAGGCGGTTTGCGCCTCCTCCTGGGGCCAGCGCGCATGTGCCGGCTGCTTCCGATTCTCGCCACTTCTCGGCGCCGGCGCTTCGCGGAGCGCTGTGGCCACGCGCTCGCCGTTTCCCTTTAAGAGTGGACCCCACTGTACAATCGGCATTGGGGGGCTGGTAGAACACGCCCACTTTAGCGATCGTGTGTTGAAGGTGCACATTGCACCACAAAGCTTCAGAATTTTTAACGTCTGGCATAGTTGAAAAGTGGATACCTTCCTTGAAAAGAAGCGCAACACCCCCACCACGTGATTCCCTGTCTTTGCGCACTATCGCATATCCGGGAGGCACAATTTCCTTATCGGAAATGCCAGAATGTAGCCACGTTCCCGTGATAGTGACAATATCAGGAGAATGTGCGAGGAGTATTGCTTCAAGCTGATCAACTTTATTAACGATACTGCGAGCATTCAAGTTGATAAGAGTTGCTCACTGCGGCATCGCGTTACGCGCGCTTCGCTTGGTGCTTTTTTTGCGTTGCCGTCTCCTTGTAGTTTGTTGGGATAGCTACCACTTTCTTGCAACTTTCGTCCGATGAAAATAGTCGGCCCTCTACTTTAACCTTATCATATACAAGGTAAACCTTCTCTTTCCGGTCTCGATTCTCCTTCGTGTGTGCCCATAGCTTCCTTCGAATTTCACGGACAGGCTGGGAGAAGTCTTCACTGACTGATATTGAGGAGCCTTTCAATTTGGAGCAGTTTTTCAGGATGTTGGCTTTGTCTCGGTAGTCACCAAGCTTCAGTATGACAGGCCTAGGTTTTGGCTCATCGCCCTGTTTTGCCCTACCAAGACGATGAATACGTTCTACGCCTGATATCCTGACATCGAGCACATCATTGAAAACTTCCTTGACTACAGCCGTTTCAAGTTTTTCAGGCGACTCGTGTTCTTGTTCGCTGACACCGTACACAATTAAGTTATAACGTCGACTTCTATTTTCAAGGTCATCGAGTTTCTTAGCCATAACTGCCATACTGCATTCAAGGTCAGCTATTCTGTTAACGCAGTCAGTTACTTTGATCTCAAGGCTAGCAATTTTCTCAAGCTTTTTATCAATTGCACTTAGCTTTTCGTTAGTCTCTGCTTTGCCTGCCTTTGCCTGCCTAACCTAACCTAACCTAACCTTCGGTGTTTTGAGTCCGACTCAAGCGTCTCGATGTTCGGGGACGTGCTTTCCCATTGGGAAGTGCCGTACCCGTTCACCGAAAAGCAACCTCACCTTTTTTTTTTTTTCTCTAGCAGCAGATCTGATTCTGATCTGATTGTAGGGTTTAACGCGCCGACGCAACGCAGGCGATGAGGCGCGCCGTAGTAGAGGGCTCCGAAGTAATTTTGACCACATGGGAATCTTTAACGTGCGCCGAAATCTCGTACACACGGGCGTTTTTGCTTTTCGCCTCCAACAGAAAAGCGGCCGCCGCGGCCGGGAATCGAACCCGTGACGTCGTGCTGAGC
Organism: Haemaphysalis longicornis; assembly: GCF_048455015.1. NCBI lineage: Eukaryota > Metazoa > Arthropoda > Arachnida > Ixodida > Ixodidae > Haemaphysalis > Haemaphysalis longicornis. The sequence continues at coordinate 151,033,583 of NW_027526203.1, read as the reverse complement.
AGCGCAACGCCTTAGCCCCTGAGCCACCGCGGCGGGTTTTTCTCTAGAAGCAATCGGCTGCCAGAGACAAATTCAACCAAGCTATTTTTGTTGGAATGGTGTTACCAAAGAAATTCCTTGGCCATCGTGGGGAGTATCGCGACTGTGCGATAACTTTTTATGAGTTAAACAAGGGAGTTCAGGCTTAATTTCATGTAGCAATAGCATGACGGGGCTGACGTGCAAGATCAGTTCGTGATGAACAAGCGTTATTACTGCCACAATATCTGAAAAAGGACAAAAACTACACACACCCGCATCGATACTCGTTGACGCATAGGCATTGTGTACCAATTTCTGGTACCTTGCCCCGTTGCCGGAATTGCCGAGCGGTTAACGCATCACACTTTGTTTTTTGCTTAAGTGTGGTAGTTTATAAGGGTGGTAGAAAAAACCCACCGTTCTGGCTCTGTAGCCTCGACGTAGAGGGCTATGAGTACTTGCGCTGACGGCTTGGGTTCGAGCCCCAGCAGGTCTATCTCTTAGCTTTTTTTTCATTACCTTTTTTTTTCTAAATTAGGTTGTTTTCAAAACTCAAATCGACTCGTCGTTTTTGTTATAATGGTGATTTGGTATGTTTTAGGTCGCTTTAGGTTCGGGGCGCAGCCAATGACCACGTTGAATTACCGTTCTCCATCACGCAAACAGACATGCCAAGTGGGTGCTGTGTGCAGAGAAGCGAAACGCAGCCGGGCTCAGCTGCCAGTAGCGTCGAGAGCTAGCCTCGCAGCCGGCTCAGCTGCAGTGATCAAGAATTATAGTTCACTGCAGGCTCAACTCTAGTCGGGGAACGCGTGGCATAAATGATGGTCGACGGGCGCAAGACGAAAGCGGGGCTCAGCCGCCTGGCGGCCGTTTGCGCAAACAAATTAACAGTGGCTTAGCTCGGCTATGCCAGGATATACGTAGCGTGAGCTAAGGTTCACCAATCCAATCCAATCCAGTTCAATCCAATCCAATCCTGTCCAGTCCAGTCCAGTCTAGTCCAGCCACTGCTCCTCGCGCATGCGTAGCACGGCTCTCCAGGAGCCACGTGAAACGGCTATCAAGCGGCTCCGGCGCAGCGTCAGACTTGGCTACTGCGCAACGGAGGCGCACAGCTGGGCGCGCACCGGCGCCAGTGCGTCTGCCGCGGCTATGACGTCACTCCTCTGGAATGCGCATACCGGCGAATGTGCAGACCCAATTCTCTACAGACCCGTACTCCAACTGAATCCAATCCAATACAATCTAGTGTAATCCAATCCGATCCAAACCAAATTAAATCCAATACAAGCTCGTGTAATCCAATCCAATCCAATGTAATCCAATGCAATGCACCTCGCGCTTGCGCAGCATGGCCCTTCAGGGTCCACGCGAAACTGCTCAACCTCGGCTAGTGTAGCTTATGCTACAAAAGAGGCCCTGTATTTCTCCTCCACCAGAAAAGCAGCCACCACGGCCGGGATCGATCCCGCGTCTTGGGCTCTGTAGCTGAACCGCGCATAAACTTAGTCGAATTAAGAATAAGCTAGGTGAGGTCGCCAGCTTCGCTGTTTTCCCAGTCTTAACTAGTGCGACGCTGCTCCACTTTTTTTTTTGCTACTCGGTGTTTATATGCACGGCAACCTTTCGCCTTTTTTTTCATTATAATGTTCTTAAATACAGTGTGCGCCTTCTTCCAGCGTCTAGTTTCTTTTTGCAGAGGCCGACCCTGTTTTTTGAAATTGAATATTGGTAGTGTCTACTAATACGGCAACCATAAGGATTACGGTAGGAAATTCCTCATGGCAGTCGCCTCTCATTGGTTAAGAAGGCTACCCGGAGATTCTATGGGATAAATATTCCCTAAAAAGCCGTGTACGCAGCTGCCCCTGTAGCGCTGTGGTATAGTACTTAGTTTTTAACAAGAAGGCTGAGGTTGGAGTCTGACAATGCGAAGCGTTTTTTAGCTTCCGGAATTTTTCGGTCATCGTGATTTTGTTAATGCTTTTTTTGCTCTGGTTTTTACTATATCGAGAGATAGACTCACAAGACTTCTAGAAAGGGTTGAATTACGTTTAACATAGGTTGTGTTCTGTGTCGTTGGGCTGGGTTATATTAGGTTTGTTGCAGTTTGGCTGGATTTGGGTAGGTTATGACGCGTTTGGTTAGGTCCTGTTAGGTTCGGTGAGGTTATGTTACGTTAGGTTACGTTGGGATGTAATATTATTCAGCAAATTTTAGGCCAGCCAGCTTTTATGGAAACTGCCGTGAGAATTCCCCGGAGGTAATTCTCACAACTGCCGTGAGAGAAGACGCAGCCTTGAATATTTATTCCAACGCCGCTTGTTTTAATAAGTAACAACTCTGCATCCACTTCAAACAACCTACATAATGCAATATGTGACTACCAATTTCGTGACAGTCGGAATGTTTGACAGCGCCTTCATGCGTGGTACAATCGACATCGTGAATAAAAATTACGAGAGGAAATTCATTTGCTCCCATTTACAAAAGCAGAAAATTTTTGTAGTATTATGTCAGTAACAAGCTATAAGAAAGAAAACAAGCCCTGCGAATGAGAAATTAAAAAAAGGGCCCCAATCGACGCTGTGAAGGTGGTTGGAAAGCAAAGCTTTAAACGACACCCACAACAATTGCACATGCGACGTCACTTGAATTCACACACGTGGCTCTACAAAGAGTGAAACCAGAGATTCTGCCAGCCGTTACCTGGAATTCGCAGGGTCGGAGTTCCGAACGCAGCAGCGTCGGCCACGGCCGGGTTAGAGCGGCGGACGCCGCTGTAGCCCGGCCGTGTGTCGGCAAAAACAAAACGGAGAGGAGCATCTTTCGAAGGGTGAGACAGCGGAACCTAGCCATCCTGATCTACGAGCTAGGTGCTACACAAGCGCAGACACCGAAACAATTCGGCATGTGAGCTTAGTGATTCCCATTTATACCGATTTAAACTAGTTATTTTAGTAAGTTTGAGAATTGCGAGAAAGCTGAGAGGAACATTTATCATGGCTCTTTATTAGAACCAGTTGCTCCTTTCGCCTTTTGTAAAACCTCTTAAAACACAACGGAATTGGTATTCACCAATTTAGAAAACGGAGTCCCATTCGTGACAAGCAGTGCGCAAAAGGTGGCGTTTCTTAGCGGCCAGATGTGTATAAATGGTCTGTACATTTTGTTTTCCCGCCCTGCAAACCAATCCTTAACGTATCTTTGCGGTACGACCACTTAATTCCGTCGTGGCCGGGTTACCCAGGAGGTTATCGAACAAGTTCATCAAGCCATGCGAAGGCACCACGCAATGGACGCCAAGCTGTGCCAAAACAGGCCCAAAACAACCGTCGCTAAAGCACACAACAAAGACGTCCCGCCGACGCCCCCGCCGTTGTGAGCAGGCACCTGAGCGCGGAGAACGCTGGGTAACCATTCGCAGGGCCATCTACACTGTTCTCCGTGAGTGAAAACCGCCCTCCTCCTCCTCAGCTGCGTTGGGAGTTTCTTGTCGCGCACGCCATGAAGGAACCGTTGGCTGGTAGAGCTAGAAAGCTGTGCTTTAATAAGGATTAGCATTGCCAGACAGGAAAGTGTGCTCGTTAACGTATCAGTCGTATTGAGCATCTCGCTTTTGGCTTCTCCATCTCACGTTATTAAAATTTTGCCTTTTTACGGGCTCCCTGCGTGGAGACGCGAGGAAGAGAGCTTTCCTCGCCACCGCCCTTTACCTCCTCCTCACCCCCGCCGACGCCTCTCACAAGTTCTGTACCTCGCCATCACCGATGCACCCTTCACTCGTTACGCAATCGGCGGTTCACGGCACTAGCGTCGTTATCACAGCAGTTGCATGCCCTTTGAACTCCCTATGGCACGGATGTGTTTTGTTCGCTCGGAGGAAGAAGCGCGGGAATTGAAGGAGCGTTGGCGCACAGAGAAGCGCGAATGGGCGCAAAAAGAACGAGCAGCCGCTGCCCCAGAACGTGCAGCCGCCGCCGTTGCCGCCTCGTGTTCCATACGTCCAGTAGCTCCGAATCCCTCCAGAGTGAAGAGCAACTCGCCCGCTTGGAATGCCGATGTGACCTAATAATGTCAATATGCTTCTGTGGCGTTTGCTTCTTAAGTGCTCCTGAAGTGACTCTTGGGTCGGCGTTCCCGTTTAGCTTGAACGGCTATCGGAACGACATTTTCTCCGGCACCTTTCACGTCTAAGCAGGCGCCACGCATCACCGGTTGCTTCTTTATGTGGCCTCTGGGGAGAGGGGGGAGGGAGGCTAGTGTGGACACGCAGGACGGATCCACGCGCTGACCATTCACATACCCCTTCTGCTATGTAGAATTTCAACATGGATGCGGATCAACTAAATATGACCTGAGTGATTTTTCTCCGTGGTCAGGCGGGTTGGGTTGGTGTGTTACAGACATTAATACCCGTGCCACACGTGCACAAAAAAGGACATTAAGTGATTAATGCATTAAATTTTAATGTCATTCATTCACTGCTACACGCAGAAATCTAATGCCATTTGCTCTACTGTCCATTTTGGTTTAAGGAGTTCTGCACAACTCATTCGCCTTCACGAACGCATTAAGTCTGCGTATACTCTCGAACGCGATGAGCACCAAATGAAACCAACGAAACTCTCAGCACCAGAGTATTGGCGCCGAAACGTAGCTGAACTTCGAAATAATACAATTTTTTGTGCACTCCTGGTGGCGAAGTTCTGAAGAAGACGTGGTTCACTAAATCAGCGCCAAAAGGCAAAGCATTGTGAACATTTCGGATTTGAACAGCGCTGCCGGGTGACGGCACCTGCTGTCAAAGCCACTTTTAGAATAGGCTCGTACAATTTTTCAGAAGACACTATTTCTCATAACGTTTTATTTCACAGAAACATTTTTAACCCTTGTAATACGTTTTTCTTTTTTTAAAACCATTCTAAAATATGAGGTAAATTCCCTTTTTGGTCATTATCACCATCATGCCTAACACATTTGTTGCCTTCGCGTTTTCGCGTCTAGCACGGCCCGCGCCAGTATGTCATTCTTGTATCTTAAGGCCTTAAACAATAAAGAGTTTTAGCAGTCCGTATGCTCCGGCCGTTCCGTTCGTTACGTTGCTACCGGGTTTACCGGGACCCGACTGCGCATGCGCGCGCACGTACCGGGTTCTTTCCGTGGAGTGAGTCGGAAAACGTGTTTTAGCACTCCGTAGCGTCGTACCGTTCATTCCGTGTGACGGCTGATTAGCCGAGTTGTTGCAAAAATCCACACGCTAAAAATACGTAAATAAACAACGCAGTTTCCCCTAAAGCATTGCAAATCTAAAATAAATCGCGCTCGGCCGGACGCATTGTGAGGCAGGGGCTGCGGCGGCGGCGACGGCACCAGAGCGAGCGCAGGTGACGACATGGTCGCGCGCCGTTCACGTGGAGGAATGGCCTTGGCCTTGCCCGATTCAGTTCGAAATAAACACAATAGCTACTAGGACCGATCATCACTTATATGAAATCTTCAAATTAGGAGGCGCTGACGTCTATAGCGGATGTAGTTGAGGACCCCACTTCCGCGTGGCTGTGGATCGGCTGTGTACGCCTCCGCAACAGCCGCTTATAAGATGCACGGCTGGCCACCAAGTTACGGATACGGTAACACGGAAGCAGAGAGCCGGGAGAGACGCCGGCCGCGTACGGAACAAATGGCGCATGCGCAGTCGGGTCCCGGTAAACCCGGTAGCAACGTAACGAACGGAAAGGCCGGAGCATACGGACTGCTAAAACTCTCTAATGTCATTTACGTACGGCATGGGTACAAGATCCCTACGGAGACGGAGGAAAACGGACGGCCCCAGGTTTGTCACTAAGAATAAAACTGTAGTCCTTTTAAGTTTCACTCAGCTAATTATTTACGAGGGTTGTTCAAGCGCAAATTATAAACATGCTTTAATTCTTGCACTCCTCCATTACACTGTGGCTAGCGTCGCCGTTCATCCTTGTTAACAGA